>NC_136262.1:95014131-95034131 GCF_964187855.1 Myxine glutinosa | reverse complement strand
CACATGCGAAATTTGCATTTATGTTTATTTAAATTATACAATGGACTGAATATGAATGAATGAATGATCGTTTTAAGGCCATTTTCCCCGCTAGAGCGGGGGTTAGCCTTGCAGGCCCCATGACAATCATGGTTCCCTGTTTGAGGCAATGTTTTTATGCCCGGATGCCCTTCCTGACGCCAACCCTTGGTCGTCTCTTACGATGCACAGGGATACGGTGTACCTATTCTAAACCGGGGTACACACCGGGACTACAAAATGTAAATGTTTCATGATATTTGTTATATTAATCACCTTTATCTATCAATATTGTTGAAATGAAGATCAAATAGCTGTATGTTGAAATATGTTGAAAAAGTCAAAACTTTACATGGGGTGTACTTACTTTTTCACGTGATCGTGTATATATATATATATTTTTTCGAACAGCCATATGACCATCACCTTCAACATTTAGTGAGAGTGTAACTTAAGAAAATGTGTTTGCATCTACAATCTATCCATAAAATTAAACATCATGAAAATCAGAGGAAAATTATTTCAGTGATGACCAAAAAAGTGTTTTTGTTAATTAGGTCACAACCCGAAAAACATAGGTCAAGAACGCTAATCAAATATCAGGTGCTCAACTTCAGTACAGGTACACTAGTATGATGCAACAACATTTTGGAAGGTCAAGCAGTCTGAGATTCCACATTGGCAAAATTGCAAATTGAGCTATGGGCAAATTTTTTTTAATTTTTTTCAGACCACCATTTGACTTTGACCTTTAACCCAGAGGGGTATGATGTAAATTAAGCATGGATATGTTTTACTCGAGGTGATAGAGAGGTCAATTTCGTTCCGATCAGATAAACCTCAGTCGAGTTATGGTGAGACATTAAAATGTCTATATTGGGTGATGGCCTTAAAAATATTGTCAACCCCCGAATACCTTTTATTTCCTTATTTATTTATTTTCCATTATTGATGCAAAATTTCATTCCAAAAGTCGTTCCCGGCTCCGAGACAGCTCGGAAATTGGCAGTGCAGGAAGGAAAAAAACCGATTTAACCGAGATGGTGGTTTCGTACTCATCGGGATCGAAGAAATTATTGGGTAACATTAAAAATTGGGGGCACTAATTGTAGAAACAAACCCTATAACATCTCCACCTATTCCATGGGGAGTGGGGGCTTAATGATCATATTAAGCTCTTTAACAGTTTACAGGCATCATAATTATGAATGTAAAAAGGCCAAAAAGTTATAAAACTAGACCACTGTTTACATTCTAATGGGTTGCTCGGCAATGCTAAGAAACAAAGATTAGGCTATCAAGTTGAAGGGAAAAAGCTTATAAACCAAGTCAAAACAAACAATTATAGTCAAATTCTGTATGTGTTGCACGTCGTTAAGAACAGAGCCAGTTTGAGTTATCATCACGTTAAGTTAGCACATTTCCCTTCAATATGTTGATTTAATTTAGATTAGTAATGATTGGGTAATAGGCTGCCATGGAGATAGAATGATTCTATGTCTGGTCTGGGTTCAAATCCTGATTCAACGATAAACTTTTACATCGATGAGCTATTGCAAGCAAGCCATCTACTTCAGGCAGGCCATCTATTGCAAGCAAGCCATCTACTTCAGGCAGGCCATCTACTTCAGGCAAGCCATCTACTTCAGTTAAGCCATCTACTTCAGGCAAGCCATCTACTTCAGGCAAGCCATCTACTTCAGGCAAGCCATCTACTTCAGGCAAGCCATCTACTGCAGGCAAGCCATCTATTGCAAGCAAGCCATCTACTTCAGGCAAGCCATCTACTGCAGGCAAGCCATCTACTGCAAGCAAGCCATCTACTTCAGGCAAGCCATCTACTTCAGGCAAGCCATCTACTGCAGGCAAGCCATCTACTTCAGGCAAGCCATCTACTGCAGGCAAGCCATCTATTGCAAGCAAGCCATCTACTTCAGGCAAGCCATCTACTGCAGGCAAGCCATCTACTGCAGGCAAGCCATCTACTTCAGGCAAGCCATCTACTGCAGGCAAGCCATCTATTGCAAGCAAGCCATCTACTTCAGGCAAGCCATCTACTGCAGGCAAGCCATCTACTGCAAGCAAGCCATCTACTTCAGGCAAGCCATCTCCTTCAGGCAAGCCATCTACTGCAGGCAAGCCATCTACTTCAGGCAAGCCATCTACTTCAGGCAAGCCATCTACTTCAGGCAAGCCATCTACTGCAGGCAAACCATCAACTGCAGGCAAGCCATCAACTGCAGGCAAGCCATGTACTCCATGCAAGCCATCTACTGCAGGCAAACCATCAACTGCAGGCAAGCCATCAACTGCAGGCAAGCCATCAACTGCAGGCAAGCCATCTACTGCAGGCAAGCCATCTACTGCAGGCAAGCCATCTACTGCAGGTAAGCCATCTACTGCAGGCAAACCATCAACTGCAGGCAAGCCATCAACTGCAGGCAAGCCATCTACTGCAGGCAAGCCATCTACTGCAGGTAAGCCATCTACTGCAGGTAAGCCATCTACTGCAGGCAAGCCATCTACTGCAGGTAAGCCATCTACTGCAGGTAAGCCATCTACTGCAGGTAAGCCATCTACTGCAGGCAACCACCATGTTGGAGATTTGTGCAGTGCTTCATGATATGAAACGAAGGAATACATCTCCGAGCAGTGCCCCTCCTCCCTGACCACTCATTAAAGATGCAGTTCCATTACCCATCCACGCACGTCTGCTCACTGTCGATAAAACCACCTGTTGGGAGGAAGGGATTCATTTCTGGATTGTCTGGCTTCAAGTTTGGTAAAGAATGATTAAACAAATATGCCGTGTACTTGCCATTGTCTTATAATGGTTGAGAATGCTTGCTTAATCGTGTTTTATACTTTCCTGTAGATGTGTTGAATTCAAGTGGATTAAAACTCTAAATTGGAGTCGATGTGGACATCTTTGATTTTCACCACACTTCACATGCTAATCGGCTGTTTAGACACGCACAACGCGAAGACTGTTTATCTCCCTTCATTGCCATCTATACTGCGTGCATAAATGATGTTTTTGTCAGTGTTTAAGGGTTAGGAATGTGTTAGTAAGATGCTCACCAAGTGCCTTTTGGAAATTTGGCCGAGTAACTTTTGCACCTGCAAGGGTAGACAAGTTTCTGTCAACCTTCGACTTATACTGAACCGGACGACATCAGCTCGCTCACATGTCCTCAAAGCCTGCTATGCTGCTCTTGCACATACTTTATCTGCAGTTTTTACACTATTTGCACAACATACACTACATGACCAAAAGTATACAGACACCTGAACATCGAACATCTCATTCCAAAATCATGGGCATTATTATGGAGTTGGTCCCCCCTTTGCTGCGATAACAGCCTCCACTCTTCTGGGAAGGCTTTCCACTAGATGTTGAAACATTGCTGTGGAAATTTGCTTCCATTTAGCCACAAGAGCAAGAGTGAGGTGGGGTACTGATGTTGGGCGATTAGGCCTGGCTCACAGTCAGCATTCCAATTCATCCCAAAGGTGTTAGATGGGGTTGAGGTCAGGGCTCTGTGCAGGCCAGTCAAGTTCTTCCACACCGATCTCGACAAACCATTCCTGTATGGACCTCGCTTTGTGCAATGTGCATGGGGGCACCGTCATGCTGAAACAGGAAAGGGCCTTCCCCAAACTGTTGCCACAAAATTTGAAGCACACAATCGTTTAGAATGTCATTGTATGCTGTAGCGTTAAGATTTCCCATCACTGGAACTAAGGGGTCTAGTCCGAACCATAAAAAACAGCCCCAGACCATTATTCCTCCTCCACTAAACTTTACAGTTGGCACTATGCATTCGGGCAGGTAGCGTTCTCCTGGCATCCGCCAAACCCAGATTCGTCCGTTGGACTGACAGATGGTGAAGCGCGATTCATCACTCCAGAGAACGAGTTTCCACTGTTCCAGAGTCCAATGGCGAGCTTTACACCACTCCAGCCGACGCTTGGTATTGCGCATGGTGATCTTAGGCTTGTGTGCGGCTGCTCAGCCATGGAAACCCATTTCATGAAGCTCCCGACGAACAGTTGTTGGGCTGATGTTGCTTCCAGAGGCAGTTTGGAACTCGGTAGTGAGTGTTGCATCCGAGAACAGACGATTTTTACGCGCTACAGTACTCAGTGGTCCCGTTATGTGAGCTTGTGTGGCCTACCACTTTTCTGCTGAGCTGTTGTTGCTCCTAGACGTTTCCACTTCACAATAACAGCACTTAAAGTTGACTGGGTCTGCTCTCGCAGGGCAGACATTTGATGAACTGACTGGTTGGAAAGGTGGCATCCAATGACGGTGCCACGTTAAAAGTCACTGAGCTCTTCAGTACGGCCCATTCGATTGCCATTGTTTGTCTATGGAGATTGCATGGCTGTGTGCTTGATTATATATACCTGTCAATGGATGTGGCTGAAACAGCCAAATTCACCAATTAGAAGGGGTGTCCATATCATTTTGGTCATGTAGTGTAATCTTCCATCTGCTTGGAAATCAGCCAACATCAATGCCTTGCATAAAAAGGTGCAAGAAAAGATCCCCTTAACTGCAGACCTATCAGCTTACTTGCAATCATAAGCAAGGTCATGGAATCAATCATGGTATTTTCCCACTCCCTCCACTGTTATTTTGCATCCTGTTCTGTTTGGTGTACAAGCTCTTCCATGAGCCTCAACTGTGGAGGGGGGGGGGGGGGGGGAAAGAGAGAAAGAGAAAGAGAAAGAGAAAAAGAGAAAGAGAAAGAGAAAGAGAAAGAGAAAGAGAGAGAGAGAGAGAGAGAGAGAGAGAGAGAAAAAAAAAAATTCAGGATGTAACAGGACAAAAGTAAGTTACAGTAGGGAGGGACACTGCCAGCAGAGTTTAATGGGGAGACTTGGAAAAAAAGAATGGGCGTGTGGGGGTGGGGTGCAGGACATGACACATTGGGTATACACAAGGAAAACACCCAGGAAGGAAACAACTGTTAACCTGGAAGGAGTGGGGGATAACAAGCGTAGAGTATATATCATAATCATCATCATCATCATCGGGTCATCTCGATCAGACAGAGTGTATATTTATTTATTTATATATATATATATATATATATATATATATATATATTGTTACGCAACCGTGATTAACACCACAGTTACGGATGACCGATTTGCGAGACTTTAACTCCCGAGGCGAAAACTCAATGGCGGATTCAAGTTCAACACAAAGTTAAACGCGCGGAATGGCGCACGCAGCAAAGCTCCGCCCGCCGCCTTATCTACTAAAATCAAACACCCAGGAAAACTGCGTTCAGATATATATACAGAAAATAATATAAGGATTTATTATCGAATAGTAATACAGTGAAAAAGCCGCGCCGGTAAATCTAATAACTCTAAATCGGGACGCCCCCACACGACTGACAGCAAACACGATACGAGGGAGATTATGAATACAAAAATAACACGTCACGTCGTTCAAATGTACGCGGATGCGGCTTATCTGTCTTGGTGTCGTCTTGGTGGCGGCCGTCCAACACCGCTCCTTTTGGCCCGATCGCACACCACCAGGTCCTTCGCTCCAAGCTCTACGAGGCCCCGCTCCAAGCACCACGCGTCCGACGCGTGGCCAGCAGCTTCACACGAGGACGATCTCCACAAGGCCCGTGCACCAATGGTTCAACGGAGGGCTCGACTTGCAACGAACTGCTGCGAACTGCCGCGTGCTCTGTGGGCTTGGTGTGCTCGGTGTGTGAACGAACTTTCCACCAACTGCCTTCGGGGAGCTTTTCCACCAACTGTGTCTCTGCGTCGACTGTGTGCTCCAACCAACTCCTACGAACTCTCTGGTGTCTGCCTGCGTCTGCCACGAACTCAACTCTCATGCCACGAACTCAACAACTCTGAAATGGCGTCCGACCGTCGCATATATTGGTGGCCGATGACGTCACATTGGCGCACTCCTCAGCCAATCATAGCCTCCCAACTCGCCCAGGTCACGCCCTCTGCGGCATGCGACTCCTGACATCTCCCGTCCGCGACCCCCCCGCGGTCGTTTTGTAACACGTAACACGCGAGGTTGGTAGGCCTTTGAGGTGCGAACGGCGGCAGCCAACCGTGGCGGTGTTTTTGGCCTGGTTTCCTGTCTATTTATTACGAAGTCAATGTCAGGGAAAGGGAATTATTTAATGTTGCGCTAAGGACCTAACTAATGTTTATGTGGTTTGCAGTGCCATAATGGACAAAGGTTTGACTACCAGGTGAGACTCACAGGGGCGTTACCTTTAATCCCTCACTATTTAACACTCGGACCTCCAGGTAGATCCACAATCATACATCTTACCCCGACAAACGCCTAAACATCAACAACTTATTACATGTAGAGTCCCTGTCACGACAGCCGAATACCTACCTATTCAGATCTACCTAGCTCTAGATATTGCTCTACCAAATTCATAACACAGCCCCCCCCCTGGAACCGTAGCTCCTGCAAGGTTCACCGCAGGCGCTACCATTCCAGCCTTAACACTTACTGTCACACACTTAATTAACCTATTAAATAAATCAGGAAGGGCTGTGGGAAGTGAGTCGGACTACCTACCTACACTTCCTTAACATGCTGAACCCCTTAACCATCATGCAAGTATGTACATCTTCTTCGTTGTTCCTGTGGAGGGAGGAAACAACAACACACAACACTAACTTAACCACAAAACTTAACCATCTTTCCAAACTCAAAACTCTAACCTTTGTACATACCCCGGTCTACAGACCGCGTCCCCCGGTGGATGCCACAAGACACAACCTTACCTGCGGGGCCATCCCCAATGCATCCCCCTAAATTTCCCACGGCCCTGTCCAGATGTTACAGGTGAGTGACACGGCTCGGTGCATTTCGCCCACATTCATGCAACACAGACCCCTTAACCACTCATTCTCATTCCATAGGTCATCAAGGCATTTCAACAATCAACAAGGTTCTTCTTCAATACACCCCCCTGCAGGACCATGGCATTGATGTCATTCACGTGTGTGTGCATTCCTCAACTAGGCAGCGGGGAGGTACCGCACAAAAAGATGGTGGGGGCGCATCAGGCTGTGGTGCCCGCAGTCCCAAAAACAAGTCAACCGACTTACAAGTTCATTGCCCCCCCCCCCCTTTACCTCTTGGCCCCGTGACAGCCCAACAGCCCCTTTCCGCCGTTACCTCGCCGGTGAGGGTCTCCACACACACCAGGCTCCTTTGCCTCCTGCTTTCGCGCAGCAACACGGGTCACCGGGGGACTTCCTCACCCCGCGGCGCCCAACCAGACCCTCCACCGACGAGCTCCAATTTCCAGTTACCACCGGCTGCCAGGGGTAATTGCCGCAGAGGGGGGCCCGCAGGCATCGCTCCTCAGAGCTTGCTCCGTACCTGCGGACACACACACCTTCCCCACCCACAAGACCCCAAAACACACTTCCTCCCCCGCTGCCATTCAATTCTCCACACAACTCAGCACAATTCAGTACAATTCATAGATGGTGTAAAAGGTGTTACAAGGCTTGCCATGGCCTGCCAATGTGAAATCCCATTCACAGTTCGAATCATTGAATCCTTACACATTTCCATTAGCACATTTCCAAAAAGCACAATTATCGCCCCTCATTATCTCCAATAATCATCACTCACTCTCCAGGTTCCACTCTCACGACCACATCAAAACACCTAACCACTACACAAAAACATACGCCACCCACAAGACACTGTGGCTCCCATTCCATCCCCTCACCGGCCATGTCATCACTCTCACCCGCCTCCCAACTCCAATTTACATGTCCCCAATTTCCAAAGCAAGTCCTGAAGCCTGGGACAGTACTCCTCAAAACACTCACCTCAAGTGCAGGTAGTTGCAGGTTGGTCAGGTTCAAGAGCGTCATCCACCCTTCACAATCCCAAAATTTCACATTGGGCCTACCAAATACTTCCAAATTTCTCTTTTGTCCCCACTACACTGGCAGGTATGTGGATCCGCATCCAACGGTGATCATCGCTACACAACTACCTATGGCCACGACAGCTCTGCACCTCTACCGTGCAAGGGTCACCGGGACAAGGTGAGCAGTCAAAACGCCAACATGGCCCATGAGTGTCCATAAGGGTGCGACCCACCATCCATCCTTCGGCCCCCCTGCGAGGAACACAGCTGCAGCAGCCCCAGCTGGCCAATGTGGTGAGCACTTGCTGCCACAACACACACTACCGCACACACAACCTCGGCCCTGGGGGGCACGGTCGCAGTGCGTGGCATCCCTACAGCCACGTCCCCTGCACCTCCCCATCATCCCCCAGTCCGACTACAGAACTGCAGCCCCCCAGTGCTCACCCACACTTAACCACACCATGGTTCAGTCAACAGCCATGCTCCACCAGGAGACCCACCCAGAAGACATGGTCCACACACTTCGGACACACACAGCACCACGTTGACCCAAAGACCACACAACTGCATCCCCATGATCCCGCGTCCCAAATATCAGCACAGTTGCCCCCGCAACCAGATGAAAGCTGTGTCTTGCTACCCTATTAATTTCATCACAGCCTCCAACACTTTGGTCTACACACCTGGATCAATAATGGCGTCACTGTACAGTGTCCACCATGGCATTTCAAAATCCACCCTTAAATTTCCATCTAACCCACAGATTACCCATGCCAACCATTTGTCACATTTTACTAACCTCACCAAAGAAAGATGCTTTGCCATACACATGCCAGCCGAGCATGGCCCATATGCTCGGCTCGTTACACATCTCCCGATTCACATCCCCATGGCTCTCTTCCCAACCCGAGAGTCCATAAATCATAACGGAGCATCTGTGGAAGGTCACTCACACCATCACGTTCCACAGATGCCCCAATGGTTGTCCGGCAGGCTATCTCCATCCCTGTCCATTCGGTTTGACCCGCGTCCATAGACCAACCACCATGCCAGGTCACCACATGCTGGTTGTCCCAGAGTCCCTGGAGGAGAGTGCCAGGCCGCATGCCCGGGTGGTCACCACATCAGTCCCAAGTTGGCCGTCCGCAGTGCCACCACCAAAGCGCGACCCACAACACCTCCCCCTAGTGGTCCTCAATAAATGCCAACCCAGACTTGAGAAACCACCTCGGACCCCTCTGGAGGTCTTAACCCCCACCAGGGTCCGGTGACCCTGCCGGCCCGAGCCACCAGCTCGGACGGCGCCCCGACGGACAAGGGACGCCACACTCCACCAGACCCCCCGTGGGACCCAGGTCGTACCTCGACACCCAAGGCTGGACCCCACGTCCAAATCTCGCCATCACAGCCCCCCCAGCTGGCTGGCATACCCAAATTTTGAAAGGGGCAACTTTGGCCCGAGGCCATCACCCATGACCTCGCCATGTCCAGATCCCGCAGCCCGGGGACCAATCCCCACCATGGCTGCTCCAAATCAATTTCCCATTGTAATTTTATTTTAAATTTTCTTTTACAAATTTTCATTCCCACTGCCAACCCGCAGCTGCAGGGAACAACCTCTACCACCGGTTGTTCTGCCCCTCCCTGCAGTTGATCCAAATTCCCTACAGGGACCAAATCTCCAGAAGCTCTATCTCCCGATCCTCCAAGATCCAAATCCAGCCCGGAGCCAACACACTCCCCCAACTGGTTGTCCAATTTTGGAGCCTCTGTTTCCAAATAGCAGTGTACAGTGAGGGTCTCCTGGGTCACCTTAATCTGGTCCTGAAAATGTTTAACCGACCTACTCACCTCTTCCTTCAGGCTCTCTTGAACCCGACCAACCTCCTTCTTGATGGTATTGTCCCAGATCTCCAGTCGCTGGATCAAATCATCCTCATCATTACAAATTATTCCTGGCCCCGCCAGGCTTTGATCAATATCCCCAATAAATACCTGGTCCGGCTCCATTGCACGGACCCCCAAAAACTCTACCCCCTCTTGCTCCGCACCACCGCCCTGGTGCTGCACAATTCCAAATTCATCCCCCGGTTGGGGTGTTGTGACATCCACACGGTCCCGATAGCCTTCCAGGTCCCCATTTGCTTTATCAATTCGAGCATTTGTGGCACCAATCTGACCCTCCAACTTTTCCCCCATTTGGACAGCCTGCGTCACGCCCTCCTCTATTTTTGACATTAATTCTTCCCGTTTCAATTCAATTTCCACCCCTATGGCTTTTTCCATCTCCCCCATCTGAGTTTCTACTTTACCCTCAAATTTCCCCAGTCTGTCCGTAATTTGGTTTTGCACTCTCCCTTCTATGCCCTCAATTCGTTTCCCCAGCTGTTGTGCCATTTCCCCAATTTTTCCTTCCAATTTTTCATTCCTTTCCTTTATTTCATTCCTCCATTCCTTCCCCTGCGACTCCATTTTATTTTCCATCCCTTCAATTTTATTTTCCAACCCACTTTTCATTTCTCCCATTTGTTCCTCCAATCGATCACTCATTCCCTTCATTCCTTCCCTACATTCCTTCCCCTGGGACTCCATTTTATTTTCCATCCCACTTTTCATTTCTCCCATTAATTCCTTAAAAAATTTCATTAAAGCCTGGTCGTCTCTCGGGGCCGTCCCATTTGTTCCCGACTCCCCGGTAGGGGAGGGGGATAAGTTGGTGCTCGGGACGAGGGAGGTTCCAAGGCTCACCTCTGCATCAAATTCCCCTATTTCCGGCTCACTCCCAACGCTGACGGAGGCCTCGCTGCGTACTTCCATTTCGTCGACCTCCGACATCCGCTTTTCGGAAGGTCGTTCCCCGCGCGCGTATTTATTTTAATAATTCCTGAAACACAATTTAAATTTGACGAAGACGCGATATCGCGCTCCGTTTGCCCAATTGATTATCAAATTTCTCCGCCTCAACTATAAAAATTTTTGCGTTCGAACGTCGAGCGCAATGTACGCCCGACCGTGTCGATGTCGCCCCGCGGACAAAAAAATTTGTCCGACCGTGTCGATGTCTCGCCGCGGACAAAAAAATTTGTCCGACGGGTTCAAATCCTACACTCCTGACACCACTTGTTACACAACCGTGATTAACACCACAGTTACGGATGACCGATTTGCGAGACTTTAACTCCCGAGGCGAAAACTCAATGGCGGATTCAAGTTCAACACAAAGTTAAACGCGCGGAATGGCGCACGCAGCAAAGCTCCGCCCGCCGCCTTATCTACTAAAATCAAACACCCAGGAAAACTGCGTTCAGATATATATACAGAAAATAATATAAGGATTTATTATCGAATAGTAATACAGTGAAAAAGCCGCGCCGGTAAATCTAATAACTCTAAATCGGGACGCCCCCACACGACTGACAGCAAACACGATACGAGGGAGATTATGAATACAAAAATAACACGTCACATCGTTCAAATGTACGCGGATGCGGCTTATCTGTCTTGGTGTCGTCTTGGTGGCGGCCGTCCAACACCGCTCCTTTTGGCCCGATCGCACACCACCAGGTCCTTCGCTCCAAGCTCTACGAGGCCCCGCTCCAAGCACCACGCGTCCGACGCGTGGCCAGCAGCTTCACACGAGGACGATCTCCACAAGGCCCGTGCACCAATGGTTCAACGGAGGGCTCGACTTGCAACGAACTGCTGCGAACTGCCGCGTGCTCTGTGGGCTTGGTGTGCTCGGTGTGTGAACGAACTTTCCACCAACTGCCTTCGGGGAGCTTTTCCACCAACTGTGTCTCTGCGTCGACTGTGTGCTCCAACCAACTCCTACGAACTCTCTGGTGTCTGCCTGCGTCTGCCACGAACTCAACTCTCATGCCACGAACTCAACAACTCTGAAATGGCGTCCGACCGTCGCATATATTGGTGGCCGATGACGTCACATTGGCGCACTCCTCAGCCAATCATAGCCTCCCAACTCGCCCAGGTCACGCCCTCTGCGGCATGCGACTCCTGACATCTCCCGTCCGCGACCCCCCCGCGGTCGTTTTGTAACACGTAACACGCGAGGTTGGTAGGCCTTTGAGGTGCGAACGGCGGCAGCCAACCGTGGCGGTGTTTTTGGCCTGGTTTCCTGTCTATTTATTACGAAGTCAATGTCAGGGAAAGGGAATTATTTAATGTTGCGCTAAGGACCTAACTAATGTTTATGTGGTTTGCAGTGCCATAATGGACAAAGGTTTGACTACCAGGTGAGACTCACAGGGGCGTTACCTTTAATCCCTCACTATTTAACACTCGGACCTCCAGGTAGATCCACAATCATACATCTTACCCCGACAAACGCCTAAACATCAACAACTTATTACATGTAGAGTCCCTGTCACGACAGCCGAATACCTACCTATTCAGATCTACCTAGCTCTAGATATTGCTCTACCAAATTCATAACAATATATATATATATATATATATATATATATATATATATATATATATATATATATATATATATATATATATATATATATATATATATATATTGTTGCGGATCTCGACGCCGGCCTTCTCCCCTTACCAAGGGGGGATGAGTCCCCTTGTCTTTGACTGGCCGACGGGACCCGGGACCTATGACGTCCTTCCCGGACAGCGCGAAATAGGGTATTAGGACTAGAATCGCTATTACCTAATTACTCGCGCTGCCCTGAAACGAGGAAATAATCCCCGCACGAATCACGCGTGTTGAGACGCCGAGCGGTGCGTACACGCGATCCGTGCCGTTTAAATGGTGACCCCGGTTCTCGCGATCTTGTCCGTACCATGCTTAGTCAATGGATAAATCACAAAAGCAGTCGAATTGGAAAAGGAAGAACAGAATTTATTTACACTATTTACAATGGTTCAGAGAAAAGAGGACACAGTGCAGCCTTAAAACAGTCAACTTACTACCCAGGACAAACGGGCCCGTCTCACACACAGACACACTCACATGGGGCCTGCAGCTGCAGGATGATGGTTCGCTTCCAAGGATGGCTCTCGTGCAGCTCCCTCCGGTCTCCGGCTCGTCCCGTGCAGATGGTAAGTAGAGGGGCAGGAGCTCTCCGCGTGTCGTTTGGCGCACAAGAGTTAATACGGGGCGATTTGGTAGGGAGCGGACTTCAGCGGTTAGCGGTGATCAATGGCGGCTATTACCGCGTTTACTCGCGTGGCTGAAGTAAGCGCTACTTGCCACCGGCACATCTGGCTGCCTTTCCTTCGGCACGTACGTTATACTCGAGATATAGTGCAATGCCTCCAAAGCGAGTGATGCGAATCAAGTTCTTCAAAGCCCTTTTGATCAACAAGTCCTCTCACGTGCGCTCTCCCCTTGCAAGTCCTTTGGGTTCTCCAAGTTCTGCTGGTAAGTCCTGTTCTCTGCGAGACCTGTGCAGTCCTTTCTGGTAAGTCCTTTCAAGGGCTTTGTGCAATCACTTATATAGGCACGCCCTGCGAACCTTCTAGCACTCACCAGACGCGCCTCTCCACGCCCCCTCACGCCATGCCGTTAGAGCCCTGGTTGGCTGGTGGCTCTTACCGTCATCGCCTCTGACGCTCCGCCTTGAAGCCGCCCCACCCCGACCTCGCACTCCTCCTTCTTAGGCCTACCTCGTGTTACTCGACTAGTGAGCGAGCAAAGGCCAGCAAATGCTGCGGGCAGCCAAAGCGTAACAACTGAGTGGGTCAGCCAAATGGGGCGCGGGATCAATTACGCCCATCGAGGTGGGATTGGAGGGTGGACGCAAACTGAACAGGACCTAAACTCATGTCTTTACACAACGCAGGTATCAATAGGGGAAATGACCTACACTTACACATACTATGACATAACTAATACTACAAGTGGCCTACGTGTTGCTCGTGGACTAACTATGGGGGGCAACCCTTTAAACTTTAATGATCAATATGTGCAAATCTCAAAACCGTAGCACTGCCCCCCTCCCTTGCCAGACTCGTCCCCGAGTCGAACCCACACAGGTGAGAACGACCGGTTTTGAGAAAGGTTCGGGACTAGTTTTTAAATTACGTGTGACACTTAGATGTGGTTTCCCTCTACATTTAATCTAACACCCTGTATGTGACAGTTTTACAGCACAAGATATGTCCCAACTACTGCGTTGTGTAACGAACAGACTAACACCCACAGCTAACCGAATTGCGGAATTGATTCTCAAACTAAACATGAAGCCGGTGGGGAGCATGTTATTTACAACACTAAACTAATTATTTACATCTCTATAACCCAAGACCTGGTCTTTTTGTGGAAAGAAATTTGGAGGGGAGAAAACACACCAATGCACCAATTCACCAATACACAAAAATGCACAGTTCACCATTCAAAGGTCATATTAAATGTCACATTTGCTGCTTGGCTGCTGCTTGGCTGCATCTTCTTGCTTCCTGCTTCGTCTTTGGTGTGCCATAATAAAAACTTACAGGTCTTCTTTCCTGACGCACCAGAATAAAATGCACAAACCGTGTCCGTCTTTATTTCCAGCAGGGCCACTCTTATGGTCCATCTGCGTGTCATTGACGCCACTTAAAGCCAGTGGTCCGCAGGTGCAAGGTAACGTTTGCAGCAAATGTCTGCTCAGCAAAGATGCCAGGCCACAGAACGCCTGGTCCACAAGGTGTATTGGTGCAGCAAAAGGTAGCAGGGGCGCCGCACAAGTGTAGCCAGGCGCAGCTGCACAATTCAGGGTTCCTGCACACTCCCCTCCAAAATGGGTCCATGGGTGGGGAGGCAGCCAAAGCACAGTTACTCAGTTAGTGGAGGAAAGGGTGCAAGGGTACACACAAACACAAGGCAATGCAACATGAGGGGCGCGGGCGAGCGGGCAGAGAAAGCTCGTCCCTAACCGTTCGTACCCCCCCCCCCCCCATGTCAGCCTGCACTACACTTGCCCTTCCCTGTATTTACACTTTACAAATTCGTCACTACGTCTTGTCTTCCATATCCCCCTCTACTCCAAATTTGTCGTCCAATCCCTCCCAAGAAGGAAGAGATGGCATTACACACAATGTCTCATCCCGTAGAGATGCGTCTCACCCACTCAAATCGTTCACAAAACCTGGTGTGGAGTTCTGTCTCCCTTGGTGAGTGGATGTGGATGGTGCGAAGAGACTTCTTATCCTAACTATACTAATAA
Source organism: Myxine glutinosa (assembly GCF_964187855.1). Taxonomy (NCBI): domain Eukaryota; kingdom Metazoa; phylum Chordata; class Myxini; order Myxiniformes; family Myxinidae; genus Myxine; species Myxine glutinosa. Next base: position 95,019,016 of record NC_136262.1, on the reverse strand, counting down.
CATTAACTCAGTTACACTACCCGGGGTCTTGCGCTGCCAATTGGCATCTTTGAACTATGTGGTTCTAAAAACCAATTCCCATTGACCATCCTGTGATGCCATCCAATTTGGGTCTCACTCCCCAATTTTTCACTACTGTGCCTTCGCACAATTTCGGGGCTGGGTCGTGTGGCTCCACTAGCAGGTCTACCTACATGCGCACCTCCGCCACTGAAGTCGCCACCCGAGCTTACCTTGCTCCTTGCGACTACCCTAAATCGGGGAAGGCCCTTCCTGGCTCTCTCACCCCTCTGATGCCCTCTCTGGCATTGGGTTACCGGGTCCTTCTCTTGGATCCTCGGGCCCCATTGAACACTACTCTGACTGGCTCCCAGAGCCTACCTGCGGCCTCACCTGGCCGACAGACTACCAGTGGCGGAGTGCCCCAATAACCCTACGCACCAACAAAGCCCACACGCCCAGCCATTTCCACAGACTCACGCACCCATCCAAGCACTTCATTGCCACTACCTGCACCACAGGTGTCAATATCCAACAATTTACCTGAACCCTCTACCTTACTTTAAACTACCCTCCCCGGGTATTCATGAAGGGGTCCATCTTCCCCCATCCACTCCTTCGCACCATGCATTCCACACCTTTTACGTCACACCAAGCATTCCACACCAAATACTCACACCACCAAGCTCTCTTGCACACCTCTTGTGCTTACATTCTTCTTTCCATACACTCCAGCACAATTCCATATGTCCTCAATACACCACTTATACACTACTACATACACACAGCATCATCTAACTAACTACTTCCCTCTAATACTCGTGCTTTCCCATCTTCCCTTACGCTAAGCACTCCCTCGTCATTATCATCCACCTAATCTCTCTACGTCCCCTCTACCTGTACCATGTCTCTACTTAAATCTCATGTCCCCTATTGTCATTTCTAAATCCTTAACAATATCCTAGCCCACCCTCGGCTAGTTTACACTGCCATCCCCATAATCTAACGCTCATGTGCCCCCAAGTGAATGGTAAAGCTACCATTCGCCAACACGATGGCTAACTGTCCACTCCACTCGAGCCTCTCGGTGCGGTAATACATTTCCATCACAGCTCGGCTTCGAAAAGCCGAGCAATGCATGCGGGTGGTTGGTCTCCCGTTGGTTGGGTCCATCCGGCATTTTCGATTCAGAGGAGGAGGCATGATTGGGCCAAGGTTCAAGGCGCCATCTCTGCGCGTTCAAGGCGCCACCTTGCGGTCCCACGCACGATGGCCCAACCGCCCACGCACGGTCGAAGCACCGCAGCCGCCAGGGGGCGCGGCTCCGACCTCTCCTACCCCCCCCTTGAACTGTGCCGATCGCCGCCACCACGCGGCACCAACCATACAGGGCGGGGCCCGGCGCGAACCGGGCACGCCGATCCTTGCGAGACCGCCGCGGCAACGATCCCCGCCGGTCCCCGCAGCACACAAAGCACACCACGCACCGAGGGCTCGCGTTGGCTATACGTCGCGCTAAATGCTACCCCGGTCTGCGTCGATGCTCGGACTGCGCACACCGAAGACGAGGATTCAAATCCCCACTCCTGACACCAATTGTTGCGGTTCTCTCGCCGGCCTTCTCCCCTTATCAAGGGGGGATTAATCCACTTGTCTTTACTGGCCTGGCGGAACCGAGATCTCACCACACGCGACCCATTTCACACTCGCAAAACGCGGTGCTCCCGCGCCGCCCATACACTCCCTTACACACTCCTTTACCGCACACTTCCCTGTTACACACTCGGGAACACAATCGGCCATCGCACACCCCTCGCGTACACCGTTCCGTTACATACTCTGTAACGTCCATGGGTGTGCACTCTCCCGGTACACACCCAATCAGCGCACACTTACCCACGGGTGTGCACTCCTGCACACTCTCTATAACACGCTCTGGTGTGCATTCTCCCTAACTCTCCTCGGCCATCGCACACTCTGTTTCACACTCGCCTCCATCACACTCTTCCCACATACATTCCGGTGTGCATTCTCCCTTGCACTCTGTAACACACTCTCCTGTTACACACTCGCGCTCCGGTGCACACTTCTCTCGCACACGCACGCCAGTCACCCTCACACATCGCACCACGGACCTTCCACGAGCGCCCGGGCTTCGTCTATACCCCAAGCGCGCCAAAAACCTTTTCCCGCCATACACGCTCCTGCTCTTCTTAGGGACCTTCTTCCGCGGCAGCACCACCTGCAAACCTTCATTGGGGTCAGCAAGCCCGACATCACGGTGCAAACACAGACTTTGAGTGGATTCCATTTCCTTCTCCAGTGATTCATTTTCTAACTCTGCCGTCTCTTCGGCCCCAATTTCAACTATACACATTTCTTTTTCTACCTCGACGACCGCCGGCGCACATGAAATTTGCTCTTCCAATTTAGCGGCCGTCGGCTTTTTCACACCCCGAGTCGCGATTTCTATCCCCTCGGTCAACTTAGCCGCGCTCTGCTCTACCCCGCTCTCCAGTCTCCACGCGTTCCTCGCACTGCTTTACCTCGACGCGTCCCTTTGCGCCCTCCTCGCTCAACTTGCGCCCTATGTCCTTCCCCATTTCTTTTATCCCCCGGATGTATTTGTCCCCCAATTCTTTCAATTGGCCACCCATGTTGTTTTCCAGCCCCAATAACCCATCTTTCATCTCCTGTGTGGATTTGTCACTCTGGGCATCCATTTTTGCAGTCACTTTACCCAGTTCTTCTCCCATATACGCCCTGAGTTGCATCATAAAAAGGCCCATATCTATTGGCGCTGCGGGCTCGGCCCTCGCAGCCATGTGCGAGGCGCCGCCATTTTCTTTCCCAGCTGCCGCACCCTTTTCTGCTTCCATTACTACCAACTGTCCCTCTTGGTCCTGGGTCATTAATCTTACCTTACCTACCCCCACCGGCATTTGACCACTTTGGCTAGCCATGGTACGAATACAATTTTGGATTTTAAAAACTAAATCTTGGCCGCTCGTAATTTGGAGCCAATTCATCCAAAGAAATTTAGTTAGGGTTCCAAACTCCACTCCCCGACACCAATTGTTACTGCCAATCTGTACAATTGGTGTCCAAAATTGTCTAAAAATTTTGTCCCAAAATTTTTTGTCCCAGGTTCCAAATCCCCACTCCTGACACCAATTGTTGCGGTTCTCTCGCCGGCCTTCTCCCCTTATCAAGGGGGGATTAATCCCCTTGTCTTTACTGGCCTGGCGGAACCGAGACTTATTACGTCCTTTCGGGGCGAGCGCGAAATAGGGTTTCGGGACCAAATTCTCGCTCGTACCTAAGTACTCGCGCCACCACGGAAACGAGGTAGCAAGCCTTGCAAGAACCACGTGTGATGGTAGTACGCCGAGCGGTTTGCGTACACGTGATCAGCGCAGTCTCAAGTAATTGACCCCGATTTAAGCGGTTCTATTCGTGCCACGCTTAGTCAAATGGAGAAATCACGGGAACGATCGAATCAAGAATAAAGGAAGAACAGATGGGTTTAATGATTCCCACATGTATTTACAGTTCAGGACGAAGAGACACAGAGCAAGCTTAGACAGTCTTACTTATCCCTGGACAATGGGCCCGTCTCACTCACATTCGCACAGGGGATTGCAAATGCCGATGTTCACCAACGCACCGATGTGGTCGTCAAGGCTCGGCCCCGTCCGGCTCTCCGTGGACCACGTGCATCCCGCGAAGACGGTGATCGGTGAAGACAGGGATTCGTCGCGCGTCTCTCGAACAAAAGCGATATATTGGGCGGAACGGCAAGGGGGGACTTTTACGGCAAAGGGCGGTCTTTTACGGCCAAGGGCGGTTACTCAGCCGTTCTCATGCAAGTGCGGCAAGGTGCATCAAGCTCATCAAGCACCGCACGTTCTGGCTGCAAGTTCACTTTAATCTCTTTCTCTCTCCCAGCAAGTCCTTTGGGTTCTCCAGCACTAGTCCTCCGCTTCAGTCCTGTTTGCCGCAAGTCCTTTACAATGCTGCAGTCCTGTTGAGGGCTTTGCGCAGCGGGTTATATAGGCACGCCCCACGAACCTTCTGGAACTCACCAGACTCTTCTCACCACGCCCTCTGATGCCACCACCTCCGAGCCCAGATTCGCGGCTAATGCTTACTGTCATCGCTCCTGCCGCTCCGCCTCGACTCCGCCCTGATCCTCCTCCGCCTCCCTCGTGTTAACTCGCCCAAAATGAACCAACGTTAACAAACTGTATTGAGGTTACGGGCGTAGGGTGATCGGTGGCAGTAGGGCCTATTTTCCGGGCTTTACACAACGCAGAATTAACACTGGAAAGGGCCTATTCTCGCACATACTAAGAAATAACTATACTACAAATGAGGCTACATGTTGCTTGTGTGACTATCTATGGGGGGCAAACTTTAACCTTTATTAGGCTCACTTTACAAACCTCAAAACCGTAGCAATATTTATATATACATACACATACACACATATACATGAGGGCGGTCCTTATTTGGGGGTAAAACTTTTTCTTTTCTTTTTTCCAAAAGTTTAAGGTCTGACCCTGCCAAAAGGCTCTATTTGCCACAAAAACACTGTGTCAAATATTTTAGAAAAATATCAATATTTAGAGGTCACCCAAGGCCCTTGAAGTTTTACCATGTACGTGTATAGGGAGGGGAAGCTGCATGGAACAAGTTTATCGTTCATATCTTTCCTATTTTTAACTTACAGAAGCCATACTAATACCAAGTGAAAGCATTAAGTGTTGCAAATTAAATTCTGTACATTTTTGATACACTTAACTCTACATTAACTGTATCCAAAGATATGCGTTGCATGTTGAAGAATCCTCTGCACACTCATCCTGGGTCCCCCCTCCCCCCC
>NC_136262.1:94994131-95004131 GCF_964187855.1 Myxine glutinosa | reverse complement strand
GCAATTGGGGGTAATGGGAAACCAAATGGGGGTAATGAGGGACGAAGCGAGGGGTACCGGTAAGGGGTTAGACAAGAAATTTGGGGGGTTAGACAATAATTTTAAGGGATTAGACGAGAAATTTGGGAAATTAGACAATAGATTAGGGGAAATACAGGAGGGGTTAATGGGGGTAGAAAACAGAATGGCCGCTCAAGAGAATCAAATGGAAGGGATGCAAAAGGGGTTAGAGGGGTTAGAAAACAGTATGGAAGGCAAATTGAGGGACATGAGGGACCAAGCGGAAAGGGAAGTTAACCAAATGGGGCAGCAGATAGAGGGGGTTAGAATGGGGGTAGAAACTAAACTGGATGCTCATAGGGAGGAAATGGAGCAGATGAGGGTGGCATCTGGACAGGAGATGCAAGTGATGGGAGAGGAGATCAGGAGAGGAGTGAGTGAGGAGGTCGGAGGAGTGCACGAGGAGGTGAGGCACTGTAAGGAGCACATGGAGAAGGAGGTGAGAAAGGGGACTGTAAAGTTACAAGGGGGCATAGAGGACCTGACGCAGGAGGTGGAGCAGCTGACGGAGGGACAAAAAGAAGTAACGGAGCAGGTTCAAAGGAACACTGCGGTATTAGGAGGGTTGAAAGCGACACAGAAAGAACTAAAAGATGACTTGGTCGCGACGAAGAGGGAATGTCAGATGGTACGTGAGGGACTGACGAGGTTGGACGAGGTGATAGAGGTAATGGAGACGAAGGACCGGCAGGTGAGGACGCACATGTAAACGGTCAAGGTAGCCTTAGAGGACGAGCTTGAGGAGACGTACCGGGGAATAAAAGAGGTGAAGCAGAAATTAGAAGAAGTGGAAGAAGGGGTGAGCGAAATTAAGAAGTGACGGAGAGGGGATAAGAAAGAGATAAAAGAGGAGATAAAAGAATTGGTCCGAAGTCTGTGTTCGGATCGTGATGATGTGCTCATTAACCGGATGAGGGATTCGCAGGTGATGGAGGAGAAGCGAAGAGGAAGAGGACCCGGTGTAAGTGGTGACCAATATGGTCGAGCGTATGATGCGCCAGGGGATTTAAGAAGCTTGGGGGTCGAGATGGACCCGGGTGTTCGTGAGAGGCCGTTGGTGAAGTGTGCGACAGGTCTGGTGTGCGAAAAAGAAGGTGTGCGAGAAAGTCCGACTCTGGGGTGTGTGAGGAAAAAGTGCGTGCCAAGGAGTGAGGGTGCTGGCGAGAGTGAGTCGGTCGTAGCGCGTGTGCGAGGGGGCACATGGAAGCGCGGTGTGGTAAGTGTTACAGAGGGTGTAACGGGAGAGTGTGCGCGAGAAAGGTGTGTGACGGACAGGTGCATGGGGAAAGAGTGCGCTGTCAAAGGCAAGGAAGAATGCACACCTGTGGTGAGTGTTACAGAGGGTGTAACGGGAGAGTGTGCGCGAGAAAGGTGTGTGACGGACAGGTGCATGAGGAAAGAGTGCGCTGTCAAGAGTAAGGGTGAGTGCGCTGTCAAGAATGGAGGTGAGAGTAGTGAGAGTGACAAGGAGAGTGAGTTGGTTGTGACAGGTGAGCGAGGATGTACACCTGGGATGGAAGGATGCACACCTGGAATGGTAGAGCGTGAGTGGGAATGCACGCTGGAGTTGGTGGTGAGGCACGTGGTTGGGTGTGCGAATGAGAGCACACCTGTGATTGTCACAGAGGAGGTGACAGAGGAGGGGGCGCGAAGAGGTGTGTTAGTGAGGTGTGCGACCAACGAATGGGTGCCAAGGTGCTCGGTGGTCAGGTGTGTGACCAAGGCTGTGAGTGGAATGAGAGTACCTGGGTGTGTAAGGAAAGGTACGAGGAGCATGGAGACGGCTGGATGTGTGAGCAAGGAACGGGCTGCGGGGTGTAAGAATCCAGGTGAAGCATCGACGGTAACCAGGTTAGAGGTTAGGTCGACTTTTAGCCGAAGCGGGCCCTCGGTGCGTGCCGGGCCTCGCTTTGAACGGCCGCGTCCGTGCTCCACTAGGCGGAGCTGGCAGCCCAATGGAAAGGGTCGTCATGGCGACCGCTTTTTGGTGAGACGTGCCGGCAGGTCGAGAGCGGGACATTGGATGGCTCCGTGCCGAGATGGTGCGTGGGATCTCGGCCCGGGTAAGCCCCCGTCCCTGCACCGAGTGCCGGACGCATCCAGCCGCTGGCACAGAACAACCCGCATCCATTGCTTGGCTTTACGAAGCCGGGCTTTGGACAGGGATTGGCGCACCGAGAGGTATTAGGGAGTAGACTGGGTGATGAGGTTAGTGTTTTGGCCCCAAAATTAGAGAAAAACAAAATTTGATGATTGGCAAAGGATTGGCAGTAATGATTGGCAGATGATGAGTAGTGATTGGCAAATTTTTGATTGGTTGGAATTTAGGTGTACAAAATTGATAGTGAGAGACCCCCGATGTGGTGGGATGGCAAATCCACCATCCCTCACAGACGTGGGGCAAAGGAGCAATAGCTTATGGGGTGTATGGCAGTGAAAACTAGCCCGGGTGGGTTAGGTTATATTGATAGGGCCCTAGAAGATGACATTAGGTGACGTTAAGGTTAGTTAGTGACTGATACCTGTAGTGGGGACGCAGGTAGTTTAGTGTGGATGATAATGACGAGGGAGCGCAATAGTTTAAAGGGACGACTGGGAAGCGCAAGTTTCAGAAGGGAGTAGTTAGCTGAGATGATGCCGTGTGTGTGAGAATTGAACAGGTGTGATTGCACAGGTGTGCAACTGGACAGGTGTGTGGAGCAGTGTGTGAGTAGTGAGTGTGTGGATCAGCGCGAATGCGCTTGGGGAGAGAAGGGTGCAGGTGGCACCAGGTGTGAGAGCACAGGTGTGCAAGTACAGGTGTGTGGACAGAGTTGGAGTAAGTGGTACGGAGTGGTGTGCATGGTGCGAAGGTGTGGATGGGGGAAGAGTGGACCCCTTTCACGAGTACCCGGGGCGGGTAGTGTAAGTGTTAGGTAGAGGGTATAGGTAAATTGTGGTTGGATATTGGCATTTGTGGTGCGGTTGCAGAATGGTGTTGTGGATGGGTGCATTAGTGTTGTGGAAATGGCTGGGCGTGTAGCCTGTTAGTGTGTGTAGTTGGTTGGGCACTCCACCACTGTGAGGATGTCGGCCAGGTGAGGCCGCAGGTGGGCTCTGGGAGCCGGTAGTTGTGAGTGGGTGCCTGAGGATCCCGGGTGTGGATCGGGCAGCCCAGTGCCAGAGAGGGCACCGAGTGGGGAGAGCGCCAGAGGGCCTTCCCCAGGTAGTTAGGTTAGGGTAAGGAGCAGGTAAGCTCGGAGGCAACTGCAGTGGTGGAGGTGTGCAGGTGGGTAGACCCGCTGGGAGAGGTACACGCCACAGCCCAGAAATTGTGCGAGGGCACCGGGAGATGAATCGGGGGAGTGAGACCCCAAATTGAAAAGCACCACAGTTTGGCCAATGGGAATTGGTTTTTAGAACCCATAGTGTAAGAGGGCCAATGGTTTGGCCGGAGAAAGACCCCGGGTAGTGTAAAGTTGTTAAAGTCATTTAGGAAATAGTGAGGATTGATGAACCTGTCGCACCATACGCAGCCACTTACCTGTGGTGATGATGATGACTCCACACCTGTGTTTTCTTTGTTTTGTTGCAGGAAATGAGATTGTGAGGATTTGTGAGACGCATCACGACGTGGATGAGACATTGGGGTGATTCCATCTCTCCCCCCTTCGGAGGGACTGATGATGAATTGGTAATGGCAAATTTTGATGAAAGTTGAAAATGGCAAATTTGATTGGTTAGGAGGGAGAGAAGACGAATTTGGTTTATGGGAGGAACGGGGAAGACAGTAGGGATGTTTGTTGATTTGTAAAGTAGATGTTTATGGGTAGTGTTGTGTTTTGTGGATACAGTAAGGGGTAAGGGAGGGGCCATGTAGGTTACCTGGTGGGGTGGGGGGGCGTACGGTAGGAACGTACCTGTCTCACCTGGTTCCCATGTGCCCCCAGTGTGCATTACCTTGCATTGCGTGCACTTTTGCGCCCTTACCACCTTACTCACTTGTCTTCTTCTTTTGTCTCCCACCTCCGAGGATCTGGCTTTGGGGCAGAGAGAGAGGAGAGAGAGGTGCTGGCTCCGCAGTTGTGGGCCTGCACTTTCGCTGCTTGCTGCTTGGATCGATACACCATATGGACCGCAATGTTTGTGGCCACCCACAATGGACCGCAGTTCTTTTGCGGCCAAGCACCACCCATGGATGGACCTATGGGTCAACGTGGCACCTATGCCATACAAGGTAAACCACTAACAGTTGGCCCCCTGACGGCCACAATAAAGAAATGGACGCGGTTGGCGCCTTTCTTTATTTTTCTAAGGAAGTAAGAAGGCCAAGTGCACCACACGAAGGCAAGACCAGCGGCAGAACATCGGCCGGCTGTGACACCACACAATGATCACTAAACACTTTATTGGTGCACCGGATGGTGCTGACTGTGTGATGGGGTGGTGCTTTTCGTGCTGGGAAAGGGTGCTCTGCACGTTATTAAAGGCCGTAGGCCACAGAGCACTCGTGGGTTGGTGTATCGATGCTGGCATGCGTGCTCTCTCTATGCATAACATCTGCATGTGTCCCTCCAAAAACAGGTCCTGGATCGTAGTGTAAATATCAGCGTAGTCTTGTAAATAATGCTCCCTACCGGCTGTATGTTTAGTTTGCGAATTCTTTCCAGATTCGGTTATCCTGTGGGTGTGTTTCTGAGAGGAGAAGGGTGCAACGTCGCAGGGGGACATATTTACTCATTTGTGAATATCTGTAAAACTGTCGCACTCAGGGTAGAGTTAATAGTAGTGGGAACTACATCTGAGTGCCACACTAAACTAGGTAAAAATTTATCGGGTCGGGACGCCCCGAGGGTAGAGAAGGGTGCAATGTTGCGAATATGGAATTTGGCCTCCATATCCGCTTGTAAATATTCCCCTATTTCCCCAATACTCCCCAACTATCCCCAATCCCCCATTCCCTAGTCCCATTGTCTGTAAACAACACTCTGTAGAACCGACCTTCCCCTTTTTCCCCCATTAAATGTCGTGCCCAGGTCCACCGCATCTCACGTAGACAACTTTCGGACATCTTGCTAGTTATTCTTAGTCTATGTCAGTTAAGGACTCGTTTCCATTAATTCTGACTCTTCGTTGCACCAGAATGTGATTATATGGCACCAGTAGTGAGTTTCGGACCTTCCCATGCCTCCTCCCGTCTTCTTCCCCAAACAACAACAACAACAACAACTACAACTACAACAACAACAACAATTACAACAACAACTACAACAACAGAGGGGCGCGGCGTGCGGGGAGTGTGCGTCCTCACTCCGGCTCGGTTAGCCGCCATGACCATGCGCTCCGACGGGGTTACCACGAAGGGGCTCCCTGTCAGCCCCTCGTCAAGGGCGGAGCCGGTAACCCCCCCGCACGCACCCAATGAGAAGCAACGGGCCGATTCCATCTGGGGCGGAGCTAACGAGCCGAGGGCGTGTCACTCCCCGCCGGATATACGCGGCGACTTACCGGATGTGAGGTCAGATGCGCCTGAACTACGGAGAGCAGAGGAAGCCACCGCCACCCCCAGCGCGACGATACCTCCCCGCATCTTTGGACCGGACCGAACCGGGTCGATTCTGCCCTGAGCCCAGGTGCACCTGGAGCCATCGACTGCCTGCCTTTCCTTGCCATCAATCCCCGTGTGAGTCAGCCCTTTTGTCCCGTTTATCTGTGGTCTGTCGGGAATAAGATAAGTGTGTCTAAGTGCTTGTCTTTCTATGCTGTCCCTCTCATTTCTGTAGTCTAACCTTCCGCCATAATATAACCTCCTCCGGAGGTCTTGAGAACTGAACCCTTGGTGTCGTGTCATTTGAATCCAGCAGTTGTGTCCTTTTCCTTCATTGATCTAGCGTAGCGCGACTAGTCAACGTTCGAGCATAATCGGGTAAACTGTGCAGACGTGGTCATACCAAACCGCTCGGTAAACTAACATCCACCACCGCGTCTGTAACAATATATATGTATATATATATATATATGTATATATATATATATATATATATATATATATATATATATATATATATATATATATATATATATATATATATATGTATGTATATATATATATATATATATATATATATATATATATATATATATATATATATATATATATATATATATATATATATATATATATATATATATACATACATATATATATATATATATATATATACATATACACATATATATATATATACACATACATATATATATACATACATACATACATATATACATACATACATACATATATACATACATACATACATATATATATATATATATATATATATATATATATATATATATATATATATATATATATATATATATATATATACACAGTGAAACCTTGACTTACGAGTGCACCAACTTACGAGTTTTCAGAGATACGAGCCGTCGCTCGGTCGATTTTTTGCTTTGTGATGCGAGCCGAGATCTGAGTTACGAGCGAGCGAGCTTATGCCACCCGCCACTAGGTGGCCCAGCGAGCGTTCAGTTCACGTGGTTATCTTGCCGTGCAAGCATCTCTGCCGTATCGCTGTTGCTTTGTTTTCGCTTGGATATAAAACAAGGATGATATAAAACAAGGACAAAAGGATGATGTGCTTGGATATAAAACTCGTAATCGTCGAAAAACATGAGCGAGGTGTGCGTGTTGTCGACTTGGCGAGGCAGTACGATCGTAGTACTTCTACGATATGTACGATTTTGAAGCAGAAGGAGTCGATAAAGGCTATAATGCCAGCCAAGGGCGTTAAGATTATTTCAAAGCTCCGGACCTCTGTCCATGAAGAGATGGAGAAGTTGTTGTTTGTGTGGTTGACGGAGAAGCAGCTCGCAGGAGATACCGTGACCGAGAGCATCATCTGTGAGAAGGCACGAGACATTTACGGGGATTTGGTGCAGCAGACGGTAGGAACATCAACCGACGAGGCATCGGAAGAGTCATTCAAAGCCAGTCGGGGATGGTTTGATAATTTTAAGAAGAGGACCGGCATTCACTCCGTCGTCAGGCATGGTGAGGCAGCAAGCTCGGATGTGAAGGCAGCTGAAGATTTTATAATAACTTTTGCCGAACTGATAGAAGCCGAAGGATACATCCTCAAGCAAATCTTCAACTGTGACGAGACAGGGCTCTTCTGGAAAAAGATGCCGAGGAGGACGTATATAACGGCAGAGGAGAAGAGCATGCCAGGCCACAAACCCATGAAGGATAGGTTAACCCTTGCACTGTGCGCGAATGCAAGTGGTGACTGCAAGATTAAGCCGCTTTGCAAGATTAAACTTGCAAAGATTAAACAAGCAATTAAACTTGCAAAGACTGCAAGATTAAACAAGATTAAACTTGCAAAGATTAAACAAGCAATTAAACTTGCAAAGATTAAACAAGCAATTAAACTTGCAAAGACTGCAAGATTAAACAAGATTAAACTTTTAAAGATTAAACTTTGCAAGATTGACTGCAAGATTAAAACAAGCACGAGGAGGTCGTGCTTGTTTATACATTATTTGTTATTTATAAAGTACATTTTTCTTATTTAAAAACACGTAACAAAAAAAATTGGTGTGGTTTTTGGGGGGCTGGAATGGATTAATAGCATTTCAATTCATTTTAATGGGAAATTTAATTTGAGAAACGAGCAAATTGAGTTACGAGCTCGGTCACAGAACGAATTAAACTCGTAAGTCAAGGTTTCACTGTATGTATGTGTATATATATATATATAATATATATATATATATATATATATATACTATATATATATATATATATATACACACACACACACACACAGTCACGTGAAAAAGTAAGTACAACCCCATGTAAAGTTTTGACTTTTTTCAACATACAGCTATTTGAATTTCATTTTCAACAATATTGACAGATCAAGGCGATATAACATAACAAATATCATGAAACATTTACATTTTGTAGTCCATTGTATAATTTAAATAAACATAAATGCAAATTTTGCATGTGGAAAAAGTAAAGTACACACCCCGACATTTATCACGACTTCAAATACCTAAAATTAGAATCAGGTGCACCAGCTCAGGGTGCAAATGATTGGAACATCATTAGAGAGGATCTTGGAGGAACCTGTCTTATTAAAACCTCAGACATTTAGTTTGGTTTGCTCTTTGTTGTTGAAGTGTGCGGCATCACCATGCCTAGATAAAAAGAGCTCTCTCAGGCCTTCAGAAAGAAGGTTATAGATGCCTATGAGTCTGGGAAGGGATTTTAAAATGATCTCCAAACAATTTGAAATCAATCATTCGACTGTCCGGAAGATCATCTCCAAGTGGAGAAGATTCCAAACAACTGCCAACTTGTTCAGGCCCAGGCCACCCCAGCAAGTTCAGCCTGAGAGCAGACCGCAAGATGCTGAAAGCAGTCTCTAAGAACCCCAGAATGTCATCACGGGACCTACAGGTAGCTCTTGCCACTGTTGATGTCAAAGTGCACGAGTCTACCATTATAAAGAGGCTGCACAAATTTGATCTACATGGGAGGTGTCCCAGCAGGAAACCTTTGCTGTCCAGAAAGAACATCAGGGCAAGACTAAAGTTTTCCAATGAACACCTCGGCAGAGACCAGCACTTCTGGAACAATGTGCTCTGGACAGATGAGTCAAAGGTTGAGCTATTTGGCCACAGTGCCAGAAGACATGTTTGGCAAAAAACCAAAGCCAGCATTTGACCACAAAGAACCTGATACCAATTGTAAAGCATGGTGGTGGAAATATTTATGGTTTGGGGGCAGGCTTTGCTGCATCAGGGCCTGGGCAGCTCACCATCATAGAATCCCACGATGAATTCTTCATTGTACCAGAGGGTGCTTGAGGATAATGTGAGGCCATCTGTCGGGAAAGTTGAAGCTCAACCGAAGGTGGACCTTGCAACATGGCAATGACCCTAAACATACCAGTAAATCCAACAAGGAATGGCTGAAAAGAAAAGAAATGGAGGGTTCTGGAATGGCCAAAGTCAAAGTCCGGATGTAAATCCCATCGAGATGTTGTGGGGGGGATTTGAAATGAGCTGTTCATGCAAGAAACCCCTCAAACATCGCACAGCTGAAAGAATTCTGCATGGAGTGGGCAAAAAATTTCTCCCAGTCGATGTCAGAGACTGGTAGACAGTTATAAGAATGCCTACTTGAGGTTGTTTCTGCCAAAGGGGGCAATACCACCGATTAGAGCCAAGGGTTGTACTTACTTTTTCCACATGCGAAATTTGCATTTATGTTCATTTAAATTATACAATGGAATGCAAAATGTAAATGTTTCATGATATTTGTTATATTATATCACCTTTATCTGTCAATATTGTTGAAATGAAGATCAAATAGCTGTATGTTGAAATATGTTGAAAAAGTCAAAACTTTACATGGGGTGAACTTACTTTTTCACGTGACTGTATATACACACAGACTTGGCATTTAATATGGAATTTTTTTTTTTCTTGACTTGGGTTTACTTTCTGAACTCTATATCAATTTGGTGAGTTTCTTTACGCTTCAGTGATTTCTTTGTTAAAAGAACCATGTCACCGATTGTCTGTCCGCAGCAAGAAGTCAATAACAGGATTATATCACAGGTGGCGTGACAAATGTACGGACAGGTACATTTGACGATTGGCTTCACAATCAGGTATATAAGGGTTGTTGCATTCTGTATTCGTGGAAAACAACTGCTGCACGTCTACAAACGTTATTTTCCGCTTCCTCTGGAGATGGTCCGTCAACTCGACAATGCTGTTCGTCATGGAGTGGTGGCTTTACGAAATTCGGGCATGAAAGAGTGTGCTCTTGCTCGGCAGTATGGCATCACTCAAGGTCAGGTGTCAAAGATCCTGAAACAAAATGCTCAGAGGGGTGTCCCTACTCCAATACAGAGGGTCAGGA
>NC_136262.1:94448106-94988931 GCF_964187855.1 Myxine glutinosa | reverse complement strand
TGTGTAACGTTGTTATACATATATATATATATATATATATATATATATATATATATATATATATATATATATATATATATATACACAGTGCATTCAGAAAGTATTCAGACCCCTTCACTTTTTTCACATTTTGTTATGTTGCAGCCTGATGCTGAAATCGTTTAAATTCATTTTTCCCCTCATCAATCTACACTCAATATCCCATAATGACAAAGAGAAAACAGGATTTTAGAAAGTTTTGCAAATTTATTAAAAAGAAAAAACTGAAATGTCACATTGACATAAGTATTCATACCCTTTGCTATGACACTTGAAATTTAGCTCAGGTGCCTCCCATTTCTCTTGATCATCTTTGAGATGTTTCCACACCTTGATTGGAGTCCACCTGTGGTAAATTCAATTGATTTGACATGATTTGGAAAGGCACACACCTGTCTATATAAGGTCGCACAGCTGACAATGCATATCAGAGCAAAAACCAAGCCATGAGGTCGAAGGAACTGCCTGCAGAGCTCAGAGACAGGATTGTGTCAAGACAGATCTGGGGAAGCCTACAAAAAAATTTATCTGCATTGAAGGTTCCCAAGAGCACAGTGGCCTCCATAATTCTTAAATGGAAGAAGTTTGGAACAACCAGGACTCCACCTCGAGCTGGCCGCCCGGCCAAACTGAGCCAGCGAGGGAGAAGGGCCTTGGTAAGAGAGGTGACCAAGAACCCGATGGTCACTCTGGCTGACCTCCAGAGATCCTGTGTGGAGATGGGAGAAACTTCCAGAAGGACAACCATCACTGCAACACTCCACCGATCTGGGCTTTATGGCAGAGTGGCCAGGCAGAAGCCTCTCCTCAGTGAAAGACACATGAAAGCCCACATAATCTTGTTTCTCACAGTCTGAGAGTCCTTTAGGTACTTTTTTGCAAACTCCAAGCGGGCTTTCATGTGTCTTTCACTGACGAGAGGCCTAAGATCTGTATATACATAATTACATATATATATATATATATATATATATATATATATATATATATTCACGATTCACGATGAGATCCACAACGAGAAGGACCAAAAGGACGTCGATGCCGAGAGAGATAAAATGTCGGCACACGACCGTTCACGATGAGATCCACAACGAGAAGACGCAAGAGGAGAAAATGTCGGCCAGAGCGTTCTTTTATCGTCCAGGCTCTGACGTGTCTTGTGTGGCTAGGTGTCTTGTGTGGTGTCATAAGGAACAGAGGAATAAATTACAGAGGCAATCACAAACAGGGAATCAATTACCCATAATCCCGAGCTAATTAACAAGCCCCAACCTCTGATGGGGACGAAGATACGCTCTTCCACGACACACGGTCTTCCGAATCCCTACTTATTACATGGGTTTTTTCTTCTTCATGACAGTCGGAGCACACCAATCTGTACCTTCGACCTGGCTCTAAGGTAATCATTGTCTACCCCCTACAGACATAACAAATATATATTTTATATATATATATATATATATACAGCACTATATATATATACAGTCACGTGAAAAAGTAAGTACACCCCATGTAAAGTTTTGACTTTTTCAACAAATTTCAACATACAGCTATTTGATCTTCATTTCAACAACATTGATAGATAAAGGTGATATAATATAATATAATAAATATCATGAAACATTTACATTTTGTAGTCCATTGTATAATTTAAATAAACATAAATGCAAATTTAACGTGTGGAAAAAGTAAGTACACCCTTGGCTCTAATAGGTGGTATTGCCCCCTTTGGCATAAACAACCTCAAGCAGGCGTTTCTTACAACTGTCTACCAGTCTCTGACATCGACTGGGAGAAAATTTTTGCCCAATCCTCCATGCAGAATTCTTTCAGCTGTGCGATGTTTGAGGGGTTTCTTGCATGCACAGTTCGTTTCAAATCCCCCCACAACATCTCGATGGGATTTAGATCTGGGCTTTGACTTGGCCATTCCAGAACCCTCAATTTCTTTCTTTTCAGCCATTCCTTGGTGGATTTACTGGTATGTTTAGGGTCATTGTCATGTTGCAAGGTCCACCTTCGGTTGAGCTTCAACTTTCCGACAGATGGCCTCACATTATCTTCAATCACCCTCTGGTACAATGAAGAATTCATAGTGGATTTTATGATGGTGAGCTGCCCAGGCCCTGATGCAGCAAAGCTGCCCCAAACCATAATATTTCCACCACCATGCTTTACAGTTGGTATCAGGTTCTTGTGGTCAACTGCTGTCTTTGGTTTTCGCCAAACATGTCTTCTGGTACTGTGGCCAAATAGCTCTACCTTTGACTAATCTGTCCAGAGCACATTGTTCCAGAAGTGCTTTTCTTTGCCTCGGTGTTCATTGGCAAACTTTAGTCTTGCCCTGATGTTCTTTCTGGGCAGCAAAGGTTTCCTCCTGGCACACCTCCCATGTAGATCAAATTTCTGCAGCCTCTTTCTGATGGTAGACTCGTGCACTTTGACATCAACAGTGGCAAGAGCTACTTGTAGGTCCCGTGATGACATTCTGGGGTTCTTCGAGACTTCTTTCAGCATCTTGCGGTCTGCTCTCGGGCTGAACTTGCTGCGGCGGCCTGGCCTGTACAAGTTGGCAGTTGTTTGGAATCTTCTCCACTTGTAGATGATCTTCCGGACAGTCGAATGCTTGATTTCAAATTGTGTGGACATCTTTTTAAATCCCTTCCCAGACTCGAATCTATAGCCTTCATTCTGAAGGCCTCAGAGAGCTCTTTTGATCTAGGCATGGTGACGGCGCACACTTCAACAACAAAGAGCAAACCAAACTAAATGTCTGAGGTTTAAATAAGACAGGTTCCTCCAAGATCCTCTCTAACGATGTTCTAATCATTTGCACCTGAGCTGGTGCACCTGATTCTAATTTTAGGTATTTGAAGGAGTGATAAATGTAGGGGTGTACTTACTTTTTCCACATGCGAAATTTGCATTTATGTTTATTTAAATTATACAATGGACTACAAAATGTAAATGTTTCATGATATTTGTTGTGTTATATCACCTTTATCTATCAATATTGTTGAAATGAAGATCAAATAGCTGTATGTTGAAATACAGACTTGGCATTTAATATGGAATATTTTTTTGTGGGGGTGAACCTACTTTTCAAGATGACCTAGAACCAAAAGTTCATTGGAATTATGTTGAAATTATTCTAGATTTTGTTAATGTGACCTTTAAAAGAAACAAAAACCACATTTGACATTTCAAATCAAATAAATTGATCCTTGAAAGTGATGCAAACTGATATCGAACTCAATTCACGGACAGTACTGTGTTAAACCTCTGTACGTTTTCCAGAAGTATCTCTTTATTTTGCACATTAGCCAATTTTTTTTTCAACAAAAACAAAAGCTAAATTATGACTGGGATTACGGACAGTAAAATTACAGTTCAATACTTTGTGTAACCCCCACGAGCATTCAGGAGAGCACGTACACGTTGGGGCATGCTGTTCACGAGATTTGCCAAGGTTTGGACAGGAATCGCTTGCCATGCAGTGACAATAGTCTGCTGCAATTCACGCACAGAGGTGGGCTGCTGGTCCAAGTTGTCGATTTGACGCGTTAATTCTGCCCACAAGTTCTCTATCGGATTCATATCCGGGGACATGGCAGGCCACTCCATATGCTCTACACCACAGTCAGCAAGAAAGTGTTGGATCATGCGAGCACGATGAGGCCGTGCATTGTCATCTTGGAAGACAAAGTTTCCTCGAAAGGCTGCACGAGCAAATGGAAGCAATGTTTCTTCCAGAATGATCCTGTACTTGAACTGGTTCAGGTTTCCATTCAGAACAACCAGGTCAGTTTTGCCCCCTGCATGAAAAGCAGCCCAAAGGGTCACCCCACCACCTCCAGCTTGGGATCTTGGCACTATACAATCTTCGTTGTGGGCTTCATGCACTTGTCTGTGCACTCAGATGCGGCCATCTTGACGATAGACCAGAAATCTAGACTCGTCACTGAAGATCACGTGATTACAGTGCCCTGGCTGCCATTGACGGTGCTCTCTTGCCCACTGCAATCGGCGCTGGCGGTGTTGTCTGGTCAGGCGTGGCTTTCTCAGGGGACGCCTGGCACGACAGCCTGCTTGAGCCAGTCGTTGGTTGACTAGCCTTCTGGATACAGGCACATTTGTCAGTTGCTGTCACTCAGCCCTAAGCCGATTAGCTGACTTGGGACGGCCATTGCGGACTAACCGGTGCAGCTGGCGATCATCCCTCCTTGTGGTTCTGCGGGGACGTCCTGGCCTCGGTATTGGAGTAGGGACACCCCTCTGAGCATTTCGTTTCAGGATCTTTGACACCTGACCTTGAGTGATGCCATACTGCCGAGCAATAGCACAATGTTTCATGCCGTAATTTCGTAAAGCCACCATTCCTTGACAAACAGCATTGTCGAGTTGATGGACCATCTCCAGAGGAAGCGGCAATAACTTTTGGAAATGTGCAGCAGTTGTTTTCCACAAATACAGAACGCAACAACCCTTGTATAACCGACTGTGAAGCCAATCATCAAATGCACCTGTCCGTACATTTTGCCACGTCACCTGTGATATAATCCTGCTGTTGACTTCTTGCTGCGACAGACAATCAGTGACATGGTTCTTTTAACAAATAAATCACCAAAGTGTAAAAGAAACTCACCAGATTGATATACTGAGTTAAGAAAGTAAACCAAAGTCAAGAAAAAAAAAATATTCCATATTAAATGCCAAGTCTGTATGTTGAAAAAGTCAAAACTTTACATGGGGTGTACTTACTTTTTCACGTGACTGTATATATATATATATATATATATATATATATATATATATATATATATATATATATATATATATATATATATATATATATATTGTTACAGACGCGGTTTTAGATGTTATTTTACCGAGCGGTTTGGTATTACCGCGTCCGAACAGTTACTCCCCGCTTAGAACCCGATTACACCCAAACGTTGGCCGGATCGCACCGCAGCTAGTCAATAGGGAAAAGACAAAGGCGACACGGATGTGAAGAAGAAGAAGAAGAAGACAAAAAGGTTGGAAATACTGCTGAATTTATTTACTATTTACACACATAAGCAAAAAGAAAGCAGTCACGTTTATTTACAAGCACATAAGACGCAGGTGACACAGTGAAAATACTAGCTTACCTACACAAGCTTAATTAACCCAGGACAGAACAAACAGAACAAACTCACGTACACAAGAAGGGTGGAAAGGCAGGAGGTGGATGGCTGGAGGGAGAGGGAGGTCCAAAGGGGTCCTGCAGCTCAACCGGCGCGTTTAGCAGCCGCCGTTCCTTTACTGTCCTGCTCCAAACCACCGTTCAGGCCCCCGAGCTGCTGTTGTGGCGGCTGTGGACGTCGCGTGCTTTGCCAGGCCTTGTCCGACTCGTCTGGTCCAAACCCTCAACTCGTTCTTGGTCCACTCACTCTTTACCACCGACTCCTCACCGCAACCAACGCAACCAACTGACCACCACCACCGACTGACTCCTCACGACTCTCTCCACGACCAACTCACTTGCTTCCTGCGTGCGCGCCTTTATAACACCTCCGGCGATTAAGCCGCCGGCCTTTTGGACACGCCCATCGGGGTGCTCACCTCGGCCCTGGTTGGTCGCGCGACCCTCTGGCTCCGCCCTTGATGACGACGGGCGGGCACGCCCCTCTTCCCCTCTATGACGAGGTGGAGACACGCCTTTCTTCCCCGACTCGAGCACATGGTCAATGGTGGTTTTGGAGGGGATGTAATATGGGCAATCGAGGCTCGGCAATGACGAGAGGGGATGTAATATGGGCAATCGAGGCTCGGCAATGACGAGAGGGGATGTGAAGGAAATGGGGATTTTGGGGATGGGAATGAAAGGGGATCTATTCTCTTTCACTGGTGCAATGGAGTACTTCAATTAATGGGAGACACAGCCTTACCCTAAAACACAGAATAAGAGATAACTATCAACAGGGGTATTCTATTATTTGGCTGATGTGTATGCTTGTGGACTAATTATGGGATGCCCTTTCACCTTTACACAGCTCCGGAGGTAGGGGGGGGGCGCAGAATAAACAATAATAATAATAATACAGCACACAATCAAAAAATATACAGTCCTCATCTCCGCAACACTGCACCCTCCTCCTCTTAGGCACGTCCCGGGCCTTCAACGTTTATTTTTTTGTGTGACACGTAGGTGTAGTTCCCTCTACTTTTAACCTGACCCTGAGTGCGACAGTTTTAAAACATAAATAAATGTGTCCCGCTGCTCCATTGCACCCTGCCTAACAGACTTATGCCCACAGTTAACCGAATTGCGGAATGGTCTTCAAACTATACACTGACGGTGGGGAGCATTATTTACAATGACTCTATTTTTATTTACAAAACTAACCCAGGACCTGTGATTGTTCTTTCTGGGGGGGAGACAGTCTGCTCTGCATCAATGCACCATGAAAGCACCCAAAAACGCACCGATATACACCCAAGCACCAATCGGTGCAGTCACCACTGTTCATCAATACAATAAATCCAACAAACCCAAACCCTGCAGGTGTCTCTTGCTCTTCGGCTCCTTCTGCTGGTTATTATTATTTTCCTGGTGTTGTCATCTTCCCTTGCTGGCGGCCTATTTGCAATAAAAGAATGCACCTAACGTGTCCGTTTTTATTTTATTTATGGCCCACAGGGGCCGACTACGTGTGGTTCACCTGTGGGGCATCGGTGCCCTGTGGCCAAGGTCCGCCAGCAAGATTTCGGGCCCTCATGGCCGGTTCCAGCAGAGGGGCCATGCCCCAACCCATGGGGTCCATAGGTGGTGCTCGGCCACAGACATGTGGTCCATAATGTGGTGCATCGATGCAGACAGCTGGTTCTGGGAATTTCGGGCGCACAATGGCCGACCCACGCACGCTCCCCTCGGCACCCAATGGCGCACAGGTCATGTGGGAGACAAAAGGGGAAAGACAAATGAGCGAGGGGTAAGGTCACAAGGGTACACATCAATAAGGCAATGCAAGGCGAAATGCGTACGGAGGGCGAAGTGAGAAAGCTCGTCCCTACCGTACGTCACCCCCCTGTCACCTACACTACCCTTGCCCTTACCCCATATGTACAAAATCTACACATTACCAATCCGTCGCTACTGTCACGTCTTCCCCATATTTCCTCTATACCAAATTCGTCGCCACAATCCCTCTACTTCAAAATTTGCCATCACCAAATTCATCATCAATCCTCATAAGGAGGCAGAGATGGAACATCAAAGCACAATGTCACACCTACGTCATGATGCGTCTCACAATCCAAACATTTGCATCATAAAAAATAATCAAAACATGGCATGGTGCGGAGTACCTGTCACCTCAGGTGAGTGGATGCAGATGGTGCGAGGAGATCCTTCATCCTAACTATCCTCTAAATGATTTTAACACACTTTACACTACCCGGGGTCTTTCACTGCCAATCCATTGGCCAACTTACACTATGGGTTCTAAAAACCAATTCCCATTGACCAAACTGTGGTGCTTCTCAATTTGGGGTCTCACTCCCCCGATTCATCTCCCGGTGCCTTCGCACAATTTCTGGGCTGCGACGTCTAGCTCTCCCAGCAGGTCTACCCACCTGCACACCTCCACCACTGTAGTTGCCACCCGAGCTTACCTGCTCCTCACCCTAACCTAACTAACTGGGGAAGGCCCTCTCCTGGCTCTGTCACCCCTTGGTGCCCTCTGGCACTGGGCTACCCGGGTCCATCCTCCGGATCCTCGGGCCCCATCCACAACTACCGGCTCCCAGAGCCCACCTGCGGCCTCACCTGGCCGACAACCTCACAGTGGTGGAGCGCCCAACCAACTACACACACTAACAGGCTACACGCCCAGCCATTTCCACAACACTAATGCACCCATCCAAAGACCATTCTTTCACCCGCACCACAGATGCCAATATCCAACCACAATTTACCTGTACCCTCTACCTAACACTTACACTACCCGCCCCGGGTATCCGTGATGGGGGTCCACTCTTCCCCCATTCACACCTTCGCACCATCCACTCCACTCCACAATTTCCACCATACTCACTCCACGACCATCCATTCCAATACTCCAGATATTCCACACTACCATTTATTCCACACAGCCACATACACCTGTTGTTGCACACCTGTGCCCTCACACCTGGTGCCACCTGCACCCTCCTTTCTTCCTGGACCATTTGGTCAACACAACACGCAATCACCACTACTCCCTCATACACTGCTCCACACACCTGTTCAGTTGCACACCTGTGCAATCACACCTGTTCAATCACACCTGTTCAATCTTCAAACACACAGCATCATCTCAGCTAACTACTCCCCTCTGAAACTTGCGCTTCCCAGTCGTCCCTTTAAACTATTGCGCTCCCACGTCATTATCATCCACACTAAACTACCTGCGTCCCCACTACAGGTATCAGTCACTAACTAAACTTAACGTTACCTAATGTCATCTTCGCTAGATCCCTACACACGATATATCCTAACCCACCCGGGCTAGTTTTCACTGCCATACACCCCCATAAGCTATAGCGCATTTGCCCCACTCTGTGAGGGATGGTGGATTTGCCATCCCACCACATCGGGGGTCTCTCTATCAATTTTGCTCGTCCAAATTCCAACCAATTCAAAAATTTTCCATTTACTGCCAATTCTACCCACTATTATAAATTTCGTATCAAATCACTACCATCATCATCACAGTCCGCTATATCCTAGCCTCGATGCGTCATGACATCATTAAACTCGGTTCGTAAAGCCGAGCAATGAATTCGGGTGGTTTGGTCGCCTGCAGGTTGAATCCGTCCGGCTTTCGGTTCAAGGGAGGTGGTTTGGTTGGACCGAGGCTCCACGCACCATCTCGGCGCGGCACCTTGCGGTCCCGGGCCCGATGGCTCAATCTCCCTCGGTCGGAACCCCGTCCCCGCGAGGGGGCACCGTTCCGCCTCCTCCCACTCGCCCTTGAACCGGACCGGTCGCCTCGCCCGACAAAGCCCGGACTCGACCGTGCGGGGCGGGGCCAAGCCCGAATCGGCAACGACGCTTCGAAGAGAAGCGACGCAACATCGACCCGCGCCGGGCCTCGCACCCAACAAAGCACCCCTCGCACCGAGTGCTCGCATCGGCTATCCGTCGCCCTAACCGCTAACCCGGTTACCGTCGATGCTTCACTTGCATGCTTACAAGCATACGCTACCCCTTTCACCCTCACAAAACCTGGCGTTCCAACGCCGTCCGTACATTCCACCAACGCTCTCCCTGTTACACACCACACCTCTCGCGCACACTCTTGCGCACACTTTGGTCCACACCTCTCCTCCGTTACGTCCTCCGTAACACTCACCATGGGCGTGCACTCTTGCATCCACCCACTAACGCGCTCGGATGGGCTCTCCCACACTCGCGCCATGACCAATTCAGGTGTGCTTTCTCGCACACGTTCCACCACCACCTTACTCTCCGTGTCACACTTCGTACACCCCGACGTGCATTCTCGCTCGCACTCGGTTTCACACTCGCTCCGATGTGCCCTCTCGCACCTGCGCCATCACCAACTCACTATTCGTGTCACACTCCGTACACCCCGACGTGCATTCTCGCTCGCACTCGGTTTCACACTCGCGCTCCGATGTGCCCTCTCGCACCTGCGCCATCACCAACTCACTATTCGTGTCACACTCCGTACACCCCGACGTGCATTCTCGCTCGCACTCGGTTTCACTCCCACACTTTATAACACACCCACTCGCCGACGCACACTTTTTCCTCCCACGCGTGCCATTTCCACTCACACGGGACCCTTCACCAACGCCCGGATGCTTCCTCGATCCCAAGCACGCGAAAATTCTTTTGTCGCTAAACATCCTCTTACAAAATCTCCCCGCACAATACACAACAGCACGTCTCACCTTCGGGGTTCTTCTTCCTCCCTGCACCAAAGCCTGCAAACTTCCATTCAGGTTAAGCACAGCATCGTGATGTGAGCAGGGACTTTGCACATATTCCATTTCTCCCTGCAATTCCCGGGCTACCTCCGTCATCTCTTCAATTTCAATGCCCACTTCCGCTTTTTCTGTACTCACCTCGACGACCGTTGGCTTTAATAAAATTCCCTCTACCTCATTGGTCGCCGGCTTTTCCAAACCCCGTGTCGCGATTTCTACCCCCGTCATTGTACCCGCGCTTTCCTCCGCTTCGCTCAACCAGCGCTTTTCGACCCGCGTTACCTCGTCGTGCACCCCTGGGACCCTTTCGCCCACCATGCGATCCATGGTCTCCCCACATTTTTGCATGCGGTCACCCATTCTGTTCGTTATTGCTTCCATTTGGTTTCCCAACCTGTTTTCCATCCCTTTGAAATTATCGTCTGTTTTTACCATAAAGGCCATCATCTGTTTCATAAACAGGTCCAAATTCATTGGCATCTCTGGCTCGGCTGCCGCGACCACGGCCGCGGCTAAATTTGGTGCCGCTGTAACCACGTGCGCGAGAGCGCCATTTTGTGCACCTGATACCCCCTCAACCACACCTTCTTTACTCTCCTCCACCCTTTCCTCCACATACATTTCCCCGAGGTCCTGGGTCGATCCCACCCTGTCTATCTCTCCCACCGACATCCGATCGCCTTGATTGTCCATGGCGCGATCTCAAAATTCGGGTTTTGCTTTAAAACAACACAAATTTCCAGCAGCTCCAAATTTTGACCAAATTTTTTTCTAGATGTTTTTTTTTAAAATTTGGTTCGGGCCTCGAATCTCACTCCCCGACACCAATTGTTACTTAACACAATTGGTGTTCCAAAATTTGGGCCTAACAAATTTAGTCCCAGGTCCGAATCCAACTCCTGACAACCAATTGTTACAGACGCGGTTTTAGATGTTATTTTACCGAGCGGTTTGGTATTACCGCGTCCGAACAGTTACTCCCCGCTTAGAACCCGATTCCACCCAAACGTTGGCCGGATCGCACCGCAGCTAGTCAATAGGGAAAAGACAAAGGCGACACGGATGTGAAGAAGAAGAAGAAAACAAAAAAGTTGGAAATACTACTGAATTTATTTACTATTTACACACATAAGCAAAAAGAAAGCAGTCACGTTTATTTACAAGCACATAAGACGCAGGTGACACAGTGAAAATACTAGCTTACCTACACAAGCTTAATTAACCCAGGACAGAACAAACAGAACAAACTCACGTACACAAGAAGGGTGGAAAGGCAGGAGGTGGATGGCTGGAGGGAGAGGGAGGTCCAAAGGGGTCCTGCAGCTCAACCGGCGTGTTTAGCAGCCGCCGTTCCTTTACGGTCCTGCTCCAAACCGCCGGTCAGGCCCCCGAGCTGCTGTTGTGGCGGCTGTGGACGTCGCGTGCTTTGCCAGGCCTTGTCCGACTCGTCTGGTCCAAACCCTCAACTCGTTCTTGGTCCACTCACTCTTTACCACCGACTCCTCACCGCAACCAAAGCAACCAACTGACCACCACCACCGACTGACTCCTCACGACTCTCTCCACGACCAACTCACTTGCTTCCTGCGTGCGCGCCTTTATAACGCCTCCGGCGATTAAGCCGCCGGCCTTTTGGACACGCCCATCGGGGTGCTCACCTCGGCCCTGGTTGGTCGCGCGACCCTCTGGCTCCGCCCTTGATGACGACGGGCGGGCACGCCCCTCTTCCCCTCTATGACGAGGTGGAGACACGCCTTTCTTCCCCGACTCGAGCACATGGTCAATGGTGGTTTTGGAGGGGATGTAATATGGGCAATCGAGGCTCGGCAATGACGAGAGGGGATGTGAAGGAAATGGGGATTTTGGGGATGGGAATGAAAGGGGATCTATTCTCTTTCACTGGTGCAATGGAGTACTTCAATTAATGGGAGACACAGCCCTACCCTAAAACACAGAATAAGAGATAACTATCAACAGGGGTATACTATTATTTGGCTGATGTGTATGCTTGTGGACTAATTATGGGATGCCCTTTCACCTTTACACAGCTCCGGAGGTAGGGGGGGCGCAGAATAAACAATAATAATAATAATACAGCACACAATCAAAAAATATACAGTCCTCATCTCCGCAACAATATATATATGTATATATATATATATATATATATATATATATATATATATATATATATATATATATATTGTTGCGGATATGGGATTTGCATCCATCCATATCCGCTTGTAAATATTCCCCTATTTCCTCAATACTTCCCAACTATCCCCAATCCCCCATTCCCTAGTCCCATTTTCTGTAAACAACACTCTGTAGACCCGACCTCCCCCTATTTCCCCCATTAAATGTCATGCCCAGGTTCACCGCATCTCATGTAAGACAACTATAGGACATCTTGCTAGTTATTCTTAGTCTATATCAGTTAAGGACTCGTTTCCATTAATTCTGACCCTTCGTTGCATCAGAATGTGATTGTATGGCACCGTTAGGAAGTTTAGGACCTCCCAATACCTCCCCGCAGCTCTTACTCACAGTACAACAACAACAACAACAACAACAACGAGCGCAGGAAGTGCGCGTCCTCACTCCGGCTTGGTTGGTAGGGGGTGCTGGGAGGGCACCAGGCCTTCCCAACGAGCCGCCATCAAACATGTGCTCGACGGGGTTACCAAATAGGGGCTCCCTGTCAGCTCCTCGTCAAGGGCGGAGCCCGGTAACCCCCGCACCCAATGGAAGCGGCGGACCGGCCCCAGTGGGGCGGAACCAACCAGCCGAGGGCGTGTCACTCCCCGCTGAGCATGCGCAGTGAGGGGGAGGTGACGTCAGATGCGCGCTGAGCTTGGAGAAAGAAAGACGTCCCCTCCGAGCGCTGTGACACCTCCCCGCATCTTCTGGACCGTGCTTTATCCTGTCCCCGAGCCAAGGTGCACCTTGTGCTATCGACCTACCTGTCCCTTCCTGCCATCAATCCCTGTGTAAGTCTGCCTTGTTCCGTTTGTCTGTGGTCTGTCTGGGATAAGATAAGACGGTAATTAAGTGCCCATCTCTTCTGTGTCTTTACCTCACTGCCTTGTAATCTACCCCTTTTCTCCACCACTGTAATTATATCCTCCTCCGGAGGTCTTGAGAACTGTACCCCTTGCGTCGTTTCCTCTTTCCCAGTCGTCGTGTCCTTTCTATCATTGATTTGGCATAGCGCGATTTGGCCAACGTCTGGGTGAATCGGGCGAGTTGGGGAAGAATCGGGGGAACTGTTAGGTCGCGGCAATACCACCGCTCGGTAAATAACATCTAACCCGCGGACTGTAACAATTGGTGTCTGGGACTGAAATACGGACCCGAAGTGCGCTTAACGCGCTCAAAATTACAAGTCACCAAAATTTGATTTTGTTTTACAAAAAAACCCGAATTTTGAAAGTCGCGCTATGGGAGATCAAGACGGCTGGGTTCCGGTAGAGGAGAGTGAGGCAGGGTCGATTCAGGACCAAATTGAGGGACATGAGGAGAGCGAAGCAGTGAGGGCGGCCTGTTCGCAAAATGGCATCCTCGCGCACGAGGTTACGGGCACGCAAAATGGCGCCTCGCACATGGCTACGGCGACCGCGCCCGCGACCGTAGCAGCGCCGCTGGTGGATTTGAACCTTTTTTTATACAAATGAAGGCCCTTATGGACAAGAATGGCGAAGAAATGGAAAGCAGAATGATGGGAGTAATGAGGGACGGAGCGAGGGCTGATAGTGAGCGATTGGGGAGCGAAATGGGGGGCAAAATGGGAGAAATGGGGGAACGGCTAGAAGCTAAATTAGAGGGGTTAGACAATGGGATAGAAGGGGTGAAACATGGGTTAAAGGGGGTAGAAAACAGAATGGCCGCTCAAGAGAATCAAATAGAAGGGGTGAAACATGGGTTAACGGGGGTAGAAAACAGAATGGCCGCTCAAGAGAATCAAATGGAAGGGATGAAAAAGGGGTTAGAGGGGTTAGAAAACAGTATGGAAGTCAAATTGAGGAACATGAGGAACCAAGCGGAAAGGGAAGTTAAACAAATGGGGCAGCAGATAGAGGGGGTCAGAATGGGGGTAGAAACTAAATTGGATGCTCACAGGGAGGAAATGGAGCAGATGAGGGTGGCATCTGGGCAGGAGATGCAAGTGATGGGAGAGGAGATCAGAAGAGGTGTGAGTGAGGAGGTCGGAGGAGTGCGTGAGGAGGTGAGGCACTGTGAGGAGCGCATGGAAAAGGAGGTGAGAAAGGGGACTGTAAAATTGCAAGGTGGTATAGAGGAGTTGACGCTGGGAGTGGAACAGCTGACGGAGGGACAAAAAGAACTAACGGAGCAGGTTCAAAGGAACACTGCGGTACTAGGAGGGTTAAAAGCGACACAAAACGACATAAAAAATGACTTGATAGCGACACAGAGGCAATGTCAGATGGTACGTGAGGGACTGACAACGAGGTTGGACGAGGTGACACAGGTAATGGAGACGAAGGACCGGCAGGTGAGGACGCACATAGAAACGGTCAAGGTAGCCTTAGAGGACGAACTTGAGGAGACGCACCGGGAAATAAAAGAGGTGAAGCAGAAATTAGAAGAAGTGGAAGAAGGGGTGAGCGAAATTAAGAAGCGACGGAGAGGGGATAAGAAAGAGATAAAAGAGGAAGTAAAAGAATTGGTCCAAAGTCTGTGTTCGGATCGTGATGATGTGCTCATTAACCGGATGAGGGATTCGCAGGTGATGGAGGAGAAGCGAAGAGAAAGAGGACCTGGTGTAAGTGGTGACCAATATGGTCGTGCATATGATGCGCCAGGTGATTTAATGAGCTTGGGGGTCGAGATGGACCCGGGTGTTCGTGAGAGGCCGTTGGTGAAGTGTGCGACAGGTCTGGTGTGCGAAAAAGGAGGTGTGCGAGAAAGTCCGACTCTGGGGTGTGTGAGGAAAAAGTGCGCGCCAAGGAGTGAGGGTGCTGTCGAGAGTGAGTCGGTCGTAGCACGTGTGCGAGGGAGCACATGGAAGCGTGTAGTGAGGAGTGTTACAGAGGATGTAACGGAAGAATGCACGCCTGTGGTGAGTGTTACAGAGGATGTAACAGGAGAGGATGCGCGAGCAAGGTGTGTAACGGACGGGTGCATGGGGAAAGAGTGCGCTGTCAAAAGTAAGGAAGAGTGTACACCTGTGGTGAGTGTTACAGAGGGTGTAACGGGAGAGTGTGCGTGAGAAAGGTGTGTAACGGACGGGTGCATGAGGAAAGAGTGCGCTGTCGAGAGTAAGGGTGAGTGCGCTGTCAAGAGTGGAGGTGAGAGTAGTAAGAGTGACACGGAGCGTGAGTTGGTTGTGACAGGTGAGAAAGGAAGCACACCTGGAATGGTAGAGCGTGTGTGGGAATGCATGCTGGAATTGGTAGTGAGGCACGTGGTTGGGTGTGCGAGTGAGAGCACACCTGTGATCGTCACAGAGGAGGTGACCGAGGAGGGGGCGCGAAGAGGTGTGTTGGTGAGGTGTGCGAGCGACGAATGTGTGCCAAGGTGTTCGGTGGTCAGGTGTGTGACCAAGTCTGTGAGTGGAATGAGTGTACCTGGGTGTGTAAGAGAGGGTGCAATGACCAAGAGCAGGGAGACGGCTGGATGTGTGAGCAAGGAACGGGCTGCGGGGTGTAAGCATGCAGGTGAGGCATCGACGGTAACCGGGTTAGAGGTTAGAACGACTTATAGCCGAATCGGGCCCTCGGTGCGCGTCGGGCAGCTTCGCGTGCCGCGAGGACCAGCGGGGATCCGAACCACGGCGGTTTCGAAAGAACCGCCGTACGCGATCCACGCCGGGCCGCGCTTTGAACGGCCGCGTCCGTGCTCCATTAAGCGGAGCGGGCAGCCCGATAGGAAGGGTCGTCATGGCGACCACTTTTTGTTAAGGCATTCCGGCAGGTCGAGATCGGGCCATGGGATGGCTCCGTGCCGAGATGGTGCGTGGGATCTCGGCCCGGGTAAACCTCCTTCCCTGCACCGAATGCGGGACGTATCCAGCCGCTGGCACCAAACAACCCGCATTCATTGCTTGGCTGTACGAAGCCGAGCTTTAGAAGTGAATTGGCGCACCGAGAGGCATTAGTAAGTAGACTGTAATGACGAGGATAGTGTTTTGGCCCCGAAATTAGAAAAACAAAATTTGATGATTGGCAAAGGATTGGCAGTAATGATTGGCAGATGATGGGTAGTGATTGGCAAATTTTTGATTTGTTGAAATTTGATGTGCAAAATTGGTAGTGGGAGATGCCCGATGTGGTGGGATGGCAACTCTGTCATCCCTCACAAAAGGGGGGCAAATGCGCTATAGTTTATGGGGTGGCTATGACAACCGAGCCAGGGAGGGCTTGGTTATATTGATAGGGACTAGAGGTGACTATAGGTGACAAGATTTAAGTAAGAGACTTGGTACCTGTAGTGGGGATGTAGTAGCTTTGTGTTTGATAATGACGTGGGAGCGCTGAGTGTAAGGGAAGACGGAGGAGCGCGAGTTTTAGAAGGGAGTAGACAGAGCAGATGATGCAGTGTGAATGGAAGTGCTGGTGAGCAGCTTCAAATGAGGCATCGGTGAGGCAATGCTCCGAGGTGTGTGTGAGTGTACAAGTGATGAATGAGAGAGCATTGCGGATGAGTGTCATGGTGAGTAGTGAGTGTTGTGGATCAGCGCGAATGCGCTTGGGGGAGAGAAGGGTGCAGGCGGCACCAAGTATGAGAGCACAGGTGTGCAAGTACAGGTGTGTGGAATATATGGAGCAGAGAATGAGTGGTGTGGAGAGAGTTGGAGTAAGTGGTACGGAGTGGTGTGCGTGGTGCGAAGGTGTGGATGGGGGAAGAGTGGACCCCCATCACGGATACCCGGGGCGGGTAGTGTAAGTGTTAGGTAGAGGGTATAGGTAAATTGTGGTTGGATATTGGCATCTGTGGTGCGGGTGGAAGAATGATGATTGGATGGGTGCATTAGTGTTGTGGAAATGGCTGGGCGTGTAGCCTGTTAGTGTGTGTAGTTGGTTTGGGCACTCCACCACTGTGAGGATGTCGGCCAGGTGAGGCCGCAGGTGGGCTCTGGGAGCCGGTAGTAGTTGTTGTGGATGGGGCCCGAGGATCCGGAGGACGGACCCGGGTAGCCCAGTGCCAGAGGGCACCGAGGGGTGACAGAGCCAGGAGGGGCCTTCCCCAGTTAGTTAGGTTAGGGTGAGGAGCTAGGTAAGCTCGGGTGGCAACTGCAGTGGTGGAGGTGTGCAGGTGGGTAGACCTGCTGGGAGAGCTACACGTCACAGCCCAGAAATTGTGCAAGGGCACCGGGAGATGAATCGGGGGAGTGAGACCCCAAATTGAGAAGCACCACAGTTTGGTCAATGGGAATTGGTTTTTAGAACCCATAGTGTAAGTTGGCCAATGGATTGGCAGGGAAAGACCCCGGGTAATGTAAAGTTGTTAAAGTCATTTAGGAAATAGTTAGGATTGATGAACCTGTCGCACCATACGCAGCCACTTACCTGAGGTGATGCTGATGACTCCACACCTGTGTTTTCTTTGTTTTGTGTTGCAGGAAAGGAGAATTGCTGTTTGGATTTGTGAGACGCATCATGACGTGGATGAGACATTGGGGTGATTCCATCTCTCCCTCCTTAGGAGGGACTGATGATGAATTGGTGATGGCAGATTTTGATGTTGAGTTGGAGATGGCAGATTTTGACGAGAGTTGGAAATGGCAAATTTGATTGGTTAGGAGGGAGAGAAGACGAATTTGGTTTATGGGAGGAACGGGGAAGACAGTAGGGACGTTGTTGATGTGTAAAGTAGATGTTTATGGGTAGTGTTGTGTTTTGTGGATACAGTAAGGGGTAAGGGAGGGGCAATGTAGGTTACCTGGTGGGGGGGGGGGCGTACGGTAGGAACGTACCTGTCTCACCTGGTTCCCATGTGCCCCCAGTGTGCATTACCTTGTATTGCGTGCACTTTTGCGCCCTTACCACCTTACTCACTTGTCTTCTTTTGTCTCCCACCTCCGAGGATCTGGCTTTGGGGCAGAGAGAGAGGAGAGAGAGGTGCTGGCTCCGCAGTTGTGGGCCTGTACTTCCGCTGCTTGCTGCCTGGATCGATACACCATATGGACCGCAATTTTTGTGGCCGCCCACAATGGACCGCAGTTCTTTTGTGGTCAAGCACCACCCGTGGATGGACCTCTGGGTCAACGTGGCACCTATGCCATACAGGTGAACCACTTTTAGTTGGCCCCCCTGACGGCCACAATTCAGAAATGGACGTGGTTGGCGCCTTTCTTTATTTCTAAAGAAGCCAGAAGGCCAAGTGCACTCCATGAAGGCAAGACCAGCGGCAGAACATCGGCCGGCTGCGACACCACCGGTGACCATGGACACTTAATTGTGCATTTTTATGAACACTTTATTGGTGCACCGGATGGTGCTGACTGTGCGTAATGGGGTGGTGCTTTTGGTGCTTGGACGGGGTGCTCTGCACATTATTAAAGGCCGTAGGGCCACAGGGCACTCGTGGGTTGGTGTATCGATGCTGGCATGCGTGCTCTCCCTATGCATAACATCTGCATGTGTTCCTCAAAGAACAGGTCCTGGATCGTAGTGTAAATATCAGTGTTGTATAAATAAGCTCCCTACCGGCTGTATGTTTAGTTTGAAGACCATTCCGCAATTCGGTTATCCTGTGGGTGTGTTTCTGTTAGGAGAAGGGTGCAACGTCGCAGGGGGACATATTTACTCATTTGTGAACATCTGTAAAACTGTCGCACTCAGGGTTGAGTTAATAGTAGAGGGAACTACATCTGAGTGCCACACTAAAGTAGGTAAAAATTTATCGGGTCGGGACGCCCCGAGGTAGAGAAGGGTGCAGTGTTGCGGATATGGGATTTGCATCCATCCATATCCGCTTGTAAATATTCCCCTATTTCCTCAATACTTCCCAACTATCCCCAATCCCCCATTCCCTAGTCCCATTTTCTGTAAACAACACTCTGTAGACCCGACCTCCCCCTATTTCCCCCATTAAATGTCGTGCCCAGGTTCACCGCATCTCATGTAAGACAACTATAGGACATCTTGCTAGTTATTCTTAGTCTATGTCAGTTAAGGACTCGTTTCCATTAATTCTGACCCTTCGTTGCACCAGAATGTGATTGTATGGCACCGTTAGGAAGTTTAGGACCTCCCAATACCTCCCCGCAGCTCTTCCTCACAGTTCAACAACAACAACAACAACAACAACAACAACGAGCGCAGGAAGTGCGCGTCCTCACTCCGGCTTGGTTGGTAGGGGGTGTTGGGAGGGCACCAGGCCTTCCCAACGAGCCGCCATCAAACATGTGCTCGATGGGGTTACCAAATAGGGGCTCCCTGTCAGCTCCTCGTCAAGGGCGGAGCCCGGTAACCCCCGCACCCAATGGAAGCGGCGGACCGGCCCCAGTGGGGCGGAACCAACCAGCCGAGGGCGTGTCACTCCCCGCTGAGCATGCGCAGTGAGGGGGAGGTGACGTCAGATGCGCGCTGAGCTTGGAGAAAGAAAGACGTCCCCTCCAAGCGCTGTGACACCTCCCCGCATCTTCTGGACCGTGCTTTATCCTGTCCCCGAGCCAAGGTGCACCTTGTGCTATCGACCTACCTGTCCCTTCCTGCCATCAATCCCTGTGTAAGTCTGCCTTGTTCCGTTTGTCTGTGGTCTGTCTGGGATAAGATAAGACAGTAATTAAGTGCCCATCTCTTCTGTGTCTTTACCTCACTGCCTTGTAATCTACCCCTTTTCTCCACCACTGTAATTATACCCTCCTCCGGAGGTCTTGAGAACTGTACCCCTTGCGTCGTTTCCTCTTTCCCAGTCGTCGTGTCCTTTCTATCATTGATTTGGCATAGCGTGATTTGGCCAACGTCTGGGTGAATCGGGTGAGTTGGGGAAGAATCGGGGGAACTGTTAGGTCGCGGCAATACCACCGCTCGGTAAATAACATCTAATCCGCGGACTGTAACAATATATATATATATATATATACAGACTTGGCATTTAATATGGAATATTTTTATTTTCTTGACTTGGAATATTTCAAACCTTCAAAACCTTCAAACAAGTGGTAAGTTTCTTTGCGGTTTCCCCGGAGTTTCTGCCGCAGTGCGGGATGCTGGACGGAATCGATCCCGCAGGTGACTTCGGACCATCTGCCTGTCCTGCCTTGCAGTGGTGATTCTTGGCCTCCCTGATCGAGGTCTGTCATCTGCAGAGTTGTTGAGGGTGTGTCTGTCCACCAGGGCCGATATCGTCAGGTGTGAACAGCCAAGGCGACGTGCCACCTCACGGTAGCTCAGTCCGCCTTGCAGCATGCCCAGGGCACGCTGCCGTTGATCCCTTGACAATCGTGGCATGTTGATTGAAATGCCTATTTTGCACTGGCCTTTTTAAAGCCAATATCAAGACATCACGTGCAGCTCATTAAAATCATCCCGTACCCCTTGGCTAATCACTGACAGTCAAAACGGCTGTTCAACAGCTGTACTATGAAGTGACCATTGAAGGTTCAAGTGACCATCCATGACCGTTTTGTCTGACAGTGAGGACACTATTGTCCACAAATAAGTTCACACATTTACTACACCAGTGTTATTGTTGATATTTAAAGGTTTCAAAGGTGGTAAGTTTCTTTTGCGTTTCAGTATATATTGCTACGGTTCTGAGATTTGTACATATGACATCATTAAAGGCTAAACGTTTGCCCCCCATAGTTAGTCCACAAGCAACACGTAGGCCCACTTAGAGTATTAGTTATGTCATAGTATGTGTAAGAGTAGTAATGGCTCGAGTGGAGCTGTAATGACGATGTATTTCTGCACCGAGAGGCTCGAGTGGAGTAGACGAATAGCCATATTGTTGGCGAATGGTAGTTTTACCATTCATTGGGGGCACATGAGCTTTAGATTATGGGGATGGCAGTGTAATCTAGCCGAGTGCAGGCTAGGATAATTGTTAGGGATTTAGAGATGACAATATGTGACGTGAGATTTAAGTAGTGACTTTGTACCGGTAGAGGGGACGTAGAGAGATTAGAAGGATGTTAATGACGAGGGAAGTGCTTCGTGTAAGGGAAGACGGGAAAGCACGTGTATTAGAGGGAAGTAGTTAGTTAGATGATGCTGTGTGTGTGTAAAAGTGTATAAGTGGTGTATTGAGGACATGTGTAATTGTGTTGAGTGAATGGACTTGCATGGTGTGCAAGTGGGGAATATTTGGTGTGGAATGCTTGGTGGGCGTAAGTGGTGTCGAATGAGTGGTGTGGAGTGCATGGTTCGAAGGAGTGAATGGGGGAAGATGGACCCCTTCACGAATACCCGGGGAGGGTAGTTTAAAGTTAGGTAGAGGGAGTAGGTAAATTATTGAATATTGACACCTGTGGTGTACGTAGTAGCAAGGAAGTGCTTTGATGGGTGTATGCGTCTGTGGAAAAGGCTGGGCGTGTGGGCTTAATTGGTGGGTATAGTTATTGGGGCACTCCGCCACTGGTAGTTTGTCGGCCAGGTGAGGCCGCAGTTAGGCTCTGGGAGCCAGTTAGAGTCAGAGTAGTGTTCAGTGGGGCCCGAGGATCCTAGGAGAGGACCCGGGTAGCCCAATGCCAGAGAGGACATCAGAGGGGTGAGAGAGCCAGGAGGGGCCTTCCCCGATTTAGGGTAGTCGCAAGGAGCATGGTAAGCTCGGGTGGTGACTTCAGTGGCGGAGGTGCGCAGGTAGTTGGACCTGCTAGTGGAGCCACATGACCCAGCCCCAAAATTGTGCGAAGGAACAGTGAGAAAAATTGGGGAGTGAGACCCAAATTGGAGGGCACCACAGGTGGGTCAATGGGAATTGGTTTTTAGAACCACATAGTTTAAAGATGCCAATTGGCAGGGCATGACCCTGGGTAGTTTAAGAGTTAATGTTATTAGAGGATAGTCAGGATGAGAAATCTCTTCGCACCATCTGCATCCACTCACCAAGGTGACAGAAGTCCACACCAGGCTTTGAAACTGATTTGGATGGTAAAGACACATCATGACGTGAGTGTGACATTGTGTTTATCCCATCTCTTCCTTATTGGGAGGGATTGGAAGACGAATTTGGCATAGAGGGGGGATAGAAGAGACAAAACGTAGTGACGAATTTGTAAATTGTAAATACAGGGAAGGGCAAGGGTAGTGTCGGCTGACAGGGGGGGTTACGAACGGTTAGGGACGAGCTTTCTCCGCTCGCTCCCCTGTGCTCCTCATGTTGCATTGCCTTGTATTGTGTGTACCTTTGTGCCCTTTCCCTCCGCTAACTCTCTGCTTTGTCTTTCCTCCCCACCCATGGACCCATATTTTTGTTGAGGGGAGTGTGCAGGAACCCTGAGCGGTGCGGCTGCACTTTGCCACACCTGTGCAGCTGCACTGTGTTACCTTTTGCTGCACCAGTACACCTAATGGACCACACGTTCTGTGGCCTGGCATCTTGGCTGAGCAGACCTTTCCTGCAAACATTATCTTGCCCTGTGGACCACTGGTTTTTTTAAGTGGCGTCAACGTCACGCAGATGGACCATGAGATTGGCCCTGCTAATAAATAAAAACGGACACGGTTGTGCATTTTTATTATTCCGGTGTGTCAAGAAAGAAGATCTCCAAGTTTTATTATGGCACACTGAAGACGAAGCAGGAAGACACAAGATGCAGCAGCCCAGCAGCAGCCAAGCAGCAAAAGCTGACATTTATCATTGAAATATGACTGTGCATTTTTGATGATTGTGCATTTTGGTGCCTTTTTGTGCATTCTTGTATTATGGTGTATTGGTGCAGTGCATTGTGTTTTCTCCTTCAAATTTCTGTCCCACAAAAGAACAGGTCCTGGGTTGTAGAACTGTAAATAATTAGTTAGTCTTGTAAATAACATGCTCCCCACCGGCTTTATGTATAGTTTGAGAATTCTTTCCGCAATCCGGCTAGCTGTGGGTGTGAGTCTGTTAGTTAGTACACAACGCAGTCGGTGGGACATATTTAGTGTTGTAAAACTGTCACACACAGGGTGTTAGATTAAATGTAGAGGGGAACCACACCTAAGTGTCACACGGAATTTAAAAAGTAGTCCTGAAACTTGCTCAGAACCTGTCGTTCTCACTTGTGTGGGTTCGGCTCGAGGAAGAGCCTGGCAAAAGAGGGGGGCAGTGCTACGGTTCTGAGATTTGTATATATGACATCATTAAAGGCTAAAGGTTTGCCCCCCATAGTTAGTCCACAAGCAACACGTAGGCCCACTTAGAGTATTAGTTATGTCATAGTATGTGTAAGAGTAGGCCATTTCCCAAGTAATATCTGCGTTGTGTAAAGAAATGAGCTTAGGTCCCTTTCATCTTTGCGCCACCCCCCAATTACATCAGTGGGCATAATCGATCCCGCGCCCTATTTGGCATCCCTCAAGTTTGTTACGCTTTGGCTACCCGCAATTTGTTACGCTTTGGCTGCCAGCAGCGTTCGCTGCCCTTTGTTGACTCGAAACTAGCCAAGTGACATGAGGTTGGCCTGAAAAGAGGGAGGAGCGCGAGGTCGGGGTGTGGCAGAGACGAGGAGCACGTCAGAGGCGGTGACGGTAGGAGCAACAGCCAACCAGGGCTCGGAGGGCATGGCGTGATAGGGCATGGTAAGGGCACGTCTAGCTAGTGCTGGAAGGTTCGCTGGGCAAGGCTATATCCGTTTTCGCCCAAAGCCCTTGAACAGGACTTATGAGAAAAGACTCGCGAGAGAAAGGACTGGCTGGAAAAGGACTTGTTGGAGAGCACTGATGAGGATTGGTTGTTGGAGAACTCACGAAGTCGCGCGTGCACACGACAGTATCGAGGAATTGCCGAGCGCATTGTTCGCGTTTATTGAACTATTACGTACGTGGCCGCAGCCGCGAGTGTAACCGCCAAAGCCAGCCCTACCGTTCGCCCTGTAATAATCCCGTGCGCGCCAACGACACGCGGAGAGCTCCTGGCCGCTGTATTCATCTTCTTCGCGGTGCGAGTTGGGGACCGGAGGGAGAGCTGCCCGGACGCCATCCCTGGACCATCAACCTGTTCGTCTGCAAACCCCGTGTGAGTGTGTCTGAGTGTGAATGGGCCCGTTTGTCCAGGGAATAAGTTGAGACTGTACTTAAGGACTGCACTGTGTTTTCTTCTTCTGATTATTGTACAAAGTGTAAATAAATCCTGTAATTCCTTTTCTTCCAAATTCGACCGTTTCTGTGATTTCTATCATTGGGTAAGCGTGGCACGATTAATAACCGCTTGGATCGGGTTTAGTCATTGATAACTGCTCGGGTAACGGGTTCGCTACCGCTCGGCGTATCCACCAACACCCGTGATTCTGGCGGGGCTTGTTTCCTCGGTTCTGTGCGGCGCGAGTACTTAGGTATTAGTGATTAGTCCTACGACCCTACTTCGCGTTGTCCGGGAAGGACGTCATAGGTCCCGGGTCCCGTCGGCTAGTCAAAGAGGTAAGGGGAAAAGGCTGGGGCTGAGATCCGCAACAATATATATATATATATATATATATATATATATATATATACAGACTTGGCATTTAATATGGAATATATATATTTTTTCTTGACTTGGGTTTACTTTCTGAACTCAGTATATCAATCTGGTGAGTTTCTTTTACCCTTCGGTGATGTCTTTGTTGAAAGAACCATGTCACTGATTGTCTTTCGCAGCAAGAAGTCAATAACAGGATTATATCACAGGTGGCGTGACAAAATGTAAGGACAGGTACATTTGACGATTGGCTTCACAATCGGGTATATAAGGGTTGTTGCATTCTGTATTAGTGGAAAACAACTGCTGCACGTCTACAAAAGTTATTGCTGCTTCCTCTGGAGATGGTCCGTCAACTTGACAATGCTGTTTGTCATGGAGTGGTGGCTTTACGAAATTATGGCATGAAACAGTGTGCTATTGCTCGGCAGTATGGCATCACTCAAGGTCAGATGTCAAAGATCCTGAAACGAAATGCTCAGAGGGGTGTCCCTACTCCAATACCGAGGCCAGGACGTCCACGCAGAACCACAAGGAGAGATGATCGCCAGCTGCACCGGTTAGTCTGCAATGGCCGTACCAAGTCAGCTAATCGGCTTAGGGCTGAGTGGCAGCAACTGACAAATGTGCCTGTATCCAGAAGGCTAGTCAACCAATGACTGGTTCAAGCAGGCTATCGTGCCAGTCGTCCCCTGAGAAAGCCACGCCTGACCAGACAACACAGCCAGCGCCGATTGCAGTGGGCCAGAGAGCACCATCAATGGCAGCCAGGACACTGGAATCATGTGACCTTCAGTGACGAGTCTAGATTTCTGGTCTATCGTCAAGATGGCCGCCTCCGAGTGCACAGACAAGTGCATGAAGCCCACAACGAAGATTGTATAGTGCCAAGAGTCCAAGCTGGAGGTGGTGGGGTGACCGTTTGGGCTGCTTTTCATGCAGGGGGCAAAACTGACATGGTTGTTCTGCATGGAAACCTGAACCAGTTCAAGTACAGGGTCATTCTGGAAGAAACATTGCTTCCATTTGCTCGTGTAGCCTTTCGAGGAAACTTTGTCTTCCAAGATGACAATGCACGGCCTCATCGTGCTCGCATGATCCAACACTTTCTTGCTGACCGTGGTGTAGAGCATATGGAGTGGCCTGCCATGTCCCCGGATATGAATCCGATAGAGAACTTGTGGGCAGAATTAACGCATCAAATCGACAACTTGGACCAGCAGCCTACCTCTGTGCGTGAATTGCAGCAGACTATTGTCACTGCATGGCAAGCGATTCCTGTCCAAACCTTGGCAAATCTCGTGAACAGCATGCCTCAATGTGTACGTGCTCTCCTGAATGCTCTTGGGGGTTACACGAAGTACTGAACTGTAATTTTACTGTCCGTAATCCCAGTCATAATTTAGCTTTTGTTTTTGTTGAAATTTTTTTTGGCGTGCTCTCACTCATCTTGTCTTCAAAGGTAGATGGTAAATCACGTGCTCTTTTTGAGAGGGTGTGCACCACCAATCTTTTGTGTTCCATTGGATGGCAAGAATTGAAATCAAGGTAGCGATCAGTGTGTGTTGGTTTTCTGTACACCGTTACCTTTAAGGCTCCTTTGGGATCCCTTGCTACGAGTGTATCCAGAAAGGGAAGGGCTCCATTTTTCTCCTCTTCAATGGTGAAATTAATGGAGGGAAAAAAAAATTAATGGAGACAAAAAATTTTTTTTCTTTTTTCCTCCATTAATTTCACCATTGAAGAGGAGAAAAATGGATCACGTGCTCTTTTTGAGAGGGTGTGCACTACCGATCTTTTGTGTGAGGTGGACCATCTTCAAAATGTGTTAAGGGCAAATGGTTATCCTGACAACTTGCTACCCAACAGGAAAACGATAAGGGCT
The DNA here is from genome assembly GCF_964187855.1 of Myxine glutinosa. Classification (NCBI taxonomy): domain Eukaryota; kingdom Metazoa; phylum Chordata; class Myxini; order Myxiniformes; family Myxinidae; genus Myxine; species Myxine glutinosa. The sequence goes on along the minus strand of NC_136262.1, from coordinate 94,962,458 downwards.
TCCCCACACAACAGGCTGAGACCGAGAGAACAACCAAAGGGTTTGTGTGTTCTCCCTTTTGTACCGGGGGTTTCACAGAGGGTCGGCAGAATTTTGAAATCGGCAGGAGTGAGGGTGAGTTTCACACCGGTTTTCACCCTTCGCCAAGCCCTTATGAGGGTCAAGGACAAGCTTCCGAGGAAGGATAGGTCAGGGGTGGTATACGTAGTGCCCTGTGGTTGTGGAGCTGAGCATGTGGGTGAAACCGGGAGGACCTTAAGTCAACGTATTGCTGAACACCAAAAAGCATTTGAATGTAATTATCCTAGCAGATCTGCTAATGCCAAACACAGCCTTAAGGAAGGCCACACACCTTTATGGGATAGGGTTAATATTTTGGGTTCCACACCCAACAGAAACAGAAGACGTGTTTTGGAGGCTTGGCACACAGAAGAAACTGTTACCTCGATCACACAAGAGGTAGTTGACTTACCGGTAGCGTTTGACCCACTCTTGTGTAAACGAAGCAGGCATTCCGTACTTTGAACAATGAGTCCACATAATATGTCACACAAGGTTTTTATTCGGACAATTTGCCCCCTCCCCCTACCCCCCTCCCCCCTCCCTCCAAACCACCCTTCTCCCAAACGCCCCCCCTCCGCTTTCACCCCCCCCTCTGGTCCCCCCCCCCCATTTCATCCCCCCCCCATAACGCCCCTCCTTCCCGCATTTCCCCTTTACCGCATAGGGCCACATGTGATGATCTTGATATTATGGCAATTTTATTTTATTTTATCATAAAATTTTTTGCTTTAATATATTTACAGTTTTAATTTAATTTACAATTTAATTGTTTTCAAGTTTAACTTTTAATTAAATGTAATGATTGTTCCTGATTTTCTAAACACGAGTTATAATCCAGCATTGCTTACAGGATTATTTTAAGCTGTTAATATGCGGTTGATTTTTGAATTTGGTTAGTAACGTCTCCGTTCACGAGGGTGGTGTGATACGGTTTCATTGGCTGTCCAGCTTTGCCCACCCCACTTTGCATATACCCTGCCCACTTTGCATATAAGCGGATGTTGAGATGATTTTATCACTCTTGAGGAAGATTAACGGAGGTGTGTGGCTTCACATGTTGTTAATCGAAACGTTGAGTCATTGTTTGTTCAATTAAAGGTTGGAGATCTTACCATGGAGTCATATATATATATATATATACTGTATTTATATATACTAGGGCATGCCCGTACTATATATATATCTAAAATTATATCCCCCCCCCTCTATTTACATGAAATGGTTTGGTCCAAAGCGAACGGCTTGCGAGTACGGTGACAATCCCCCCCCTCTATTTACATGAAATGGTTTGGTCCAAAGCGAAAGGCTTGCGAGTACGGTGACAATCCCCCCCTCTATTTACATGAAATGGTTTGGTCCAAAGCGAACGGCTTGCGGAGTTTGGTAAAGAAATCGCCATAGCGTGCACAAATGCGCAGGAAAGCGAAAGAATCGCAAATTAGTTTTAATTAGTTTTAAAACATAGTTTAACGCCCGAGCGAGTTTAACGCAATCGCAAATCGCATCGCAAAGCGAAAGAATCGCAAATTAGTTTTAATTAGTTTTAAAACATAGTTTAACGCCAACATAGCGCCAACATAGTTTGCCGACGGGAAATAAATGAATACGCTCTCAAATGTGCCGTCCGAGGCAGAGTCTGTTCGCCACGTTCGGCACACGTGATAGCTCGCTGCTCTCTGATTGGTTGAATCGTTTTTTGGACATAGCTCGGTAACTACTTGTCCGATTAATTTCAAACCTTGAAAAGGCACATCCTCGGGTCCCCAGCAATATACCTGGCAAGTTGCAAGTATATCGGACCCGTGGTTGTCGAGAAACAGCGGTCACAGACAAACAAACACACACACAGACACACACACACACACACAAACACAGAGATTACTGGAATTATAGATAGATATATATGTATATAATTTCCTTCTTGGATTGGGGGGGGGGGGGGGATGTTGGGGGAGATTTACTTTGTGCCCTTAGCCCTAAATGTTGATGAACAGAAGCCTTTTCCATCACCCCAAAAAACATCTCATCAGGTTGACATGGCCAGAAGATCTTCTGTGCGAAAAAGACTAATGGAACAATGCTGAATGTGTGTTTGCTGCAGCAATAATGAAATGACAAATCATCACCATATGGAATCGTATAATGTACTATCTGAATGCACCCGGCGTTGCCCGGGTTCTTTTTGAATGAATTAAATCTTCTGTACATAGTTCTGACGCAAGCCCAGTATCAGTTAGTGCTCAACGATTCCTTGTTCTTTCTTCTGTCGGGTCCCGCGAGAGACAATTTTGAAAGCCTGTGTTGCAATCAGTCAGATATTCCTATTAAGTGCATAAGTTGTACTTCAAGAGAATTTTGAAAGAAGAAGAAGATTCATTGCGAAATGGACACAGCCCGGCCGAGGCGGCCTCAACTGGCTTCGTCACCTAGCCTATAACCTTCCCGGGGCCCGTCCCGACATTTTTTGTTTCAGAGGTTTCCTCCTATCTTTCACCGTTCAGGAGATTAGCGCGTGCAGACAAACAAACAAACAAACAAACAAACAAATGAAAAATCGGTCAGAGACCGAGGACTTGCAGGAATGTACTTTTTTATCAACCATTTTGGACAAATATGGTGGCCGAACCACGTGACCGATGACGTCATCATTATTTGTTTTCTAAACTAATTTATTCCTTGATGCTGCTCAATAAATTTCATCTTGATTGGATGAAGTTTTGTACTTGTCGAATAATGATGTCATAATGGAGGCACCTATGACATCATCATTAACATATTTTATTCCCCATGGAGAGTTCTTTACAATGAGCCATGTCTCATTTTTTCTACTCAGCACTTTCGGAGATATAAAGGTGCAAAATTTTTCCCTTTTTCAAAGATGGCGGCCGAATCACGTGACCAATGACGTCATCATTATTTTGTTTTTTCCCACCAGTTTATGCCGACATGGCGCTCAAGAAATTGCATCTTGATTGGATGAAGTTTTGTACTTGTCGAATAATGATGTCATAATGGAGGCACCAATGACATCATCATTAACATATTTTATTCCCCATGGAGAGTTCTTTACAATGAGCCATGTCTCAATTTTTTCTATTCAGCACTTTCGGAGATATAGAGGTGCAAAGTTTTTCGGTTTTTCCAAGATGGCGGCCAAACCACGTGACCGGTGATGTCATCTTTTTTTTTTTTTCTCCACCAGTTTATGCCGACACGGTGCTCAAGAAATTGCATCTTGATTGGATGAAGTTTTGTACTTGTCGAATTATCAAATTATGACGTCATAATGGAGGCCTTGGGTGGAGAGAGTTAAACATTTGGCACAGTCTATTCTAGGGCAAGATAAATATGTGTGTAAAGTTTGGCGATTCTACGTGCAACGGTGTAGACGTATTACTGCGAACAAACAGACAAACATACAGACAGACAGACAAACCAACCGATCAACATACTTGCTGGAATCTTTTCCGGCAAGTAACAAACAAAAACTTTATTTTATATATATATCGATAGATAGAAGAAGATAGATAGAAGAAGATAGAAGATAACATCTTACAAATGAGTTACTTTTATACCGGATAAATGATAAACTTCCCCAGCCAAGAACTACAGTATCTGTATGATGCTATTTATTACCTGCAAGTAAGACTTTTAAAGACTGCATTATAGGCTAGATAGAAGAAAAAAACAAAACAATTTGGTTAATGTGATTTGCATGGTTTGTTTTTGGAGACAAATGAGTACTGAGACCCCTAATTATTAAACGATGTTTTTTTTTGTTTTTTTTTAAAGTGAGCAGTTGCTGTGTCTACTGTATGCATCGTGCCATCTGTTTTGTATCCAAGGTGATGAAGTTGAAAGATAGTGGCTTTGGTGCTCTGCGCATGTGCGTAAAAGAGCTAGGGGGTGATGAGATAACCAGATCCTTGATTCACGTACTTGTGACGATTCATGAGTGAACACCAATCCACTGAGGTGTGCAAATCCTTGATCTGCACTACATTGTGTTCCTTTCCAATATGCCACTTATCTATTCTGCCTGCTGTGTATGTGTGTGTGTGTGTGTGTGTGTGTGTGTGTGTGTGTGTGTGTGTGTGTGTGTGTGTGTGTGCTGCCTGCTGTCTATTCTGCTGTGTTCTATTCTTATCTGCCATCGTTAATTATTACACTGAGGACTGAATTTCCACCCCTATCTGTTCCATAAATGAAATCCGTTGCCCCGCCCAGTTGTTGCTGCCCAACTTGGAGTGGAAAAGTAAAGTTGCCACACTGTTACTGGATCCTTAATTGGGAAACTTTTTGGTCTTCTCCAAGCGTTCTTGATTTAGTTTCCCACCTAAGATGTCTTTATTTCCACTACAAGATGCCAAGGTAAGGGTGAACCATATACATTGTGTATAGCACTCCGTTAAAAGCTCGATAGAGAACCAGCCTGAGCCAGACTTGCTTGATGGATCGGAACACGACGTGGCTGCATACAGTATGGCGTTGTCGGGTGACGGGTAACTGTGGGAAGTCTGTTCTCTGTGCAGGCCTGGAAGAGCCGTGGAATCTCCCTGAACTGCCCAAGTGATACTGCGTGCAAGATGTTCGATGCGAGCGTTCAGCAGGTATGTGTTTACACCTGTTCAGCAGGTATGCAGGTATGTTTTACCACCTGTCCAATGCATGTGTTTTTACTGTATTCGATAGGAAAAAAAACATTAAATTGTGTTTGCAGTACATTGGCTGGTTCAACGATGGCACGCTTGGGGGACTGGAAGGCACGTTGAGACGCATGCTGGAAGCAGACCCTTGTTTTGGTTAGTCAGTGATATGTTGAGTGCCAGATTTACCTTCTCCTCTGCCTTTGGCTAATTTTCAACCCCCCTCCCCCCCACACCCCACACCCCCCGCCCCCCAACCCACCACCAATACCCACACTCCACCTTACTCACTACAAACTACATCAGACTCACTACAAACCAGATCAAAATTCTGCTATAATACCGATTACTTTAATTTTCATCCTTCAGCAATCGTCAATTATCGAGGCCGAATCCATTTTGCGACTTTTCCGATGTCTGGAGCTTCTGTCTGTCTGCTGGAGATGTGACTAACCGTGAAACCCCATCTCAATATTTTAGAACCCTGAGAGCAAGAAGAGCAGCGTAGCCACCCAATGGGACGTGGGGGGCGTGAGTCGACGTGAGGCACACAGGTGGATGGAGTGAAGAGGATCACTGGATAGTGGAAGCATGGGCCGACCGTGAGGCACACACAATGCCGAGTGGGTTACTAAAATGGGTTACTAAATTGGGTTACTAAAATGGGTTACCAAATTGGGTTACTAAATTGGGTTACTAAAATGGGTTACCAAATTGGGTTACTAAAATGGGTTACTAAATTGGGTTACTAAAATGGGTTACTAAAATGGGTTACTAAATTGGGTTACTAAAATGGGTTACCAAATTGGGTTACTAAAATGGTTTACTAAATTGGGTTACTAAAATGGGTTACTAAAATGGGTTACTAAATTGGGTTACTAAAATGGGTTACTAAAATGGGTTACTAAATTGGGTTACTAAAATGGGTTACTTAAATGGGTTACTAAATTGGGTTACTAAAATGGGTTACTAAATTGGGTTACTAAAATGGGTTACTAAAATGGGTTACTAAATTGGGTTACTAAAATGGGTTACTAAATTGGGTTATTAAAATGGGTTACTAAATTGGGTTACTAAAATGGGTTACTAAATTGGGTTACTAAAATGGGTTACTAAATTGGGTTACTAAAATGGGTTACTAAATTGGGTTACCAAAATGGGTTACTAAATTGGGTTACTAAATTGGGTTACTAAATTGGGTTACTAAAATGGGTTACTAAATTGGGTTACTAAATTGGGTTACTAAATTGGGTTACTAAATTGGGTTACTAAAATGGGTTACTAAATTGGGTTACTAAAATGGGTTACCAAATTGGGTTACTAAAATGGGTTACTAAATTGGTTTACTAAAATGGGTTTCTAAAATGGGTCACTAAATTGGGTTACTAAAATGGGTCATGAAATTGGGTTACTAAATTGGGTTACTAAAATGGGTTACCAAATTGGGTTACTAAATTGGGTGACTAAATTGGGTTACTAAAATGGGTTACTAAATTGGGTTAATAAAATGGGTTACTAAATTGGGTTACTAAAATGGGTTACTAAAATGGGTTACTAAATTGGGTTACTAAAATGGGTTGCTAAATTGGGTTACTAAAATGGGTTACTAAATTGGGTTACTAAAATGGGTTACTAAATTGGGTTACTAAAATGGGTTACTAAATTGGGTTACTAAATTGGGTTACTAAAATGGGTTACTAAATTGGGTTACTAAAATGGGTTACTAAAATGGGTTACTAAATTGGGTTACTAAATTGGGTTTACACTAATGGGTTACTAAAATGGGTTTCTAAAATGGGTTACTAAATTGAGTTACTAAAATGGGTAACTAAATTGGGTTACTAAATTGGGTTACTAAAATGGGTTACTAAATTGGGTTACTAAAATGGGTTACTAAATTGGGTTACTAAATTGGGTTACTAAAATGGGTTACTAAATTGGGTTACTAAATTGGGTTACTAAATTGGGTTACTAAATTGGGTTACTAAATTGGGTTACTAAAATGGGTTACTAAATTGGGTTACTAAATTGGGTTACTAAAATGGGTTACTAAATTGGGTTACTAAATTGGGTTACTAAAATGGGTTACCAAATTGGGTTACTAAAATGGGTTACTAAATTGGTTTACTAAAATGGGTTTCTAAAATGGGTCACTAAATTGGGTTACTAAATTGGGTTACTAAATTGGGTTACTAAATTGGGTTACTAAATTGGGTTACTAAATTGGGTTACTAAAATGGGTTACCAAATTGGTTTACTAAAATGGGTTACTAAATTGGGTTACTAAAATGGGTTACTAAATTGGGTTACTAAAATGGGTTACTAAAATGGGTTACTAAATTGGGTTGCTAAAATGGGTTGCTAAATTGGGTTACTAAATTGGGTTACTAAATTGGGTTACTAAATTGGGTTACTAAAATGGGTTACCAAATTGGGTTACTAAAATGGGTTACTAAATTGGGTTACTAAAATGGGTTACTAAATTGGGTTACTAAATTGGGTTACTAAAATGAGTTACTAAATTGGGTTACTAAATTGGGTTACTAAAATGGGTTACTAAATTGAGTTACTAAAATGGGTTACTAAATTGGGTTACTAAAAAAAAAACAAATGGTTTACTAAATTGGGTTACTAAAATGGGTTACTAAATTGGGTTACTAAAATGGGTTACTAAAATGGGTTACTAAATTGGGTTACTAAAATGGGCTACTAAATTGGGTTACTAAATTGGGTTACCTAAATGGGTTACTAAATTGGGTTACTAAAATGGGTTACTAAATTGGGTTACTAAATTGGGTTACTAAAATGGGCTACTAAATTGGGTTACTAAAATGGGTTACTAAATTGGGTTACTAAAATGGGTTACTAAATCTAGAGAAATACCCGTGCTACACACGGGTGGGAGGCCAGAAGCAAACAGGCAATGCAGATACGGTGAATGCTAAAGCATGAACCTAATAAATTCCACATTCCTGTAGCACCTTCAGTCGCACATCATGGAGAGCAAGTTCGTGAAGGACTTCCATGAAAAACGTACCTGTTCGCAAACAAACGGATACGTTCACGCACAGAAACATCGATCGTGGGTCCGTGGCGAATCTGCATATGCGATGGCAAAATATCAGAAATTGAAGGCTTTTTAATTTTAAACGATTCATATAAACATCCGTTGAATCACATTACACGCAAATCATCAAAATCTAAACAGTATCTTGAGAATTTCAATAAAAGCCACATCACTCTTCATATCGGTAAATATTATTCCATTGTGTTTCAAATCGCGATCGATACACTATGATCGTGGTGATCGTGAATTGTGATCGATAATCGTGTTCACAATCGCTATGTCGTATGTACTCCCGATACGTGTACCAAATTCCCAAAACGAGTAACTGTACCAAATCAACAGTTAAAAGGATTTTGAGCCGATAGGTGTTACGGCCTTGGCAAGATCGATGGAGACAGCGATCTGTTAGATCTGATCCTCCTTCATGCCGAAGTGCAGATCCTCCTTCATGCCACATGCGATCGATGCAGCTGTGCAGCGATCGGTGCAATCGTTTGTGCGGCACACGGTGCAGCGATCGGTGCAGCCGTTTGTGCGGCACACGGTGCAGCGATCGGTGCAAACGTGGACTCCCACACTGCCACATCCTGCTGATACTTGCTCCCACATGACGTTTCCGCATGACGGATGTTTATAAAAATCGTTTAAAAGAAAAAAAGGCTTCAATTTCCGATATTTAGCCTTTTCATTTGGGCCTCCCAATTGAAGCCCCGCCCATAGGGCGGGTACCGTTGCTCGACGTAAGGAGACGTCACAATGAACGTCGTGCGAACTCGAATGTTATGCGGGAGTCCAAACCTGAGAATTCTGGAGACTAAAGCTGAAATTGGGAAAACTAAATAGCCTATTTTATTCCTGGGGATCCCAGGATTACCCACCGAAAACATCTTTGCGATCGGTTCAGCAGTTTTTACGGTAACTTCGAACGGACAGACAGACAGACAGACATTTGGTGAATTAAAGTAAGATGGGTTACTAAATTGGGTTACTAAATTGGGTTACTAAAATGGGTTACTAAATTGGGTTACTAAAATGGGTTACTAAATTGGGTTACTAAAATGGGTTACTAAATTGGGTTACTAAATTGGTTTACTAAAATGGGTTACTAAATTGGGTTACTAAAATGGGTTACTAAATTGAAATAGAGAGATGAGCCACAAATGGACAGACCTTGTGCACAGAAGACAGAGCAATACAACTAGAACGGCACTCAGTAGAGAGCATACCTACGACTGGCTGAACAGTTTACGTTTTGTATCCCAATATGTCAGATCTGGATTCGGACATGAACCAAAATCTAATCGGCTTGTCCTTGTCACTTACCCAACTCATCCACCAACTTTTGTCATAAGTTGTCCACAACTTTTTGAAATATCATACTATGTATCATTTTGGCCCTATTACTCAATGGTGAAGAATCACTTTTAAAAAGTTTTAAAATTCTCGTACATGGATCCGGATTCGGATCTTCACCAAAATTGATTCGATTTGTCCTTGTCGCACACCCAACCTGTCCACCACGTTTCGGCCGAATCCGTACATAGCTTTTTGAGATATCGTGCTATATGTCGATTTTTGCCCATTTTCTCAATGGTGAAGAATCACTCAAAAAAAATTCTCAGATGTAGATCTGGATTCGAATCTTCACCAAAATCTAATCATTTCATCCGTGTCACATACCCAACCTCTCCACCAAATTTAAGCCGAATCCATCCACAAATTTTGAGACATCCTGTCATAAACAGACAGGCATTCAGACAGGGGTGAAAACGTAACCTCCATCCACCTTCGGTGTTGGAGGTAATACACGATGGTACTTATTTTACAGAAAAATATCCCCCTATGAAATTGATGAATCCAAAAAATTTTAAGCACTCTTTTCTTGTATATAGCTAAAGAGTGCTCTGCCAGTATCAATATTTGTACCGATATATTTACATGGCCCTCACTTGAAACTTGCAAGGGTAAATTAATTGCACAGCTGTTGATTGATGAACGTAGACTTCTTTGGAGTCAGAAGTAGCAGCTTTAACCAATATGGCGAAGCTCACATACAAAATATGATTTAGGCAAGGTAGTACTGTATAACAGAGTCATGATCATCTCAAGAAAAGTTAGTACCTTCGCCAGAGGGCTCGAGGAGAGGGTATTGCATTTGAGTCCGTTTGTTTGTCTGTTTGTCTGTTTGTCCGCACAGAATAAATATGATTTTCTCTGCAACCGTTGGTCCGATTGACAGGAGATTTTCACCATAGGTGCAACTCCACCTGTATAATTTTTTAATTATAATTATAATGTCATCGGTCACGTGGTTCTGCCGCCATCTTGGAAAAACCGAAAAAATTTGCACCTCTATATCTCCGAAAGCGCTTAATAGAAAAAATTGAGACATGGCTCATTGTAAAGAACTCTCCATGGGGAATAAAATATGTTAATGATGATGGCATAGGTGCCTCCATTATGACGTCATAATTCGACAAGTACAAAACTTCATCCAATCAACATGAAATTTCTTGAGCATAATCTAGGAGTAAATGAGTTTAGAAAAAAAAAATGATGACGTCATCGGTCACGTGGTTCGGCCGCCATATTTGTTTTAACACAAAAGCCTCAAAAACCACTGAAAATGCATCCTGGCGAGGGTTTGCAATCTCTGATTGCTCTTTTTCTTGTTCTTAAACTGCAATGCAAAGGTTTGAAGACGAAGCCTTTAACACTGTCATTGTAATGCATAAACAAGAATTGAACAAATAGTAAAGCTGGGGTTCTTCCATCTTCCACTTGATATTCTTCACTCTTTGGGACGCAAAAGCAAAACACATATATAATATGGTTATGCTGAAAAAGCATTTAGAGAACACAAGTTGAAGAAACAGGTGCTGATTGTCCCCCGACGCACTGCGGAGCGAAAGGGGGACGATGGTTTTCCCCTCCGTCCGTGTGTGCGTCCATCCGTCCGTGCTTGCGTAAGTGAAGGACCGAATTCTAATTTGGTGTGTGCGTGCAACTAGGCATATGGAAGAACCCTATTGAAAATTAGGTCGCCACGTCAAAATCCAAGATGGCCGCCGCCATGTATGTCTGAACCTTGTGAGCGGAATATCTTGAAAAATAAATGAACTACTAACTTCTAATCTGGTGTGTGGGTGTATCTAGGCATAAGGAAGAACGCCATTGAAAATTGGGTCGCCACGTCAAAATTCAAGATGGCCGCCACCATATATATGTCTGAACCCTCGGTCCCTGCTCTCAAATGTTGTGTTTGTGTCCTGCCCCCTCTCTCCCCATCTTGTCTACCGCTCCCGATGTTATTTGTTTTATGTGTCTGTTTGTCTTTCTGTGTGATTAATGTTCGCTCTTTCACGAGCCTCGATCTTGTATACAAAAAAAAAAAAAAAAAAAAAAAAAAAAAACCCCTGTGAGCGAAATATCTTGAAAAAGTCCGACCGTCCGTGCGTGCGTGCGGACGTGCGTGCGTGCGTAAGCGAAGGACCGAATTCTAAATTGGTGTGTGGGTGCAACTAGGCATAAGGAAGAACGCCATTGAAAATTGGGTCGCCACGTCAAAATCCAAGATGGCCGCCACCATATACAGTCACGTGAAAAAGTAAGTACACCCCATGTAAAGTTTTGACTTTTTCAACATATTTCAACATACAGCTATTTGATCTTCATTTCAACAATATTGATAGATAAAGGTGATATAATATAACAAATATCATGAAACATTTACATTTTCTAGTCCATTGTATAATTTAAACAAACAAATGCAAATTTCGCATGTGGAAAAATTAAGTACACCCCTATATTTATCACTACTTCAAATACCTAAAATTAGAATCAGGTGCACCAGCTCAGGTGCAAATGATTAGAACATCGTTAGAGAGGATCTTGGAGGAACCTGTCTTATTTAAACCTCAGACATTTTGTTTGGTTTGCTCTTTGTTGTTGAAGTGTGCGGCGTCACCATGCCTAGATCAAAAGAGCTCTCTGAGGCCTTCAGAAAGAAGGTTATAGATGCCTACGAGTCTGGGAAGGGATTTAAAAAGATCTCCAAACAATTTGAAATCAATCATTCGACTGTCCGGAAGATCATCGACAAGTGGAGAAGATTCCAAACAACTGCCAACTTGTTCAGGCCAGGCCGGCCCAGCAAGTTCAGCCCGAGAGCAGACCGCAAGATGCTGAAAGAAGTCTCTAAGAACCCCAGAATGTCATCACGGGACCGACAGGTAGCTCTTGCCACTGTTGATGTCAAAGTGCACGAGTCTACCATTAGAAAGAGGCTGCACAAATTTGATCTACATGGGAGGTGTGCCAGGAGGAAACCTTTGCTGTCCAGAAAGAACATCAGGGCAAGAATGAAGTTTGCCAATGAACACCTAGGCAAAGACCAGCACTTCTGGAACAATGTGCTCTGGACAGATGAGTCAAAGGTAGAGCTATTTGGCCACAGTACCAGAAGACATGTTTGGGGAAAACCAAAGACAGCGTTTGACCATAAGAACCTGATACCAACTGTAAAGCATGGTGGTGGAAATATTATGGTTTGGGGCAGCTTTGCTGCATCAGGGCCTGGGCAGCTCACCATCATAGAATCCACTATGAATTCTTTATTGTACCAGAGGGTGCTTGAGGATAATGTGAGGCCATCTGTTGGAAAGTTGAAGCTCAACCATAGGTGGACCTTGCAACATGACAATGACCCTAAACATACCAGTAAATCCACCAAGAATGGCTGAAAAGAAAGAAATGGAGGGTTCTGGAATGGCCAAGTCAAAGCCCGGATATAAATCCCATCGAGATGTTGTGGGGGGATTTGAAACGAGCTGTGCATGCAAGAAACTCCTCAAACATCACACAGCTGAAAGAATTCTGCATGGAGGAGTGGGCTAAAATTTCTCCCAGTCGATGTCAGAGACTGGTAGACAGTTATAAGAAACGCCTACTTGAGGTTGTTTCTGCCAAAGGCGGCAATACCACCTATTAGAGCCAAGGGTGTACTTACTTTTTCCACATGCGAAATTTGCATTTATGTTTATTTAAATTATACAATGGACTACAAAATGTAAATGAATGAATGAATGAATGATTGTTTTAAGGCCATTTTCCCCTGCTAGAGTGGGGGTTGGCCTTGCAGGCCCCATGACCTCATGGGGCCCTGTTTGAGGCAATGTTTTTATGGCCGGATGCCCTTCCTGATGCCAACCCTTAGTCGCCTCTTACGATGAGCAGGGATACAGTGTACCTATTCTAAATCGGGGGGTACACACCGTGGTCATTCATCCCAGCAAGCTGGTACTCAATTTGCCGACCTCGGAAGGATGACAGGCTGAGTCAACCACCCTGGTGTTAATTCAGTGACCGACTGGGATTTGAACTCAGGATCCTAGGATCCCAAGCTAGCGCCCTAACTGCCAAGCCAACACCAGCCTAAACTACAAAATGTAAATGTTTCATGATATTTGTTATATTATATATATATTATATATTTACTACAAAATGTAAATGTTTCATGATATTTGTTATATTATGTCACCTTTATCTATCAATATTGTTGAAATGAAGATCAAATAGCTGTATGTTGAAATATGTTGAAAAAGTCAAAACTTTACATGTGGTGTACTTACTTTTTCACGTGACTGTATATGTTTGAACCTTGTCGACAATCAATCTTCATGGGATTTTTCAGATTTGCACCCCAGTCACTTGTACTTGGTTTTCTAGGTGATATGTTTGTGGATCGGAACAGCAGAAGTATTGCCCGCCACGAAGCACACATAACCCCGAGTCCCACGGGCCGCTGAGACGGCATCTCGTAACCAGTCCCATTCCCAACGGACAACCTGAAGCATTGGATGCCAGGAACCGGATCCCGGAGAGCGAGACATATGGGTTATTGAGGAAGCATTTCGCAGTTGTTCAGATCTCCAGCGAACAGCCCAAAGCCCTGGACATCGGAAACAGGACACTTGAAAGTCAGAAGAACAGCACTGCAGAAGAAGAGAAGCCCAATGGGACACAGAGGCAAAAGGTGGCGCAAGGCTTTCACGACTCCGCAACCCACGGATCCGAGGCGGTGCCAATCAGCTGCCGATGTCATTGCATATGTTTTGCACTGACGTTGTCAGGATCTGATTTTTGTACTGAGGTTGGTAGCTGGTTATGTACGAAAGACAATAATAAGGGCTTTGTGGTGAGCGCAATCGATTCCAATGCACTCAATTCTCGATTCCAGCTATTGAATTGAAAGGAATCGAGTGGTGAACCGGAATCGACGTCGATTCCACATACTTCCAACTTCCTAGAAAGAAATGCTTTCTTGAGGATTTTTTTCCATACCTCTCAAATGGTACAGAAAACTCGGCATGCTGATGGACAACAAATCGACTTTAAGCATTTAAGTATTGGAAGTTTTAACCACCTGTTGTTAAAGAGGTTCAGGAGTACAGTTAGAACTATTTCAGGAAAGATAAAGAAGACAGTCCAAAGGTTCAATGCTTTCTTTGTTATCCGATATGATAAAGTATTTGAAAATCAAGCACCAGACTGAGTACCAATTGGTGATGGTTGAGAATGCTGAATCAAAGTAACCAAAGACTGCAATGGCAACAAGTTCGCATTCGACCATTCAAGCTTGTTTTGCAAAATGTCTAACTGCTCCAAGTATGGTGCTGATTCCCCAAGACAAAATCAAATTAACCAGATGCTCATAAATATGATGGTGCAGACATGCAACCTGTATCTGATGTTGAATGACTGTGGGGGCTTTGGATTGAAAATATGACCTCCCAAGTCATTGCTGATATTAATGTAAGATATGTTTCCTGAAGCGTATCAAGAAACCAGGACAAAGCTTCCTTGGATGATTGATGCTGTTACTTCCATTGCCCTCAGACATTCGGCCATTTTGGCAAACCCAGGCGAACATCACTCGCATGGCCCACTTCCTTGACGGCGATTGGAATGTGCATACTGTTGTTCTTGGCTCGTTACAAATGAAATCTAACAGTCCCTCACTCCACCAAACCAAATGAAAAGGAAACGAAAAAAACAAAGGACTCGGAATTATGCTCAATTATATCGATTCCGAGAAAAAGATGCTCAGAATGGAATCAATTCTAAAACTCCTGGAATGACCAAATCCTATTGTATACCAAGATAACTCGTTGAGGAACTGTTCAGTGGATCCTTCTTTACGTTGCCATCGATCATCGACTCGACTGAAAACTTTCACAACATCTGGTTTTCACATGTGGTGATCCTTATGTGAAACATATGGATGACAGTTTATTTCAGTTTTTTCTTTTAAATAAATTTGCAAAACTTTCTAAAATCCTGTTTTCTCTTTGTCATTATGGGGTATTGAGTGTAGATTGATGAGGGAAAAAATGAATTTAAACGATTTCAGCATAAGGCTGGAACATAACAAAATGTCAAAAAAGTGAAAGGGTCTGAATACTTTCTGAATGCACTATATATATATATATGAAAATGAATGAATGTATGATCGTTTTAAGGCCATTTTCCCCGCTAGAGCAGGGGTTGGCCTTGCGGGCCCCATGACAATCATGGTTCCCTGTTTGAGGCAATGATTTTATGGCCGGATGCCCTTCCTGACGCCAACCCTTGGTCACGCTCTTTCCGGTGCGCAGGGATACAGTGGACCTGTTCTAAGTCGGGGTACACACCGTGGTCATTCATCCCAGCAAGCTGGTACTCAATTTGTCGACCTCGGAAGGATGACAGGATGAGTCAACCCCCCTGGCATTGATTCAGCGATTGACCGGGATTCGAACCTAGGATTCGAGGATCCCAAGCAGGCACCTTAACCGCTAAGCCAACACCAGGCTCTATATATATATATATATATATATATATATATATATATATATATATATATAATGTATGTGTGTGTGTGTGTGTGTATGTGTGTGTGTGTGTGTGTGTGCATGCGTGCGTGTATATATATATATATATATATATATATATATATATATATATTGTTACGGGACTGCGGCGAGGATGTTGTTTGCCGAGCGGATGGCCGCCGGGCCCGAACAGTTACCCTGACTAACCCGATTCCTGAACGTTGGCCGAATCGCGCCACAGATATTCAATGGGGAAAAGACTAAAGCGAAGGATGTGAAGAAGAAGAACACCAAAGCAAAAAGGTTGGAAATGCCACTAAATTTATTCCTACTATTTACACAATCAAAGAAACCAAGGAGAAGGAAGGATAAGAAAATAAAATACAGAAGAGGAAAGGTGACACAGTGAAATTCTAGCTTATCTAAACAGGCTTAACTTATACCCTGGACAGAACAAACAAAGACGGACTCACACGAATGGGGAATGGAGGCAGGAACGATTGGCTGGACCGGGAGGAAGGTTCAGCTCAGACCACAAGCTGGAAGGCTTTGCAGGGCGCACAGCAAGCCGGGCCTCGTCAGGCTGGGAGCGAGCAGGGTGACGTCGTGCACTTCTCTCAAGGCTTCCCCCGCGCTTCTCTCGCGCACTTGTGTTAAAGGCTTCCCCCGCGCTTCTGTCGCACTTGTCTCAAGGCTCCCTTCTCGCTTCTGTCGCACTTGTCTCAAGGCTCCCTTCTCGCTTCTCTTCCCTCCTCGCGCACTTCTCTCTGAAGCTCGTCTCTTTGCAGAACTCAGAACTCATCTGAGGTGGGGGCGTCTCCCATGGGTTATATATAGCCCCACCCTTGAACCTTTTCGAACCTCCCCGATCGCTCTTCCTCCACCCTCTCAAACCAAACCCCTCGTGCTTGGTTGGTTGTTCGGGGCTGGCTCACTCCTCCCCTCTATGACGAGGTGGAGACACGCCCTTCTTCTCCGAGCCTACCTCGTGGCGAATGGAGTCGCGGAGGGAACAGTTGGCAATTGCGGCTTTGGGAATGGGAATGAAAGGGGATCTACTCTTATTTCACTTGGTGCAATGGAGTATTTAAATTAATGGAAGACACAGCCTTACACTAATACACATAATAAGGATATAACTACTGAACAGGGATATTAGGCCAATAATAATGTGACTTGACCTCACACTAATTGCAACAGAAGCAAACTCAACTGATTTGTGTATCCTCAATATGTCCTGAATGAGGAAAAAAAAGTGTTAAGGAATTGCATGGGTGGAAAGTTTTGAAAAATGCATAAATATGATCCTACCAAAAAACCGATTTTTAGCCCTTTCTGCTAGATTTGACTATGCTGTATTTTTTTCCTTGAAGCAAAAAAAACACATACAGAGTATCAGTGATAAGAATTTATTGTGATCACATCATCACACTGATCAACTGCTGTATCCTGAAATTCAAAATGACTGCCATCCGCCCTATAGTGACAATACAATACAATCTAAAAAAATGAGCACTCTAAGTTGACATTTGGCAGGTGTATTGCTCAGGACCCATGGAAGTGCAGTGTCAAGATTGAAGTTGTTTGGGTGAGTGGTTCTCGAGAAAGTTACAAATAGTTAGCTCGCTATTTATTACATTATGTTACATTGTACATATTCTGCTAACTAGTTTAAACACGCCGCGCACGCCACAACTACAGTGCTCTTTTCTGAGTTATGGACCCTGCCCCTCTAACATCCTCTGCACATCCCTGACTAGGATCCAGTTCCAAACATGCACGTTTTCAACCGTGCGTGCATATTTTTCAACGTGCATATTTTTTTTCCACTTTCAGGAAATGGAGGCATATGAACAGTGTGTCATTTGCAAGCAGTCTGTGGACGGAGGAGGGTCGTCAGTATCAACACTTGAAGAGAAGGGAAGTTCATCTATCAACCAGGCCAGTAAAACAAGGGGAGACAATATTCATGGCAATATTCAATATCAGACAATATTCAATATTCAATATTTATGCAATGATGCAGGCAACTAGACCAAGAGTCATGTTAGCACCACTTCAGTTTGGGTTGGGCGTGCAACTATATCACCACTTTGCATCGCGGTTCCTCATTGATACTCTTCATCACCTTGGGTTTTGTTGTGCATACCAGGAGGTGCACCAGTTTGAACGAAATGCAGCCAAATTCCATGGAACAAACATTCCTGACCTATCGACAGAGTTTGTCCAATATGTAGCTGACAATGTCGACCATAACATCCGCACGCTTGATGGGCTTGGTACATTCCATGGTATAGGAATGATTGCAGCCATAACCCCTGGAATTAGATCAAGGCAGCCAATCCCCAGGATCAAGGCTACTTCCTTGGATGTGGCAATGGTTGGAAGGGTACAAGTACGGTACCACAAAGACGAAAGGCACAATTTGACGGCACTGACCTACCAGAAGCTTGTCAACCTTCAGGTCCAGAACAGCTGTGAAAATCTTGATGTCCTGTGGAAAGCATCCGAGCAGTTCGTGCACACTCGATTGTTGATGCAGCCCTCAATGCACTGATGCTATCAAACGTGTTCGATTTCCATCTACCACAGCAATCTGGAACTACAGACAACAGTAAGGATGGAGAGTCAGAGTCAGCCGAAGCAGCTGCAGCTGCAAGGCCACCGGATCATCAGATAACAGATGGAAGCAGAGATGCGGACCTGGAGGGAGCTTATAAGATCTATGAGAAGCTGATAAATGGGGCTATATCTGCTGAAGAAGTTTGTCAGTCTGAAGTTCGAGTGAGAATCAAAGTCCGCCTTCAAAAGCACATCGAGTCCACCAAGAAGTCCTCTAGAACGAACTTCAGCTCTCTGGGTTCAGTACATGGACATGCAGGACATCCTACGAAAATACATCAGTGCAGAACGCACTGGAAACTGGGCCTTACATCTGCAGGCTATCCAGGACATGCTACCCTATCTGGCAGCATCAGGACACAATCTTTACACCAAATCTGCCAGGGTGTACCTTCAGCAGATGCACAACCTCAAGACTGAACACCCAGAAGTCCAACAACGTTTCGAGGAAGGGTTCCACGTGATTCGGCGAAGCGATCGCCTATGGGCAGGTCTCTCACCTGACCTGGTCATTGAGCAGGTTCTGATGAGAAGTTAAAAAAACCAGTGGTGGGCTCACACGAGGGCGAGGGATGACGGAGCAACAGCGTCTGTTGTGGCTGCTATCGATGCCCGCCTGTGCAGAAGTAAACCAGGCAATGGAGGGACTCACGGGGGTCAACTACAACACTGGAGAGCAGAACAAAGACATGACTTGGTCCCCGTGACTCAAGCAAGGCAATCCCGTGACTGGAAGGACACACTGACAGTTCTCAGTTATCTACAGGAGCACAATCCATTCAGCAATGACCCTAGTTTCCGGAATATTGCCACTGGGGAGAATGCCCTTTCCACCGTCAACGTTGATACAGCACAGTCCGTTGGCACTGCGATACTGAAGTCCATGGATGGACTAACACCTGCTGAGTTCACCTTCAAGAGGTGAACTTTCTCGAGAACCACTCACCCAAACAACTTCAATCTTGACACTGCACTTCCATGGGTCCTGAGCAATACACCTGCCGAATGTCAACTTAGAGTGCTCAGTTTTTTAGATTGTATTGTATTGTCACTATAGGGTGGATGGCAGTCATTTTGAATTTCAGGATACAGCAGTTGATCAGTGTGATGATGTGATCACAATAAATTCTCATCACTGATACTCTGTATGTGTTTTTTTTGCTTCAAGGAAAAAAATACAGCATAGTCAAATCTAGCAGAAAAGGCTAAAAATCGGTTTTTGGGTAGGATCATATTTATGCATTTTTCAAAACTTTCCACCCATACAATTCCTTAACACTTTTTTTTACTCATTCAGAACATATTGAGGATACAAAATCAGTTGGGTTTACTTCTGTTGCAATTAGTGTGAGGTTGACCCTTTTTTTTGCGTAAAATGCCTGCACTAATACCAGCGCCTCCCGGTACGCAAGGAAACACTCCCGATCACGGCCGCAGCGTAATGGATTGGTTGCGCCGAGCGAAGCAAACTGCGGCGTGAGCCGTTTATCGAAGGGGCTAAACCCGATTCATATGCGTTGGCCGAATCGCGCCACGTACACTCAATTTGGAAATCGCTAAAGCGACCGAATGAGAAAGAAGGAAGGCAAAGGTACAGAAGAACAGATATTTATTAATTATTTACACAACCCAAAGAAAAGAGAGCAATCAAGGTAATATACAGGGAAATGGAAGGAGCAGAAGACACAGTGCAATTATTAGCTTATCTATGCAGTCTTAACTTATACCCAGGGACAAGACACACAAAACAAACTCACGTACACGAATGGGGAATTTGTAAGCAGGAATCACTGGAGAGAGGAGAAGGTCCAAGCCGATGGCAGGGCGGGAATGTCCGGGCAAATGTACCCCGTCGAGGTCCACGTTCCGGGCTCGAAGCGAACAGCAGCTGGCAGCTCCGCGTCTCCACAACCGGCAATAGGGCCTAGAGGGTCTCGGCCTATTGCTGCAATATGAGCACCCCCTCACGTCTCGTCCTCTCTTGGCTGCTTCAGCTGGTCACGCATCTGCCGCGAAAAGGCTTGTGTCCGCGCTTATATCGCGCATGGCGCGATGATCCACCAACTCCTATGCCACGCCTCCGGTTTTTGCTCACCTCGGCGCTGATTGGTGGGCAAGACTCTTTGGCTCCAGCTTTGATGACGAGGTGGTGCCACGCCCTTGATCTGGCGGCTCCTGCCCCCTCCTTGGCCTCGTGTGCGATGGAGTCCTGGGGTGAAAATGATGGCAGTGAAAACCGCCCAATGCAACGGTGGCCAACGCCGCCGAAAACAGCCCAAATGTCGCTTGCACTTTGAGGAGACGATTTGGGGGAAACTTGAAAGGGGAACTATCTTATTTAATTGATGCAACGCAATGAATTAGTGGACCACAGAGCCTTATACTGACATTTACTAAGGACATAACTATGGAGGGAACGTATGATTTACTACGTGTGTGCGATGGATTAACTAAGGACGACCTTTGACCTTTTTTTTTTTTTTTTTTTTGTATACAAGATCGAGGCTCGTGAAAGAGCGAACATTAATCACACAAAAAGACAAACCGACACACAAAACACAAAAAACAAGGGGAGCGGCAGACAAGATGGGGAGAGAGGGGGAAGGACACAAACACAACATTTGAGAGCAGGGACATCGGGAGGACTTGGGGGGAGGTGGGAGAGGAATAAAACATATGAACACTGCAAGGACTCTGGGGTGAATTACCGGGGGTAGAAAAGATCAAGGTTTTCGATGGGGGAAGATAAGATATGGTGGTGAACAGCTGTTTTAAAGACCTGGAGGGAGGAGTGGGATTGAAGGGAGTGGGGGAGTTTGTTCCAGAGGTGGGAGAAAAGGGGTATGAAAGAGTGAAGGTGAGCAGAGAGCCTAGACTTTGGCAGTTTAACCATAAGAGGGTTGCAGGCAGATCTTGTTCGACCTGAAGGAATATTGGGGGGACAGAGCACAGAGAGAGCTATGGGAGCAAGGCCGGAGAGGAGTCGGTGGAAGACAGAAAGACCACCAACCTGCCTGCGGTGAGTGAGTGAAAGGCCCTCGGAGTTGACTACATCGCAGGAGATTCCAATGATTCTGAAAGCTTTGGCCTCAACAGCGTGAAGCCGAGCAAGGTGTGAGGCAGGAGCACCAGCCCAGAGGGGGGAACAGTATTCCATTGAGCTGCGGATGAAAGCCTTGTATGTGGTGAGGAGCTCAGGTGTGCCAAGGAAGGACTTCGCACGACGGAGGATGCCCAGTCGGCGACTGGCTTTGGAGGCCAGCTTGGAAATGTGGTTTTCCGAAGAAAGATCATGGCAGATAGTGAGACCCAAAAGCTTGAGCGACAGAACTTCTTGGAGAGGATTGTTGAGAAAGTAGATGGGAGGGTTGTCCAGTCGGTCCTTTCGGAGAGACATTGTAAGAGTGTGAGATTTGTCAAGATTGAAAGACATGTTCCACTTGTTTGACCAGTCTGTGATTTTGTCCAGGTCTGCAGAGAGTGAGGAGGCTGCAGACTGCCGATCTGAGGGATGAAGAATGGAGCGGCAGATAGTGGAGTCATCAGCAAAGAGATAGAGAGGATTTTCCAGAGAGTCGGAGAGGTCATTGATGAAGACCAGAAATAGCACAGGGCCCAGAACACTACCTTGGGGAACTCCAGCCAGAACAGGAAGGGAAGATGAGAGAAATCCATTCAGGGCCACACGTTGCCTACGACCAGAGAGGAAATCCGCAAGCCATGAGTGGAGATTTCCCTGAATACCATAGGAGGTGAGTTTGCTGAGCAGAGCTGGGTGCCAGACCGTATTGAAGGCACATGATATGTCAAGTGAGACAGCTCTGATTTCCTGTTTGGCATTGAGGACCTCCATCCATTGTTGAGACAGCAGAAGCAACATGTCCAGAGTAGAATGACCTGGTCTGAATCCAAATTGATGATCAGAGATCAAGCCATTGGAGAAGAGGAAGGATTTGATATGTGAAGCAATGATGGATTCCATGACTTTGCTGATAATTGGGAGCAGGCTGATTGGTCTGTAGTTGCAAGGATCTGTTTTTGCACCTTTTTTGTGTAAAGCGGTAATGTTTGCTGATTTCCAAGATGCTGGCAGATGACCTTGAGCAAAAGAGAGGGTGAAAAGAACAGAGAGAGAGTGAGATAGAGCGGCAGAGCAGGATTTTAGGACCTGAGGGCTGATGCCATCTGGTCCAGTTGCAGAATCAGAGTCGAGGTTTGATAAAAACTTCTCCACCTTGTCAGGAGAGAAGGACACAGAGTCCAGGAGCAGTTGGGTTCGACTGGGAAAGGTGGGAACAGAGAGAGATGGGTTTGGGACACAAGATTTTGAGGCAAACACAGAGTTGAGGCATTCAGCTTTGTCACGTGCGGTGTCAACTGTGTAGCCATTTGAGGTAAGGGAGGGGATGGAGGGGGAACAAACACCAGAAACGGATTTGACCAGATGCCACCAGGATTTGGAGGAAGGAGACAGGTTTGAGAGTTCAATCTTGAGTGTGGAGAGATAGTGCTTCCTGGCACTCCTGAGGGTAGAAACACACTTGTTTCGAGCTTGGTGGAAGGAACTGAGATTGCCTTCAGTTGGATTTGCCTTCCAAGACGCAAAGGCAAGTTGTTTCAGGGCAACTGCCTCACCACAAGATTCAGTGTACCATGGACGGGAGGAAGGGTAAGACAACTGAAGACGAGATGGGATAAATCTGTGCATGAGAGAGAGCAGTTTGCTTTGGAAGAATTCCTAGGAAGAATTGATGTCAGAGGCATTAGAGATGGGAGACCAGTCCAGTTGATTGATGGCTGCTTGCAGACCGTGCCAGTCGGCCTGAGTGAAATGCCAGACTCGTCGGCGCTGAGGAGGCTCTCTGAGAATGGCCAGTGAGATGTCCACTTTAACAAGCACATGATCAGAAGAACCGATTGGAGCAGAAGAAGAGCAGCAGACATTTGCAGGGAAGTTAGTCATAACCAAGTCCAGAAGAGAAGATACTCCATTGACTGAGATCCGGGTCGGGAAATTGACAGATTGTGTCAGTTCCAATGAGTCGCAGAAGTCCTTTGCTGAGGTGCCATGGCTGGTGAGAGATGAACCCACACCCAGCCAGCTGGCATGATGACAGTTGAAGTCGCCACATATGAGGAAGAGAGAGTTTGGATGAGTTGATAGAAGTTGGTCCATGTTGTCCGACAGAGAAATGTAAATGGAGTCATCACTGTTTGGAGGATGGTACAGAACACATATGAACAAAAGGTGGGAGCGGAGAGGAAGCCGTAGCCAGAGGTACTCCTGTGGGTGGGGTGGAGAGAGGGCAGTGCAGGGAGAGTGAGGAAGAGAGTTTTTGATGAAGATAGCCACCCCACCACCAGGACGAGGATCAGGTCTATCGTACCGGAGGAGGGAGTAACCAGGAAGAGATATTAAGGAATCAGAGACATCTTGAAGGAGAAAAGTTTCTGTTAAGCAGATCAAGTCTGGATTTTCAGAAGCAACCTGAATGGAGAGATCAATCAGGTTTGAGCGAAGGCCCCGGATGTTTGAGGTCCATACCGTTAGTGAGGAGAGAGGGGGAGCATCGGGTGCAGGACAGGGGAGGGGAGGGGTAGGGTCAGATGAAGGGTGAGAGGGGGATGTAGGAAGAGCAGTTGATAGTGTGTCAGAGATTACAGAAGAGTTACAAGAAAGGGAAGGATGAGGAGGACGAAAGGTTTGATGGTGATGGAATGAGGCACAGTGAGAGTTTGTTTGAGGGGGGGCAGAGGAAAGTAGAAGGTTGGGGGAGGTGGAGGTATGACATAGGAGGGAGAGGAAGTGGGGAGGAGGCAGCTTTGAGAAGGAGGTGGGAGGTGGGAGAATTTGGGAGGGATGGTTGGGGGGGAGATTTGAAGGGGAGGGGCAAGAGGGGAGTTTAGAAAGTGGATGATTAATGAAAGATGAACATATATAACAAATTGGGTTTGTTGTGATTTTCAAGTTAGCGATTCGTTTAAGAACGATGGAGGAGGGATGGAATGAATGAGAATTTAGAGCATGGAGTGATTTGGAATCATAAGAGATTGAATATTTTTTTGAAATGGAATGAGTTGAAGAGGAAATTGAAAGGAGCCTTTTAAATAAGAAGAAAAACAGCGTGTTGTAATAAACCACTGAATAAAACACTGAAGGGAATAGTTGAAACATATTTAAACAGAACTGTGAAGAACAATCTTATATTCACAAAAATACCAATGGGGAGAGGAAGCCTAGAGCGACGACCACGAGTCACTTGAACAGGGCAAAAGGTGGAAGGCAAGGGGAAAATGGCGGCGGGGCGAGACAGCGCACATGGGCAGAGGCAAAAGCACACGAGGAGAAAGGGAAATAAAAGTTTTTTTTGTTTGTTTTTTTTTGTTTGTTTTTGGGGGGGGGGGGGTGTGTGGGGGTTACAACGTGAGACAAATAGTAGATGTTTGGTGAAGCTTGGTGGAGAAGGGGAAATCAAAAAAGCTAGCAAAACAGCGAAGGAAGGAACAACCTTCGACGGGGGAAGCCTGAGGCTGCAAGGCCTTGCTCGCGATGCGGCAAACAAACGATTAATTTATGAAAGATAAACACCGAGAAACTTCCAAGGGGGACACTATAAGTTCACACACCGAACGATAAATACAGTTTCGACAAAATACAATTTACACACAAAGCTGAGGTATTTACAAGAATTCATTACACAAATTACACACACAGTTCTCAAATCCTCAACACTGCACCCTTCTTCCCCACGGGACGTCCCGGCCCGCGAAAACTTTAACTTTAGTGTGACACGCAGGTGTAGTAACCCTCTACAATTAACCTGACCCTGAGTGCGACAATTTAAAAACACAAATAAATATGTCCCGCTAATTGCGTTGCACCCTGCCTAACAGTTTCACACCCACAGCTAACCGAATTGCAGAATTATTTTCAAACTAAACATGAACGGTGGGGGAGCATTATTTACAGTGACATTATTTTGACTATTTACAAAACGCAACCCAGGTCCTGTGATTTTTCTTTTAGGGAAACAAAAAAAAGAAGAAATTCCTGTTGGGAGGGAGGAGACAGCATGCATTGACGCACCAGCACCAATAAACACCAAAGCACCAATCACCAAAACCGCACCAAAAGCACCATTCGGTGCAACAGTCACCAGTTCATAATAATAACACACAAAAAAAAACAACTGGTGGTGGTCTTCTTTTTCTCTGCTGGGCCGATGTTCTTCCTGACGTTTTCTCTACTTGCGGCCTATTTGGAAATAAAAGGGCACCAACGCGTCCACTTTATATTTAGGACCACAGGGGCCAACTAAGGGTGGTCCACCTGTTTGGCATAGGTGCCATCTTTACCCTGGGCCGCAAGTAAGATTACCTGGCCACCATGGCCGGTCCCCAGCAGAGGTGCCAGGCCCCAAAACGTGGGGTCCATAAAGTGGTGCTTGGCCGCAGAACGGCAGTCCATAAGTGGTGCATCAATGCAAGCATGCTGGTTGCGGGGGTTCGGGCTCACGGACGCGACCTCCCCGCACGCTCCTCTCAGTGCCCAGAGAGCACAGTCCTCGGGTGGGAGACAGGGGAACAGAAGACAGGTGAGTAATGGGTCAGGGCGCAAGGGTACACATCAAACAAGGTAATGCAGAACGAGGTGCGCATGGAGAGCGAAGTGAGAAAGCTCGTCCCTACCGTACGCCCCCCACATGTGACCTACACTACCCCCCCTTGCCCCTCCCCGTATTTACAAAAACCTACACATTTACAAATTCGTCACTACCATCACATTGTTGCGGATATGAGGACAGTATTTTTTTTGATTGTGTTGTATTGTGGTAAATTGGTGATGAATATTGCTTGAGTCTGCGCCTCCTG
This sequence comes from Myxine glutinosa, assembly GCF_964187855.1. Lineage (NCBI taxonomy): Eukaryota > Metazoa > Chordata > Myxini > Myxiniformes > Myxinidae > Myxine > Myxine glutinosa. The sequence continues at coordinate 94,936,317 of NC_136262.1, read as the reverse complement.
CCTCCGGAGCTGTGTAAAGGTCAAAAGGGCGTCCCATAATTAGTCCACAAGCATACACGTCAGCCAATCATAGAATACCCCTGTTCGATAGTTATATCTTATTCTGTGTTTTAGGGTAAGGCTGTGTCTCCCATTAATAGAAGTACTCCATTGCACCAAGTGAAAGAGATAGATTCCCTTCATTCCCATTCCCAAAACCTCCATTCCCCCTTTTCGTCAATTGCCAACTGCATTTTGGGCGGTTTTCCCTTCATCCGCCATTGACCACGAGGCAGGGTTGGGGAAGAAAGGCGGGTCCCCACCTCGTCATAGAGGGGAGGAGTGAACCAGCCCTTGCCGACCAACCCAGAACGAGGGGTTGGCTTTAGAGGGCGGAGAGAGAACGTTTTGGGGAGGTTCGCAAAGGGTCAAGGGTGGGGCTTATATAACCCGAGGCAGAGGCCCCCAGAGAGAGTCGAGGAGGGAGGAGATCAGAAGACAGAAAGGCCTTGAGTTGGACTAAGCAAGAGAGGAAGTTGTTGGACTGGGTGGGACTAAGAAAGAGAGAGAAAGAGGCCTGAAGCTTGTGAGGGAAGGAGAGAGAACCCGTCACACCAACCCCCCACCAGCTGCGTTGGCTCCACCAAGCGTTCACCTCCACCAAGCTCCGCGTTGGCTCCACCAAGCGTTCACCTCCACCAAGGCTCCACCAAGCTCCGCGTTGGCTCCACCAAGCGTTCACCTCCACCAAGGCTCCACCAAGCTCCGCGTTGGCTCCACCAAGCGTTCACCTCCACCAAGCGTTCACCTCCACCAAAGCTCCACCAAGCTCCGCGTTGGCTCCACCAAGCGTTCACCTCCAGCCATCCACCTCCTGCGATTCCTGTCATCATTCCCCGCGTGAGTCTGTCTTTTGTTTGTTCTGTCCTGGGTTAATTAAGACTGTAGGTAAGCTAGTATTTTCACTGTGTCACCTGCGTCTTATGTGCTGTAAATAAACGTGACTGCTTTCTTTTTGCTTATGTGTGTAAATAGTAAATACATTTAGTAGTATTTCCAAACCTTTCTTTGCCTTCGTCTTCCTCTTTGCATTCGTCGTTTTAGTCTTTTCCCTCATTGAGCAGCCGCGGTGTGAGCCGGCCAACGTTTGGGTGGAATCGGGTTCTAATCGGGGAATAACTGTTCGGTCGCGGCAATACCAACCGCTCGGTAAAATAACATCTTTAACCGCGTCCGCAACAATTGGTGTCGGGGAGTGGGATACGAGGCCCGAAGCGCGCTTAACGCGCTCAAAATTACAAAGTGCTGGAAATTTGTGTTGTTGTAAAGGAAAACCCGATTTTTGAAATCGCGCCATGGCTGGTCAAGGCGATCGGATGCCGGTGGGTGAGCTAGAGGAGGGGTTAGGAGTAACCCAGGATCAGAGGGACGAAGTAGAGGAGAACATGGGCAATGTGGTTGAGGGGGTATCAGACGCACAAAATGGCGTCCTCGCGCACGTGGTTGTAGCGCCACCAAATTTTGCCGCGCCCGTGACCGAAGCAGCACCAAATTGCGCTGCGCACATGGTCGCGGCAGCCGAGCCTGAGATACCAGGGTACATGCGATTTTTTATGGACCAATTAATGGCAAAAATAGACGAATGTGGGGAGATCATGGATCGCAGGATGGGCGAAATGAGGGCCGAAAGGGAGCAGAGGGACAGAGACCGCATGGTGGGCGAGAGGGTCCCAGGGGTGCACGAGGAGGTAACGCGGGTCGAGAAGCGCTGGTTGAGCGAAGCGGAGAAAAGCACGGGTACAATGACAGGGGTAGAAATCGTGACCCGGGGTTTGGAAAAGCCGGCGACCGCTGAGGTAGAGGAGGGTGTTTTATTAAAGCCAACGGTCGTCGAGGGGAACAAAGACAAAGCAGTGCTGGGAATTAAAATTGAAGATATGACGGAGGTAGCCCGGGAATTGCAGGAAGAAATGGAATATGTACAAAGTCCCTGCTCAACTCATGATGATGTACTCGCTAATCCAAATGGAAGTTTGCAGGTTCGTGTGGAGAAAAGGATCCCCCAGGTGAGTCGTGCTGTATATTGTGCGGGTAGATTTTGCAGGAGGATGTTTAGCGACAAAAGAATTGTCGCGCGCTTGGGATCGAGGAAGCATCCGGGCGTTGGTGAGGGGTCCGGGGTGAGTAAAAATGGCACGCGTGTGAGGAAAAAGTGTGCGTCGGCGAGTGGGTGTGTTATAACGTGTGGGAGTGAAACCGAGTGCGAGCGAGAATGCACGTCGGGGTGTACGGAGTGTACGTGCGAGGGTGAGAGTGACCCGGAGAGTGAGTTGGTGGTGGAGCGGGTGCGAGAATGCACGCTTGGAATGGTTGAGGGTGTGCGAGGAAGCACACCTGGGTTGGTAGTAGCGCGAGTGTGGGAGAGCCCATGTGAGCGCGTTAGTGGGTGGATGCAAGAGTGCACGCCCATGGTGAGTGTTACGGAGGACGTAACGGAGGAGAGGTGTGGACCGAAGTGTGCGTAAGAGTGTGCACGAGAGGTGTGGTGTGTAACAGGGAGAGCGTTGGTGGAATGTATGGACGGCGTTGGAACGCCGGGTTTTGTGAGGGTGAAAGGGGTAGCGTATGCGTGTGAGCATGCCCGTGAAGCATCGACGGTAACCGGGTTAGCGGTTAGGGCGACGGATAGCCGATGCGAGCACTTGGGGCGCGGTGTGCTTTGTTGGGTGCGAGGCCCGGCACGGATCGAAACTGCGTCGTTTCTCTTCAAAGCGTCGTTGCCGATTCGGGCTTGGCCCCGCCCCGCACGGTCGAGTCCGGGCCTTGTCGGGCCAGGCGACCGGTCCGGTTCAAGGGCGAGTGGGAGGAAGCGGAACGGTGCCCCCTCGTGGGGACGGGGTTCCGACCGAGGGAGATTGAGCCATCGGGCCCAGGACCGCAAGGTGCCGCGCCGAGATGGTGCGTGGAACCTCGGCCCAACCAAACCACCTCCCTTGAACCGAAAGCCGGACGGATTCAACCTGCAGGCGACCAAACCACCCGAATTCATTGCTCGGCTTTGCGAAGCCGAGTTTAATGATGTCATGACGCACCGAGGCTAGGATATAGCGGACTGTGATGATGGTGATAGTGATAGTGATAGTGATTTGATACGAAATTTAGAAAAGTGAATAGAATTGGCAGTAATTGGAAAATTTTTGATTGGTTGAAATTTGGTGAGCAAAATTTATAGTGGGACCTCCCCGATGTGGTGGGATGGCAAATCCACCATCCCTCACAGGGGGGGGGGGGGGGGGCAAAGGAGCACTAGTTTATGGGGTGTATGGCAGTGAAAACGAGCCCGGGTGGGTTAGGATATTGTGTGTAGGGACCTAGAAGATGACATTAGGTAACGTTAAGGTTAGTTAGTGACAATGACACCTGTAGTGGGGACGCAGGTAGATTAGTGTGGATGATAATGACGTGGTATGTGCTTAGTTTAAAGGGAAGACGGGGAGCACTAAGTTAGCAGGGCAACAGGTAGATGAGATGATGCCGTGTGTTTGAGGATTGAACAGGTGTGATTGAACAGGTGTGATTGCACAGGTGTGCAACTGAACAGGTGTGTGGAGCAGTGTATGAGGGAGTAGTGGTGATTGCGTGTAGTGCTGACCGAATGGTCCAGGACGAGGAGGAGGGTGCAGGTGGCACCAGGTGTGAGTGCACAGGTGTGCAACAACAGGTATGGAGAATGGTTGTGTGGAATAAATGGTATGGGATATATGGCGTATTGGAATGGATGGTCGTGGAGTGAGTATGGTGGAAACTGTGGAGTGGAGTGGATGGTGCGGAGGTGTGAATGGGGGAAGAGTGGACCCCCATCATGAATACCCGGGGCGGGTAGTGTAAGTGTTAGGTAGAGGGTATAGGTAAATTGTGGTTGGATATTGGCATCTGTGGTGCAGGTGAGAGAATGGCATTTGGATGGGTGCATTAGTGTTGTGGAAATGGCTGGGCGTGTAGCCTGTTAGTGTGTGTAGTTGGTTTGGGCACTCCACCACTGTGAGGATGTCGGCCAGGTGAGGCCGCAGGTGGGCTCTGGGAGCCGGTAGTTGTGGATGGGGCCCGAGGATCCGGAGGACGGACCCGGGTAGCCCAGTGCCAGAGGGCACCAAGGGGTGACAGAGCCAGGAGGGGCCTTCCCCAGTTAGATAGGTTAGGGTGAGGAGCAGGTAAGCTCGGGAGGCAACTGCAGTGGTGGAGGTGTGCAGGTGGGTAGACCTGCTGGGAGAGCTACACGTCACAGCCCAGAAATTGTGCAAGGGCACCGGGAGATGAATCGGGGGAGTGAGACCCCAAATTGAGAAGCACCACAGTTTGGTCAATGGGAATTTGGTTTTTAGAACCCATAGTGTAAGTTGGCCAATGGATTGGCAGTGAAAGACCCCGGGTAGTGTAAAGTGTGTTAAAATCATTTAGAGGATAGTTAGGATGAAGGATCTCCTCGCACCATCTGCATCCACTCACCTGAGGTGACAGGTACTCCACACCATGCCATGTTTTGATTATTTTTTACTGTGCAAATGTTTGGAATGTGAGACGCATCATGACGTGGGTGTGACATTGTGCTTGATGTTCCATCTCTTCCTCCTTATGAGGATTGATGATGAATTGGGTGATGGCAAATTTTGGTTAGAGGGATTGTGGTGACGAATTTGGTATAGAGGAAATATGGGGAGACGTGACAGTAGCGACGGATTGGTAATGTGTAGATTTTGTACATATGGGGTAAGGGCAAGGGTAGTGTAGGTGACAGGGGGGTGACGTACGGTAGGGACGAGCTTTCTTACTTCGCTCTCCGTACGCATTTCGCCTTGCATTGCCTTATTGATGTGTACCCTTGTGACCTTACCCCTCGCTCATTTGTCTCTTTTGTCTCCCACATGACCTGTGCGCCATTGGGCGCCGAGGGGAGCGTGCGTGAGGCGGCCATTGTGCGCCCGGCACTCTCAGAACCAGCTGTCTGCATCGATGCACCACATTATGGACCACATGTCTGTGGCCGAGCACCACTTATGAACCCCATGGGTTGGGGCATGGCCCCTCTGCTGGAACCGGCCATGAGGGCCCGAAATCTTGCTGGCGGACCTTGGCCACAGGGCACCGATGCCCCACAGGTGAACCACACATAGTCGGCCCTGTGGGCCATAAATAAAGAAAATAAAATGGACACGTTGGGCACACTTTATTGCAAATAGGCCGCCAGTAAGAAAATGAGAGAGAATGACAACAACTGGAAGACATAATAATAGCCAGCAGAGGGAGCCGAAGAGCAAGATAGAGGAAATATGGGGAGACGTGGTGCAGGTGAGGTGTGATTGAACAGGTGTGATTGCACAGGTGTGCAACTGAACAGGTGTGTGGAGCAGTGTATGAGGGAGTAGTGGTGATTGCGTGTAGTGCTGACCGAATGGTCCTAACCTGCAGGGTTAGGGGTTGTTGGTGTTATTTTCTTGAACAATGGTGACTGCACCGATTGGTGCTTGGGTGTGTATTGGTGCGTTTTTGCGTGCTTTAATGGTGCATTGATGCAGAGCAGATTGTCTCCCCCCCAGAAAGAACAATTACAGGTCCTGGGTTAGTGTTGTAAATAAAAGCAGAGTCATTGTAAATAATGCTCCCCACCGTCAGTGTGTAGTTTGAAGACCATTCCGCAATTCGGTTAACTGTGGGCATAAGTCTGTTAGGCAGGGTGCAATGGAGCAGCGGGACACATTTATTTATGTTTTAAAAACTGTCGCACTCAGGGTCAGGTTAAAAGTAGAGGGAACTACACCTATGTGTCACACTAAATAAAAAGTTGTAGGCCCGGGACGTGCCTAAGAGGAGGAGGGTGCAGTGTTGCGGATATGAGGACTGTATTTTTTTTGATTGTGTTGTATTGTGGTAAATTGGTGATGAATATTGCTCGAGTCTGCGCCTCCTGCCTCCGGAGCTGTGTAAAGGTCAAAAGGGCGTCCCATAATTAGTCCACAAGCATACACGTCAGCCAATCATAGAAACCCCTGTTCGATAGTTATATCGTATTCTGTGTTTTAGGGTAAGGCTGTGTCTCCCATTAATAGAAGTACTCCATTGCACCAAGTGAAAGAGATAGATTCCCTTCATTCACATTCCCAAAACCTCCATTCCCCCTTTTCGTCAATTGCCAACTGCATTTTGGGTGGTTTTCCCTTTATCCGCCATTGACCACGAGGCAGGGTTGGGGAAGAAAGGCGGGTCCCCACCTCGTCATAGAGGGGAGGAGTGAACCAGCCCTTGCCGACCAACCCAGAACGAGGGGATGGCTTTAGAGGGCGGAGAGAGAACGTTTTGGGGAGGTTCGCAAAGGGTCAAGGGTGGGGCTTATATAACCCGAGGCAGAGGCCCCCAGAGAGAGTCGAGGAGGGAGGAGATCAGAAGACAGAAAGGCCTTGAGTTGGACTAAGCAAGAGAGGAAGTTGTTGGACTGGGTAGGACTAAGAAAGAGAGAGAAAGAGGCCTGAAGCTTGTGAGGGAAGGAGAGAGAACCCGTCACACCAACCCCCCACCAGCCGCGTTGGCTCCACCAAGCGTTCACCTCCACCAAGCTCCGCGTTGGCTCCACCAAGCGTTCACCTCCAGCCATCCACCTCCTGCGATTCCTGTCATCATTCCCCGCGTGAGTCTGTCTTTTGTTTGTTCTGTCCTGGGTTAATTAAGACTGTAGGTAAGCTAGTATTTTCACTGTGTCACCTGCGTCTTATGTGCTGTAAATAAACGTGACTGCTTTCTTTTTGCTTATGTGTGTAAATAGTAAATAAATTTAGTAGTATTTCCAAACCTTTCTTTGCCTTCGTCTTCCTCTTTGCATTCGTCGTTTTAGTCTTTTCCCTCATTGAGCAGCCGCAGTGCGATCCGGCCAACGTTTGGGTGGAATCGGGTTCTAATCGGGGAATAACTGTTCGGTCGCGGCAATACCAACCGCTCGGTAAAATAACATCTTTAACCGCGTCCGCAACAACATCTTCCCCATATCTCCGATATACCAAATTCGTCACCACAATCCCTCATACCAAAATTTGCCATCACCAATTCATCATCAATCCTCATAAGGAGGGAGAGATGGAACAAAAGTACAATGTCACACCCACGTCATGATGCATCTCACAATCCAAACATTTGCACAGAAAAATAAAACCAACAAACCATGGCATGGTGTGGAGCACCGTCGTTACCTCAGGGGAGTGGATGCAGATGGTGCAAGGAGATTTCAATCCTAACTGTCCTCTTAAATGACATTAACACACTTTACACTACCCGGGGTCTTTCCCTGCCAATCCATTGGCAATCTTACTCTATGCGGTTTTACGAACCAATTCCCATTGACCAAACTGTGGTGCTTCATCAATTTGGGGTCTCACTCCACAGATTCAACTCCCTGTGCCTTTGCACAATTTCAGGACTGGGTCATGTGGCTCTCCCAGCAGGTCTACCCACCTGCACACCTCCACCACTGTAGTTGCCTCCGAGCTTACCTGCTCCTTACCCTAACCTATCTACCTGGGGAAGGCCCTCTGGCGCTCTCCCCACTCGGTGCCCTCTCTGGCACTGGGCTACCCGGGTCCGTCCTCTGGAACCTCGGGCCCCATCCACAACCCTACCGGCTCCCAGAGCCCACCTGTGGCCTCACCTGGCCGACATCCCAACAGTGGCGGAGTGCCCATTCAACTACACACACTAACAGGTCACACGCCAGCCATTTCCACGTCACTAATGCACCCATCCAAACACCATTCTTCCACACGCACCACAGATGCCAATATCCAACCACGATTTACCTACTCCCTCTACCTAACTCTTAAACTACCCTCCCCGGGTATTCGTGATAGGGGTCCATCCTCCCCATACACACCTTCGCACCATCCACTCCACTCCACATTTTCCACCATACTCCCTCCACACCATCCATTCCATACTCCATATATTCCAGACTCCATGTATTCCACACAATCATTCTCCATACACCTGTATTTGCACACCTGTGCCATCACTCCTACACCTGGTGCTACCTGCACCCTCCTTCCTCCCAGGACCATTTGGTCAACACAACACACAATCACCATTACTCACTCATACCCTGCTCCATACACCTGTTCACTTGCACACCTGTGCAATCACACCTGGTGCCACCTGCACCCTCCTTCCTCCCAGGCTTCTTCAATCATTCCATACAATGCACCACCACAATTGTTCCTCATGCACTGCTCCATACACTTCCACGCTCATTACAACTCACAATCACCTCCCGAGCATTGCCCCGCAATTCCTCATTTGCTCGATATCAATACTCTCACACACACGGCATCATCTAATCTACCTGGTGCCCTGCTAAAACTCGCGCTTCCCCGTCGCCCCTTACATTATTGCGCTCCCTCGTCATTATCATCCAACTACCCTCTCTATGTCCCTGACTACCTGTCCAATGTTGCTACTTAAATCTCCAGTTACCTATGGTCATCTTCTCTAGATCCCTATCAGTTTATCCTAACCCTCCCAGGCTAGTTTTCACTGCCATAACCCCATAGCTATTGCTCATGTGCCCCATTGTGAGGGATGACAGAGTTGCCATCCCACCACATCGGGTATCTCTCACTATCAATTTTGCCACCCACAAATTCCCTATCCCTACCACATGTCCATCAAACTTGAGCCTCGGTGCATCGTTACATGCTCAGAACTTGGCTTCGCCAAGTCGAGCAATGAATGCTGGTGGTTCGTTGCCGGCGGTTGGGTCCGTCTGGCATTCGGTGCAGGGAAGGGGGTTCGCTCAGGCCGAGATCTCAAGGTCCACCTCGGCGCGGAGCCTTTCGGTCTCCCGCCTGATGACCCGATCTCGCCCTGCCGGAACGCCGCAACCAAAAGGGGTCGCCGTCCCGACCCTTCTTACCTTTCCTTGAACTGGGCTGCCCGCTCCGCTGAGCGGAGCACGGACGCGACCGTTCAGAGCGCGGCCCTGCGCGATTCGCGCACGGCGGTTCTTTCGAAACCACCGTGGTTACGATCCCCGCTGGTTGCCGCTGCACACAAAGCCCGGCACGAACCGCGGGCTCGCTTCGGCTAAAAGTCGATCTAGCTGCTAACCCGGTTAATGTCGATGCTTCACCTGCAGGTTCACACGCATACGCGACCCCTTTCACACTCACCGAGCTCGGCGCTCCAACGCCGCCCATACACCCCACGTACTTCGTTATTGCACTTGTTCTTGTTCCGCTCACAGACTTCGTCACACACCTGACCACCGCACACCTTGGCACACACTCGTCGTTCGCACACCTCATCAACACACCTCCTCGCGCCCACTTCTCGGTCACACCCTCTGTGACAACCATGGGTGTGCACTCATCGGCACACCCAATCACGTGCTTCACTACCAAATCAAGCGTGCATTCCCACACGCGCTTGACCATTCCAGGTGTGCATCCTTCCATTCCAGGTGTGCATCCTCTCTCACCTGCTACAACCAACTCGTACTCCGTGTCACTCTCGTCACTCTTACCACCACACTCGGTCACGCATTCACCCTTACTCTTGACAGCGCACTCTGTAATCATGCGCTCCTCTGTTACACACCTTTCTCGCACATCCTCCTGCGCACACTCTCCCGTTATGCCCTCCGTAACACTCACCACAGGTGTGCACTCTTTCGTTACATCCCCTGTAACACTCCCCATCACGCGCTTCCATGTGCCCCCCCGCACACGCGCCACGATCAACTTACTCTCGACAGCACACTCATTCCTCGGCGCGCACTTTTTCCTCACACACCCCATAGTCGGACATCCTCGCACACCTCCTCCTCCACACTCTGTACCTGTCGCACACCTTACCAGCGGCCTCTCACGAGCACCCGGGTCTGCACCAACACCCAAGCCGACTGAATCTCCCCTCACACCATATACATTTCCGATTATATCGCCACTCACCTCGGCACCTCGTCGTCGCTCCTCCTCCGCCACCTGCAAACTCTTTATTTGGGTAGTGAGCACATATTCATGATTTGAGCACAGACCTTGTACATATTCCATCACCTCCTCCTTTATCTCCCTCTGGGATTCCCTCCATCTCTTCTTAATTTCACTCACCCCCTCTTCCACATCCTCTAATTTTTGCTTCACCTCTTTCATTTCCCGGTGCGCCCCCTCAATTTCGTCCTCTAAGGCCACCTTTATAGTTTCTATGTGCGCCCTCACCTCCCGTTCTTTCGTCTCCATTACTTCTGTTACCTCGTCCAACCTCTTTGTCAACCCCTCATGTACCATCTGACATTCCCTCTTTGTTGCTATAAGTTCCTCTTTTATCTCTTTCTGCGTCGCCTTCAACCCCACGATTACCGCAGTGTTCTTCTCCACTTGCTCCCCTAATTCCTTTTGTCCCACCGTCAGCTGTTCTACTTCCCTCGTCAGGTCTTCTATGCCCCCCTGTAACCTAACCGTTCTATTTCTCACCTCTTTCTCCATACGCTCCTCACCTCGCTTTACCTCTTCGCGTACCTCCGCGACCTCCTCGCCCACACCTCGTCTGATCTCCTCCCCCATTTCTCCCATCTCTTTGGTAGATGCTGCCCTCATCTGTTCCAAATCATTCCTCTGGGCATCCAATTTAGTTTCCAACCCGATTTTCACCTCCTCGATCTGATCTCCCATCTGTTTAATTTCCCGGGCGGATTGCTCCCCTATTTCCCTCAATTTGCCTTCCATAATATTTTCTAACTCCCCTAACCCATTCTTTACCTCTTTCATCTGGTTCTCCTGGGCAGCCATTCTATTTTCCAACCCCATTAACCCCTCCTTCATTTCTTTCATCCCGTTATCTAACCCCTCAAATTTGTTGTCTAAACCTTCAAATTTTTTGTCTAACTTCCCAATTTGGGCGCTGGTACCCCGCACTTCGTCCCTCATTTGGCTCCCCAATTGCTGACTGGTACCCCTCGCTTCGTCCCTCATTCTGCTTTCCATCCCTTCAATTTGGTTTCTCAGCCCCCTGTTCTTTTCCCTCTCCTCATCCGCCTTGACCATGAAGGCCTGCATTTGCAGCATGAGTAGGTCCCATTTCATTGGTGCTGCGGGCGAGGCTGCCGCAACCTCGTGCGAGCCGCCATTTTGTGCGTCCGCAACCACGTGCGCGAGGGCGCCATCTTGTGCACCTGATACCCCCGCAACCACATCTTTATTGCTCTCCTCCTCCCTCTCCTCCATATACATTTCCCTGGGGTCCTGTGTCGCTTCTAACCCCTCTTCTAATTCCCCCACCGGCATCCGGTCGCCTTGATCATCCATGGCGCAATTTTAAATTTGGATGTGTTTAATAAAATTTTGGCCACTCGTAATTTTGAGTGCGTTAAGCGCACTTCGGGTCCGAATCTCGCTCCTGACACCAAATGTTATGGAACCCAACGTCGGCCTCTTTCCCCCTTATCGAGGGGGGATTAATCCCCTCATCTATGACTGACCGACGTGGTCCTGAGGGTATGACGTCATGCCCGGTCAGCGCTGGGTAGGGTATTAGGCCCAACTGTCCTATGACCTAAATACCAGCGCCTCCCGGTACGCAAGGAAACACTCCCGCTCACGGCCGCAGCGTAATGGCCTGGTTGCGCCGAGCGAAGCGAACTGCGGCGTGAGCCGTTTATCGAAGGGGCTAAACCCGATTCATATGCGTTGGCCGAATCGCGCCACATACACTCAATTTGGAAATCGCTAAAGTGACCGAATGAGAAAGAAGGAAGGCAAAGGTACAGAAGAACAGATATTTATGAATTATTTACACAACCCAAAGAAAAGAGAGCAATCAAGGTAATATACAGGGAAATGGAAGGAGCAGAAGACACAGTGCAATTATTAGCTTATCTATGCAGTCTTAACTTATACCCAGGGACAAGACACACAAAACAAACTCATGTACACAAATGGGGAATTTGTAAGCAGGAATCACTAGAGGGAGGAGAAGGTCCAAGCCGATGGCAAGGCGGGAAGGTTCGGGCAAATGTACCCCGTCGAGGTCCACATTCCGGGCTCGAAGCGAACAGCAGCTGGCAGCTCCGCGTCTCCACAACCGGCAATAGGGCCTAGAGGGTCTCGGCCTATTGCTGCAATATGAGCACCCCCTCACGTCTCATCCTCTCTTGGCTGCTTCAGCTGGGTCACGCATCTGCCACGAAAAGGCTTGTGTCCGCGCTTATATCACGCATGGCGCGATGATCCGCCAACTCCTATGCCACGCCTCCGGTTTTTGCTCACCTCGGCGCTGATTGATGGGCAAGGCTCTTTGGCTCCACCTTTGATGACGAGGTGGTGCCACGCCTGTGATCCGGCGGCTCCTGCCCCCTCCTTGACCTCGTGTGTGATGGAGTCTTGGGGTGAAAATGATGGCAGTGAAAACCGCCCAATGCAACGGTGGCCAACGCCGCCGAAAACAGCCCAAATGTCACTTGCACTTTGAGGAGACGATTTGGGGGAAACTTGAAAGGGGAACTATCTTATTTAATTGATGCAACGCAATGAATTAGTGGACCACAGAGCCTTATACTGACATTTACTAAGGACATAACTACGGAGGGAACGTATGATTTACTACGTGTGTGCGATGGATTAACTAAGGACGACCTTTGACCTTTACACACAAAGCTGAGGTATTTACAAGAATTCATTACACAAATTACACACACAGTTCTCAAATCCTCAACAATATGTATGTATATACATATATATATATACATATATATATATATATATATATATATATATATATATATATATATATATATATATATATATATATGTGTGTGTGTGTGTATGCTTGGTGATGTGCTTTTACCTGCGACATGTCAACAAGAGCTTCGTATTGCTGTTGCTGTTGTTGTCGTTGCGGTTCTTGCTTTGGGTCGATTTTTGAAATATGCACCTATTGGTCGGAAAACTGCCGGACCACACCCACATCTGTCGGTTGACTCCGTCCACCATAGTGCCAAGACAATAAATTGGGTTAATACCTTGGGTGAGCGATACTTCACTTGTGATCCATAATTGGCAAAGTGTAAAAGCAACAGGATGATTTGATTGGGAGTGTAATCAAAGTTCCACACTTGTATTTATGTCATGCAAACTCTTCCCACTGCAGATCCCCATGCCATAAAAATGATATTTTGCAACACTTAATTTTTTTATGAGAAGTTGAATAACTTAACCACCAGTCTTTTTGTTCCATTTCCTCAACCAGTCATGGGGAAAGTTCTCTCTCTGGGAACAAATCTTCTGGGGACAGGAGTTTCACCAGAAACAGATGATGGTGTGAAATTTGAACTGCAAGAGCTTTGTAAGCTTGAGGAAAACCTTGGAGACAAAACCCGGATTCTTTCTGAGTGGGAAAAACAGCACGTAAATGCCATCCACTTGCTCTCGGAAGGGTGAGCACTGCTGTATATATGTACACTGCTGTGCAAAAGTCTTCGACATTTTGCATTCTTCGACTCTGATGCATAAGGAAAATAAACTTTGTGTTTCATTGCAAATCCACCTAAATGAAAAAGTAAATATTATTCGAATAAACTAATTTTAATCAACATACGATGCATGATATGAATTAATTGTATGTCTACCCTTTTCTGTCGAAACCATTCAAATTAAAAGCAATTAAAAACCATTCTGCTGAAAGAGGGGGAAATCACAATAACCTGAAAAAGGGAGTGCTTGGGAATGGGGTAATTTGGGGTAGAACCTCAAACATCCGGAGCCTTCGTTCAAACTTGACTGATCTCTCCATTCAGGTTGCTTCTGACAAACCAGACTTGATCTGCTTAACAGAAACTTTCCTCCTTCATGATGTCTCTCCCTGATTACTCCCTCTTCCGGGATGATAGACCTGAGCCTCGTCCTGGAGGTGGGGTTGCTATCTATCAAAAACTCTCTTCCTCACTCTCCCTGCACTGCCCTCTCTCCACCTCACCCCCAAGAGTACCTCTGGCTACGACTTCCCCTTCGCTCCCACCTTTTGTTCATATGCGTGTTGTAGCATCCACCAAACAGTGATGACTCCATCTACATGTCACTGTCTGATAACAGGAACCAACTTCTATCGACTCATCCCAACTCTCTCTCCCTCATATGTGGTGATTTCATTTTTCATCATGCCAGCTGGCTGGGTGTGGGTACCTCTCTCACCAGCCATGGCTCCTCAGGAAAGGACTTCTGCGACTCATTGGGACTGACACAATCTGTCAATTTCCCAATCCGGATCTCAGTCAACGGCACATTTTCTCATCTAGACCTGGTTATGACAAACTTCCCTGCAAACGTCTGCTGCTCTTCTTCTGCTCCAATCGGTTCATCTGACCATATGCTTCTTAAAGTGGACATCGCTCTGGCCATTCTCAGAGAGCCTCCTCGGCGTCGACGAGTCTGGCATTTCACTCAGGCCAACTGGCATGGTCTTCAAGCAGCCATCAATCATCTGGACTGGTATCCCATCTCTACTGCCTCTGACATCAACTCATCCTGGGAATCCTTCCAAAGTAAATTGCTCTCTCTCATGCACAGATTTATCCCATCTCGTCTTCAGTTTTCATACCCTTCCTCCCACCCATGGTACTCGGAATCTTGAGTTGAGGCAGTTGCCCTGAAACAACTTGCCTGCGCCTCCTGGAAGGCAAATCCAATGGAAGGAAATCTCATTTCCTTTCACAAAGCCCGGAACAAGTGTGTCCACCCTCAGGAGAGCCAGGAAACAATATCTCTCTCCTCTCAAGACTGAACTCTCAAACCTGTCTCCCTCTTCCAAATCCTGGTGGCGTCTGCTCAAATCTTTTTCAGGTGTTTGTTCCCCTTCCATCCCCTCCCTTACCTCAAGCGGCTACACAGCTGACTCCGCACGTGAAAAAGCTGAATGCCTCAACTCTGTGTTTGCCTCAAAATCTTGTGTCCCAAACCCATCCCTCTCTGTACCCACCGTACCCAGTCGTACCCAGCTGCTCCTGGACTCTGTGTCATTCTCTCCTGACAAGGTGGAGAAGTTTCTGTCAATCCTCGACTCTGATTCTGCAACTGGGCCACACGGAGATGGTATAACACGGGTCCTAAAATCCTGCTCTGCCGCTCTTTCACAGCCTCTCTCTGTTCTCTTCACCCTCTCTTTTGCTCAAGGTCATCTGCCATCAGCTTGGAAATCAGCCAAGATTACTGCTTTATACAAAAAATGTGCAAAAACAGATCCTTGCAACTACAGACCAATCAGCCTTCTCCCAATTATCAGCAAAGTCATGGAAGCCATCATTGCTTCGGATATCAAATCCTTCCTCTTCTCCAATAGCCTGATCTCTGATCATCAATTTGGTTTCAGACCAGGTCACTCTACTCTGGAGATGGTGCTTCTGCTGTCTCAACAATGGATGGAGGTCCTCAATGTCAAAGAGGAAATTAGAGCTGTCTCCCTTGACATATCACGTGCCTTCGATACGGTCTGGCACCCCGCTCTGCTCACCAAACTCTCCTCCTATGGTATCCATGGAAATCTCCATGCATGGCTTGCGGACCTCCTCTCTGGTCGTAGTCAACGTGTGGCCCTGAATGGGGTTCTCTCATCTCCCCTTCCTGTTCAGGCTGGAGTTTCCCAAGGCAGTGTTCTGGGCCCTGTGCTTTTTCTGGGCTTCATCAATGATCTCTCTGACTCTCTTGAAAATCCTCTCTATCTCTTTGCTGATGACTCCACGCTCTGCTGCTCCATTCCTCATCCCTCAGATCGGCATTCTGCAGCCTCTTCACTCTCTGCAGACCTAGACAAAATCACAGACTGGTCAAACAAGTGGAACATGTCTTTCAATCCTGACAAATCTCACACTCTCACTGTGTCTCTCAGAAAAGACCGACTGGACAACCCTCCTATCTACTTTCTGAACAATTCTCTCCAAGAAGTTCTGTCACTCAAGCTTTTGGTTCTCACTATCTGCCATGATCTTTCCTGGGAAAACCACATTTCCAAGCTGGCCTCCAAAGCCTGTCGCCGACTGGGCATCATCCATCGTGCGAAGTCCTTCCTTGGCACACCTGAGCTCCTCACCACATACAAGGCTTTCATCCGCAGCTCAATGGAATACTGTTCTCCCCTCTGGGCTGGTGCTCCTGCCTCACACCTAGCTCGGGTTCACGCTGTTGAAACCAAAGCTTTCAGAATCATTGGAATCTCCCACGATGAAGCTAAGTCTGAGGGCCTTTCACTCACTCACCGCAGGCAGGTCGGTGGTCTTTCTGTCTTTTACCAACTCCTATCCGGCCTAGCTCCCCCAGCGCTATCTGTGCTCTGTCCCACAAATATTCCTACAGGTCGCACAAGACCTGCCTGCAACCCTCTTCTGGTGAAATTGCCAAAATCAAGACTCTCTGCTCACCTTCACTCCTCTTTACTGTCGCCTCTGGAACAAATGCCCTCACTCTCTTCAATCCCACTCCTCCCTCCAGGTCTTTAAAACAGCTGTTCACCACCATCTCTTGTCGTCCCCCATCCAAAATCTTGATCTCTTCTACCCCCGTTAATTTACCCCCAGATCCACTTTTTTGAAATATCGATTTCTTTCCTGGAAATTCTAGCAGAATCCATGTGTTTTATACCTCTCCCACCCCCACCCCCCACCTTCCCAGGCCTCCTGCCCCAAGCCCTCTCACTCCCACAGATCTTCCGATGTCCCTATTCTCTGCTGTTGTACTTGTGTGCTTCCCTCTCTCTCCCCCATCTTGTCTCCCACTCCCTTTATTGTATGTTTTGTGTGTCCGTTTTTTTTTTGTAATTGATGTTAGCTCTTACACGAGCCTCCATATTGTGTACAAAAAAAATAAGTTGGTTCACAGGTGAGAGAAAAGAGGAACAAATGTGTGGTGTTAAGGAGTGCACCTGGTTTTGGAATTTAACAAGAAGAGGAATACTGGCAGACCGTGTGTGTCCTGGGTGAAACTTGGAACTTGGGAGGAACAGAACCGATGACAGAGGGTGAATACCAAAAAGGAGGCAGTAGAATACAGAGAAGCCACCAACATGTCTGCTACGTGAGTCCCACATGCCCAGACACTCCATTTTGGCATGGGAGGTCCCAATAATTTTGAGCTCCCTGCTTTCCACGGCATTGAGAGGCAAGATGTTCTGCAGGAGTGCCAGCCCAAAGGGAAGAGAAGTACCCCATTATGCGGTCGAAGGCCTTGTTGGTTGTCATAACTTCAGATTGGCCAAAGAAAGCCCTTGCAGGACGCAGAATTCTCAATACAAGAATCAGCAGCTGGATTTGGAGGCCATCTTGGAAATATGGTCTACCGGAGAAAGATAATGATGGCTAATGGTGAGGCCCAAAAGTTTGATTGACTTAACCTCTTCAAGTGGTTTGTTTAAAAAGTAGATGGGATGGATGTTTGCCAGATGGTCCTTTCCGAGACACAGGGATTTGTCGTGGTTGAAAGACATATTCCTGGTGTTATACCAGCTCCTGATTCTATCAAGATCTGCAGAGAGGGAAGAGGCTGCTGCCTGCCTGTCTGAAGGATGAGAAATGATATGGCAAATGGTAAATTCATCAGCAAAGAGATTGGCACAATTTTTCAGGGAATCATAAAGATGAAGAGGAGGAACAAGACTGGGCCCAAGACACAGCCTTGGGGCACTCCAGCCTTGACAGGATGATGTGATAAGAGGTTCCCATTAGGAGCTACATGCTGACTACAGAAATGGAGGAAGTCAGTGATCCATTAGAGGAGGTGGCCTTAGATGCCATAAGCAGAGTAGTCTAGTCAAATTTCTGGGAAACGTGAATTCATGAGGCATTTTTGAGTAAAAGCAAGCAAACCACTTTTTCTGGGGTAGTTTTTCGTGCTGAATACGAATCTGTTGTTTGCCAAGCCCAAAAATGCGTAATTAGGTCACTAATCAAGGTCAAAGGTCAATGAGTGCAAAATTCAAAATTTTTGAAAAAATGTTTTATTTTACATCACCTATCTGTACATTTCAATTATTTTACAGTATTTTGTCTGGTAAGGTTACTACAGCTTTTCACAATTATGAAAGTAAAGGGAATTGTGAAGGGAAAAAATCTGATTTTTGTGAATATATCCGTAATGAAGCAACTTTTCGTTTTTTGACATACTGTTTTAATTCACTTGAATTGTTGCCTTAAATACCATCAGTGAAGTGGTTTACCTGAGTCCTATATAATAGCAAGATTGTTTTCTACACTAAATGTCAATATTTGACTAATTAGCCACTTAATTAAGGCTAACGGTCACAAGGCGCAAAGTGCACTTACATGGCACAAGGCGCAAAATGCACTTCATG
The DNA here is from genome assembly GCF_964187855.1 of Myxine glutinosa. Classification (NCBI taxonomy): domain Eukaryota; kingdom Metazoa; phylum Chordata; class Myxini; order Myxiniformes; family Myxinidae; genus Myxine; species Myxine glutinosa. Next base: position 94,917,978 of record NC_136262.1, on the reverse strand, counting down.
GCAAACATGTTTGGAGTGCAGGCAGTTGATCATTATCACATGTATTCTTAATTAATCCTGAATCAATTGCAGTCTGTCAGACTGATTGGCTGGAAGGAGGAGCCATCCAGGGGAATGCCAATTAACTTAACTGTGTAAGCTCTGACCCCCCCCCCCCCCCCCTACTTTGGCCTGTTTCGACATGGTGTTTCACTGGCATTGCACTTGCAGGCCTCAGTGCAGAACTGTTTCCCCCACTTCCGACAAGAGCAACTATCAGAACTGCAACCTTTCTTGCAACCACACTGAGTAAGTTCTCGGCATCCCTTTGGAATTGACGGTAAAGTTGTAAGAACCGGTGACAACTTGTCATCAACGAGTTTCCATCCACAATCAGTCGGCGGTGGCAGATCTGTCATTGGATTACTGGCCTCTCTCCAAATGAAACTTTGGTAGTTTGCACGCTCTATGTGGAACTTTGCTGCATCACTAGATGGAGGTAGGGTCTCCGTTGCATGGCATTTGTTGAACAGTTTAATACGGGCTTGATTACAGTTCTCAGATGGTTCCTTGTAGATATGGCAAATGAACTTTTCAGCATCTTCTGTGACCTTCTTTGATGGTGTCGGAAACTGCTGTTGTTGGATCTTTTCAACTGCTGTTGGTATATCCAACGTTGACGTATTGGATGGTTTGATGTCTCCAAGACCGCTTTCAGCAGATGGCCCCCTCTGCCAGGCAGCTAACTGAGTAGCGTGGAATGTATTTTTGCCATCTAGGGTAGAGTCATTGATGTCAATATTGTCGCCAGAAAAATGCACAAATCGTCCCGAAACCAGGTTGCTGGTAACAACTGCCCCAGTTTCTTGATCAAGCGCTTTCAGAGTGTTTTCAGCCATGGCAGTGTCATACCTAAGAACCCGGTTATAGCTGATTATGTGCCCAGCATTATGGAATAGCTCAACTAATTTCTTTGATCGAGTTGACTGGTGCAGCGTCATACCCATTCCAACGTGTTTAGGCGGTGCCTTCTTGTCTCCACATACACCATAGACCATGTCTTGTCCAATGCTAAGGACCCTTGTCTTCTTCACCCAACCAGTTTCAGACATCTCACTTTCGTCAAACTCAGCATCGACACTACTTTGGCCTCCAAGCAAGATATTCACAAACATGAGTACAGATGGTGGTACACTTGCCAACTCTGCTTTTTCGCTTACATCGCAACCTTCGAATGCAGGATGTGACATGATATCACTGCGGAGTTGCAGAGCAACGTGCACTAAAGACAGAAAATGATCATCCTGTTGTCTAAATATGGGAATATAGTCTGCACTGTTCTGACCGCACACCATTTCTGAAAGAGGTATGTGACTGAAATGTCGTGGAAGAAGCAAAGTTTGTTTCTCTGAAGGCGCCAAATTTCTTAGCACAAGAAATTCATAAATGTCCCCAATGCAATTCGACAAAGTTTCTTTAAAAGTCCCCAGTCTACTAAGATACGATGTAGGAATTGTGCCGTCGCACTCACTGGCTAACTCTTTGTACCTCTCGAACACTGCAGATAGTTCAAATACGTGCCCTTTCTCAGCAGAGTGACGCAGCTCTTGACACAACCATGATATCGCCATGTCTGCTGATTTGCTTTCAGTTTCCGCCCTTTTGACATCCCTAAAGAATTTACTAAGACAGTTAACATGGTAACATGCCTCAGCTGAGATTAAATCATTCTCATTTGCAGTACGGACTAAGATGTTATGTACAAATTTAGCTTTTTCCGTAATTTCATTACTCATTTTGAAGGTTGTGACACGACTTGTCTTCTGCTTCTTGTCAAAGTTCTGGCAGAACATACACAATGTCCAGTTCATCTTAGTAGTACTACTGCGTAAAAACGGACATGCTTCAGCCGAAACACTCTTTCTTTCAGGATCTTTTTCGTTTTTCGATAGTTCCTTGGCTAGCTTAGCATTTATTTTCCCCTTGTGTGTGTATGCAGAGTAACATAGCTTATGCCATTTAAGTTTGGGGAGACTTTCTGGAGGCTCTGCAAAGAGAGTCGAAAGCCTGTCCACGGCTGATCGAAATTCATAGTGTCTAAGTTTGCATCGGAGCTCGGTCGCCTCTCTGATGGCAGCAATACCCTGGTTTGTCTGGTTGAAAATCGTATCTTTGACCTGGCTAGTTCCCTGACAAATGATACAAAGTTCAAACGACACATCCTCACGCTGTCGCTTGAGGCTGGCAATAGGTTCCATGGTTGGCCTGAGGGGAGAAACAGAAACCAAACTAAGCACCAGGCACGCATGTTCTGACCATGAAAACTACAACGTTGTATGATATACTGCAACAGCCCTTAAATGATCGAATAAGCGCAGGCAGTGTTGGCCCGAGTTTTAATCTTATTCTCAAAGACACAAAGTAAAGCTTCTTCAAGACAAAACATCTAACCGATATCACTAATTCATTAGTGGTAGATGCATTAGGCACTCATCGTCAATGCCCATGCCCTGCCTGTCTTTTTACTACTGTTAGGTAAATGTACATGTATGTAGGCCTGCCTATGATGTGAGATGTCAAGCATACATTACACATTTGTATGTACATGTATCTCACCAAAGAAGAATGCATTCCTTTACTTTCATTTGATTTTATATTTCATTTTTTAACAATCTTAAAAAGACCCTTACCTGTACTCCTGAAATGTTTAATGCCTGATGCCTAGGGTACGAACTAGATGGCTTATGCTAGGCTATTAGATTCATTCTTCATCATTAAGGGTCTATTGAAGAACACCCTGCTCTGTCTGAATGGAAATGATTTGACAAACATGGCAAATGCATTGGGGTCAGAAAGATGAAGCCACTTTCACTGTTGAGTGAAAGGGATGGTTTCAAGTGCAAGTAACTGTTACGTCATTGCAAGACTTTCGCACTCATTGACCTTTGACCTATGTTGTTTACCGGTGACATTTAGATTCTGTCTTTATAAAATCTATCTCTAGACCATCAATAGGAGCATAAAAACTCTGCCCCATTGTGCATTTAGAGGTTAAACTGCAAGTAAATTACGCAAAAACTAATTGTCGCCCCTTACAGAGATAAAGGCAAATGAGCATAGATGTGTCCTCACGTTTTCCTTTAAAAATAAGATTTTGAAAAGCTTTAGCAACCTTACTAGACAAAATATTGTAAAATAATTGAAATGTACAGATAGGGGATGTAAAATAAAGCATTTTTTCAAAAAAATTGAATTTTGCACTCATTGACCTTTGACCTTGATTAGTGACCTAATTACGCATTTTTGGGCTTGGCAAACAACAGATTCATATTCAGCATGAAAAACTACCCCAGAAAAAGTGGTTTGTTTGCTTTTACTCAAAAATGCCTCAATCATTCTATAAAGGCACATTTTCAGATTTTTTGACTAGGCTAGAGAGTTTGGAGATCAAGGTGGGGTGCCAGACTGTATCAATTAAAAAATAACTAATGAGTAGGAAAAAAAGAGGAACAATAGAGTAGAGGTGAGCAGTGATTCTGTATCTTGAGAGTTTCACAAGAAAGTTAGAAGGTGGTTGCTCGGCGACCATGTGTGCCATATAGAAACCTGTGGGGGAACAAGCACAAAATTGCAAAGGGCACAAGACCAAAAAGGAAGTGGTAGAAAACAAATAGACCACTGACCTGTCAGCAATGTGAAAGATAGACCAATCCTTGTTAACGATTTTCCACGAATGTATAAATAGTAGTCCACTGAAATTCCACCAAAACAACACTTAACTTGAACGGCATTCAGTAGAGAGAATACCTTCTTCTGGTTGGCCATATCACTCAATGGTGAAGATTAACTTAAAAAATTCTACCAGCTGGATCCGGATCCGGATCTTCACCAAAATGTAACCAATTCTTCCTTGTCACACACACAACCTGTCCAACAAGTTTCGTCCAAATCCATCCATATCTTTTTGAGATATCCTGCTATGTATCGTTTTTGGCCCTATCGCCCAATGGTGAAGAATCACTTTTAAAATTATAGTAGCCGGATCCGGATCTTCACCAAAATCTAATCATTTCGTCCTTGTCACATACGCTACATCTCTGCCAAATTTCGTCCGAATCTGTCGACAACTTTTTGAGATATTTTGTTCACGGACAAACGGACAGACAAACAGACAGGGGTGAAAACATAACCTCCATCCACCTTTGGTGTCGGAGTTAATAATTTTCCACGATGCACTTTGATTCAAATTCAACATTCTTGAGAAATATGTTTAAATGGCCTTGACTAATTTTGTGTTTTCATTTTTCCATGTCGAAAACTAGCAACCTACTGTTTGTCATCTCATCTGGGGTTTGTATAGATTGATGTGGATCTTTACCCTTTCTTCTTTAAAAAAAATGCTTATTGAATTCAACCCCCAACTATTTTTGAGGTCAATGTTGGCCAGATTTCTAAAATCCTCAATTTTCATCCGATTAACTTGAAATTTGAAGAGGATTTGCATATCTAGTCACTAAATTCAACTACCAAGTATTTTGAGGTCAACATAGGCCAAAAGATCAACATAGGCCAAAAGGTCATCATAGGCCAAGTTTGTAAAATCCTCAATTTTCATCCGATTAACTTGAAATTTGAAGAGGATTTGCATACCAGGTTACTGAATTAAATCACCAATTATTTTTGAGGTCATCTTGGGCCAAAAACTTATTTTAGGGATTTCGCAAGTATCGTGCTATGCACGACATATTTCTTGTTTATTTGTCTGTTTGTCTTTCAAACGCCTACAGCTTACAATTCTAAACTGATCATCATTAAACATTACCAAGTTGTAGGGGTAGTCACAACTGAAAGGCCTTTTGACGTTGACCTCGAAGGTCATCTTGAGGTCAAATTTCGAAAATCTTCATTTTTCATCCGATTGACTTGAACGTTGAACAGGATTTGCATATGGCATCACTGAATTGGGAAACTATTGGGAGGTCAAAAGGTCTAAGGTCAACTGAAGGTCTGACTTCTAAGTCATCAATTTTCATCAGAAAAGTAATCGATTTTCATCCGATTGACCTGAGCTTTGATTAAGATCTTCAATTTTCATCTTAATGAAACGGACAATTTGATGTATCCATGACAACTTTTTATTTTAGGATGGTGGTGGATTTTGCAAGTATCAAAAAGTTGTGGACGAAACTTGGTGCACATGTTAGGTGTGACCAGGAAGAATTGAATCAGTTTTGGTGAAGATTTGAATCCGGGTCCGGATCAGATAATTTTTTACAGTGATTCTTCACCATTGAGTGATAGGGCTAAAACTGATGCATAGCAGGATATCGCAGAACATTAAGGACGGATTCAGATGAAACTTGGTTGACAGGTTGGGTGTGTGATAAGGACGAATCGATTTGATTTTGGAGAACATCCAAATCCGTATACGAGCTTTTTAAAGTTTTTAATGACTAGTACACCTGCTCACTACAGGAGCGACAGGAAGGGTCATTCCTCTTTGGGGTATATAGATTACAGTCGATCTATGGTCGGGTCTCCAGAACATTGGGTGTGTGTTCATTTACCAAGTTTCTTGTGGAGAGATCACCAAGTGGTTTAAGCATTCGAGCAAGCACTCCATTCAAAACTGTTAAGGAACGGCTGGCTTGGCAAGTGCCAGCTAGCTGCTTGGCAAATGAGCACAACCCGGGCTTCCTCCCTTTCAGTTTTGTGTTAAATATCAGGAGCGAGTTTCAAAGGTTCGCTACGAAAAAACGCCATGTTAGTGGCAGGAAGGGTCATGTTATTACCCAACCCTTGTGGGGTATATAGAGTACAGTAGATCTTCGCTCAGTTCTCGAAGTAAAACGTCCCTCACGGATGTCGGGATTTCTCCAAATTTCTTTGTTTAGTGTTATAAACAGCATTAGCGACTGTTTAAAAAGCTAATCATACGTGTTTGTGGTTTATAATATTTTTTACCTCTGGTGGAGGTAAAATTGGCCATTGGGCCATTGCTCCCACGAAATCGCCATGATAAGCTGTTTATAAACGTTGACTCGACGTTTGTTCAAGGAGGAAAAACCCCTTGGGGAGGTGGGATATTATTGGTGTTAATATTGTTTTGTAATAACATTAATATTATGCTATTATCGTTCGTTTTGTTATTCGAAGCGGCCTTGGAAAAACGCCACGATAAAGTTAACTTAACATGGATATACACCTCAACACGCAACCCCATTGACGGCCATGGCAGGTAAATCTGCTCGGGGTAGAAAATCCCCTTGGAGAGGGGGGAAAATTAATGCGCTACAACCTTCATTGTGTAACCCTTGGTCATCCTGTCAAGTTTGGCTGAAATTGGATAAGTAACGACGTAATGTATCGCGTTCAAAAAATCATCAGACAGACAGACACAGACACCAAATTGCGTATTTTATTATAATGATGATTCTTCACCATTGAGGAATTGGGCCAAAAATGATTTATAGTATATTTCAAAAGGTTGTGGACAAGTTATGACAAAACTAGGTGGATGAGTTGGTTACACGACAAGAACAAGGCAATTAGATTTTGGTTCAGGTTCGGATCTCGACGCGGCCTATCTGTGGGATACAAAATGTAAATGGTATCAGTGGGTATTGCACAGCATCCTTTTTTTTTTCCTTTTTTTTTCTGGGTGCCTAAAACACTTCCCTACTCCTACTAAGGAAATTTTATATTTCATATCATAAGGACACATATTCACACACATTACCTTTCACAAATTCACATAGCTACGGAGGTGCAGGCAATGTAGAGCGATTAAAAAAAATTTTTTTCACCTAAAACACTCCCAGGCTCTCACTGATGAACCTCGAAAGTTTGACGAAGATCTGTTCAGCCATCTCTGAGAAAATGGGGCCACAGACACTCACGGCCACACACGCATATATGTGCACACACTCATACATATACATACACACACGAAGGTGGATACATCGAGACCTGGGAGGGCTCCGTTCCACCTTCTGAAACCCACATTTGGAGATAACAACCAATGACACACCGACAAACGGCTCTCTTATAATGTAGAAGCTCATACTTTCATAGCAGTTCGGTGGATGAAAAATTTGGTGATTTTACAATCTCCTAATTTGGTACTTTAGGGATGTGTTCCAGCATCTTTTTCATTCTTGTTAGTTATGAAAACGTTCGAGAATAAAAGGCATGGCTTTTTAAAGCTTATGACTTCACTGTGTAGTAGCTTTTCAGCATAATAATTTGGTACACATTTAATGGGGCGGCCATTTTTTCACATGCCATCCTTACATATGGAGTACGGTACTATCGTATTCCATGATATTTCCTTTTATGGACATTTCATGGCAATTTTGTGATTTTTCTTGGACTTTTTGGTTTGGGTTACATGAGTACGCAAAATTTAAACTTTGTTGCCTGCTATGAAATGACTAATCAGACACTAATCAATATAGCCAGCAAAGTCTGTCTTCTTATCAATGCCTCAAAAACAAAGTACATGCACATACATCGTAGACCGAATGAACAACGAACTCTCAGGCAGCAAATGGTGAAGTACTCGAGATAGTTCAAGACTTCAAATACCTTGGCTCATATACTAACACTGCCTATGACGTCAGCTGCCGCATTGGACAGGCGTGGGCAGCAGCAAACGAGCTTGAGAAAGTATGGCGCGCCCCGCTGCAACGAAGCACCAAAATCCGGCTATGTAAAGCTACAGTTGAATCAATCTTACTGTATGGGTGTGAGTCGTGGACGCTGACTAGTAGCACGACACGTAAAATCGATGGAAACTACACCAAGCTCCTCCGTAAAACACTCAACATCCGTTGGCAAGACCACATCGCAAACGTTGAACTATATGGTAATTTGCCAAAAATTTCTGATGTTGTGATGAAGAGGCGTTTGAGATTGGTGGGTCATGTCCTCCGGCATGAAGAAAAAGCAGCAAATAGCATCCTACTTTGGAAGCCATCACAAAGGAGAGTTGGTCGGCCGAATCTGACGTTGATTAATATTGTCTGCAGCGACACTGGGCTGCATTCGGATGAACTGAAATCCGCCGCAGCTCACAGAGCTGTTTGGGCAAAACTGACAAAGTAACTTTGTTCTTTGTCGCTCTCGTTTCTTTTTGGTGTTTTCTTTGTGATTGTCTGATCAACATTATGTGTAAACATATAGTAGTAGTGAGTGATTGAGTGAGTGAGCTATTACATACATATGATATTTACGTGAAAACAGTGTTGTATCTTCAAATACTGTGTCTCATTCGTATAACATTTCAAAAGTCCCTTGTACATTTGTTTACACAGGCGTTTTGATGCAGCGTGTGGTGAATGGGAAGATATTTTAAACTTGTATCCACGAGACCCAGTTGCCCTGCGATTTGCCCATGATGGGCATTTCTATCTGGGACGGTCCCAGAAAATGCTCGACTCAGTTGCTGGTGTGCTACCTGCGTGGCCCGCAGAAGACCCACTTTCTGGGTATGTCCTTCACTTGCTGCATGATAATGATGATGCGTTTATTGTTAAATATGGACTGGTTGGGTATCTGCCAAGGACAAACAGATTCGATTTTGGTGAATATCCGGATCTGGATCTGGATCTGAGAATTTTAAAAGTGATTCTTCACCATTGAGACATGGGGCCAAAAAAGGGTATGTCAGCGCATGATGATATTCCACAAAGTTGTGGACGGATTGTGCCAAAACTTCGTGGATGATTTGGGTATAGACTAGGCTAATTATATGAAAAGGGGCCCAGAAATCACATGAGGGGTAACTGTTTGTTACAAGATGGCACCCATGCTAGGATTGAACCATGACACCTCCTGAGCAATATTAGCCTGGATGACATTTGATATTTTGATTTGGGACCTCACAGTGGGTTATTTTGTGAAAAAGGTCAATCGCGAAATATCTGATTTACTCGAAAATACAAAAATGTCAATAAAATGACCAATAATTCAGTTACAAACTTATTTTTGGTGTCAAAATGAGCAGAATAACAATACATATTGTAAAAATATTGGTTTATACTATAATATCGGGAAATTTTACAAAGAATGGCAAAAAATACAAAAAAATGCCGAATAATTATTTCGGTTTCACCGTAAACATATAACAAAAATTGCAATAACTTCACAAATAAACATCCCATGCATATGTTTTAGGTATCAAAATCATTCATTTTATTATTCCCTCACATAACAGTAACAGACAATTGGTTTACAACTGTGAATAAGACTGATTAATTACAACAAACATAACCCACCCCCTTAGTGAAACTTAAGATTCGCTGACCGGTAATATTTGTAAGAACATGATATTGATGTCATATAAACAAGTAACCATGGACTGAAAATGCTGCTAATTGCATATGTGCAAGTTTACATGTACATGAAATGAAATAAAAGAATGTCGTGTTTAAGTCACTCAGAGGCCATTTCAATTGCCACACTGTATGGGTTGTGACACACTCCGTTATTACAGGTACATGCAGCTATGCACTTCAAGTTCTTGGCCCTACAAGAGCATCTGGCAGTTGCACAATTTTTGCACTTGCAGCAGACTATGTCTGTGAACTCGTTTGGCAGAGGATCGTCCACACTGACGTGTGGGTGTAGTCTCCTCGTAGCATTCTCGTACCATCCACTTCCAATGGGCGACTCGATTTCAGGGATTGGTACATCTGCCTGGTACCACACCTGAGCCTGGTGGTGTGCGCGTTTGATGTGTTGCTCAAGACATTTTCGAGTTGGCGGAAGCTTTTCTTGGTCTTTGGTGCCCTTTTGAAACATGCGGTATCGCACATCGTTGATGTTAGTTTCGTCTGAAGCTGGTGAGTAAATGCGGCAGAAGAACTCTTCCACACTCCGTATGGTGGATTCTGACAGTGTGCCACGTCCGAGGTCATTAAGCAATGCTCCGTGTTGCTGGAATACCTTCCATGTCGTCTTTTTCCCGTGTCCACTTGGTTGACTGACTGTGTCACATCCTGTAACCGCATGGTACGCCAGGATGTTACACTGCATGGTCGGTGTCAACTGTATGTCGTGCACAGCCACATAACGCCGTTGCTGCCTTGTGCCAGCTCTCATCCAGAGCTCTCCACTTAAGTGTCCCGCGAAGTCTGTGAGCAGTACCAATACGTCGGTGTCCCTGCACGAGACTATGATCCGTTCGTATCCATCCATATAGGCCGCCTTGGCATGCACTATTATACGTGTATCGGCCTCCTCGTGAGATGATTGCAGCTGTTCAACATCAGACCCCAGTGACGATGCTACTTTGGTTTCTTCCTCAAACCCACCTGCAGTGATCGACTCACAAGTGTGTCGGCTCTTTTTTGCCTCCAACATCATTTGATCGCTGAGAAAGTTGGTCAGATTTGCCTTGTTTTCTGGTAAGTCCATGAACTGCTTCCAGTTGGCAGGGAGTGGAATCTCTCTGCTGTTGATCTTGCGCCGGATAGAACGTACTCGCCCCTCTCTCCTTTCCCGGGTCCCAGACTTGATTGATGTCATACGATATCGATCGAAAACCACATCGACTCTTGAGCAGTGCTGATTGAAATGACTGAACACTGATGCATTGAAGCCATCAGCCAGATCTCCAAATGACTTTGCCCCCGTTGGTTTTCCAATGGCTTGTACCAATGCCTGACCATCTATGATAAAACATGTCTTAAGCGAAGACACTGGCAGGACCTCGACAGTTACTCCACCCTCCAAGATCTTCCCGAGCGCAGCTTTATTCGTAGGACGTAGGCTTCCTGCCGTGTCTGCCAATGAGAGTGGTACCGGTGTTAGTTCATGACTCAGAATACTTTTAAGGTCTATATCACGTCCGGAGTCCTGTGCCACAAGAAGCCGCTGGAACAGAAGCCTGTCTGCTTTGATGGTTTGACGCTTTTGACTAGCATCCTTCATCTTTTCTAGTGTGTACATTGTCGTCAGTGTAGGACTCTGTGACTGTTTCAATTTTATATGAAAGCCGACGTCTTGTTTGCAAATCCGTGATTCCACAAATTCTTTGATCTTTGATTCTCCATGGGTTTCAGCGGTCAGTAAAGCATCCTTGATGTTTTCAGGGGCAACATCCATTGTCATCAGACAGGTCAACTCGTCGCCTAAGTTGCTCTCACTGTCAAATATTTGGAATCATGAGAACTGTTCCTGTAGCTTTTGAACATCTTCTCTGTCCCTCTTTATTCTTGCTGGACCGACATCTTTGTACGCAGATGGTGCATACTCTGTGTCATCGATTGCCATGCCAAACATTGAAGTGGTCTCGTCAACAATTTGGCTTCGCTCGTTGTATGTCAGGCACCATTTGTCCCTTGCACTGTCTGTTCGAGTTATTCCTATCAGACCACCAGCGACTTTCCCGACTTTGTTAACGTGCTCCAGTGCAAGATCAGTGCTAATTTGGTTGAAGCTCTTGCGTGTTGATTTCACAACAAAGTCACCATCCATGAATTGTTGGTAGACGTCTGGATGTGAACTGTCTAGTTGACTTATATCAGCACCATATATCACTCCCCAGCGTGTGTAGTTTGTGTGGTCGTAGTGAGCAAACCAAGGCAGCATGGCCATAAATGCTGACTTATGCATCTGCCAGTCTCCGGTTCATTCTGCACGTATGAACTGCAGCAAGACCAATACCATTTTAATGTAGTGTCTCCAATAGAGACCTGTTGGAGATAAGGTTTTGTCATATTGCTCCAGGAGTTCAAGGAGATGCGCATCCTTCACTGCTTCCTCCAGTTTGCCCAATGCTTCAGGTGGGTTACTGGTTTGTTCAAGATCCCCAAGTCCATCCAAAGATTGTGCTACTTCTTCCGACAGTTGTTGTAGTTCTTGTTCTCCGACCCCTTGATCTTGTGCCCATGCGAGGAAATGTGGCCACATGATCTGCCAGAGTGCCTCCACTGTCAGCTTGTGGGCTCTGGTCGTGCGGTTGGATGATTCCGCCATCATGTTGTTTTGGGCTGTGTTCTCGCCATACACCAAACTTTCGGACCATATCTGTTGAAGGCCAGAATCTGCATAGTGTTGCCCAATGGCTCTCATGAAGTTCTTGGCTATGTGGAAACCCCCCAGATGCAGAAAGAGAGTTTTACATGTGTCATGATTCTCCCACTGCAGTTCCTTTGCCTTCGCATACAGTTGTTCATCCAGTGTCAATACAGTGGACTGGCCAGGGTTCAGCTCCTGTGTGATTCGTAAGCAACGAAGTATAACTGTCCACAAGGTGTCCCTCTCATGTGCCGGAGCATTGATGATAGGTAAGTAACCCACGGTTGTTGTTTCTTGTGTATCATTGATGACGCATTGATTGAAACCTGTCCATGCTGGAACTGATTGATTTGGACTGCTGTAATGTCGGACAAGAAGCCACGAAAGGTCTTTGATGTTTGCTCTCTTTTTCATGTCTGGGTCTGGTGTGTAGCTATTAGTCTTCACTTCTGTGTCAAATCGTGGCTGGGCACGTGCACCACAGTCTGGTGCAGGCGTAAGCTGCTGTAGCTCCGCTGGTACCTTGAGTGACCTTGCTTGTCCCATTTGCAGTGCTTGTCCACTGTGGTGTCGTGACGCCCCTCTCTGGAAAGCAATCACCTGCGTTGCGTGGAATGTTCCCTTCCCATCGAGGGTTTCTTCTATAATATCGATATTATCAGCAGAAAATTGGAGAAACCGGCCTTCGACAAGGTTTGGTGGGACAGGAAACTGATCCTTTTTCGTTGAGTTGTCCAGTACGTGCTGCGCTAGTGTGGTATCTACACATTGAACTTGACTGTAACTGATGCAGTGTCCGGCCTTGTGAAATATGTTCACCAGGTCCTTGGAACGAGTTGCTTGGTGAAGGGTCATTCCTAGCCCAACATGCTTTGGTGTCAGCACTTTCCCTTTGGAGACGGCATGTACAACATCTTGGGCTATACTGAGAGATAACATCCTTGTTGTGTCATCAACTTCTGTTTCTCCTGGCTCGCCTATCAGAAGTACACTGAGTAACATGAAGAGACTCTCGGGAATAATTTTAGCTGCGTTGTCTGCGTTGACAGAGGAACAGTCGTTATAAGAGGGCGAGTCTCATATATCTGCTCATATACGTAGAGCTGTGTGGTGTAATGCTAAGACCTGCTCCATATCCTGATCTACAAATTGACTTGCACGCAAATCATGCTCGTAGCCTTCAGAGGTTGTATCATCTATTGTATCTGTTGTCTCTTTCAAGGCCTGTACAACAATTCGCGCTGGTACGGTGGGGAACAACAATTGTGCTTTTTGTGGGTCAAGTTGCGGAACGAAGTCGATTTCTCCTTTAAGGAGATCTTGTAGTTTGTACTTGAAATGTGTCCTGTGTTGCTTGTAACTTCCAGCATCAACCTGACATTCAGCCATCAATTCAGAGTATCGTTCCCACACATCTAATATGCTGTATATTTCTCCCTTGGTGATGCCAATAGAAATCTCATGTGCGACAGTTTTCAGACAAATCTCCCTAGGGTTTGGCTGCATCATTGGATCATGCTCACGGCCAGCTTTTCGTGTGAAGTTGACATAACATTTGAGATGGTACCGTACATCTCCAGCTACGAGGTCGTTCACACAAGCCAATCTGCAGCTCAAGAGAGGGTCAGTCTGAGCGGCCAGAAGCAGCTTTTTAGAGAATGACAGGGATGCTGCAAGTCGGGTCTTGTCTTTGGACGTTTGCTGGCAGAAAACACACAGGTCCGTGTTCAATGCCTTGGCCTTGCTTCGCAGTACCTGAGAGGCTTGGTCGCCCGCGTTGGTCGAAGCACCCTCCTCTGCACAGGAGGTCTTAGTTTCAAAAAAAAAATTCAATCTACTGAGATGCATAGCACTTGTGAAAGTGCCATAACAGTCTTTGTGATAAACAAATTCAGTGTCACCAGATACAGATTGAAAACTTGCAGCTTCCAATCTCTCCACTACGTCCCACCTTGCATAGTCTTGGTATTTTTTGCGCTCACTCAGTGCATGCTGCACTCTCTCCAGTCCGTTGCTTCCAAGCTTTCTAGTTGGTTTGTTAGACTGTTTCTGACATATAAAGCAAATGTTCCAATTAGTGTCCATGCCTCTTTTTCTCGGCTGTATGTGTGCTGCTGGTTCCATGACGCCACTGCTGATCAGCACCTGTTCAAAAGAAAAATACGTTAGATCTAGAAGCTAAAACCGACACCATTTTGATAAGCCAAGATTATTTAACATGATTAACAAAACAAACAACTTTTGGCAACATTAGATATATATTATATCACAAACTGGTTAGTGGTTATGGTACAAATATGTACGGATTATGTATATTTAATTGATATTATATTTGTATAGATATTCATTACGATTTGAAAATGAATAAACAAGAAATATGTAATGAAAAAAGCAAAGCAAATCGTACGCTGTGGTGGGAATGTAACGATCGTTAAACCATGGTACAGCCGACTGTTGCAACAACATTTATGGGGGGTGGGTTATGTTTGTTGTAATTAATCAGTCTTATTCACAGTTGTAAACCAATTGTCTGTTACTGTTATGTGAGGGAATAATAATGAATGATTTTGATACCTAAAACATATGCATGGGATGTTTATTTGTGAAGTTATTGCAATTTTTGTTATATGTTTATGGTGAAACCGAAATAATTATTCGGCATTTTTTTGTATTTTTTGCCATTCTTTGTAAAATTTCCCGATATTATAGTATAAACCAATATTTTTACAATATGTATTGTTATTCTGCTCATTTTGACACCAAACATAAGTTTGTAACTGAATTATTGGTCATTTTATTGACATTTTTGTATTTTCGAGAAAATCTGATATTTCGCGATTGACCTTTTTCACAAAATAACCCACTGTGAGGTCCCAAATCAAAATATCAAGTGTCATCCAGGCTAATATTGCTCAGGAGGTGTCATGGTTCAATCCTAGCATGGGTGACAGCTTGTAACAAACAGTTACCCCTCATGTAATTTTTTGAGATTATATTCCTAGTCTAGTAGGTTACAAGAACAAGTCGATAGATTCTGTTTAAAGTACGGATCCAGATCCGGCCTATCAGTGGGATACAAAACGTAAACTGTTCAACCTGGTGGAGGTATGCGCTCGGAGGTATGCAATCACTGTTTTATTTAATCTTGAATCTGTTATTGAGCTCTCTAAAAACGTCGTCATAAACATTTAATGGGACTGCTGTGCTTTTTATACTGGGAATTTCAGCTGTCATTATTATTTTTCTAGGTATTTAAAAGGGATATATGCATTTGGTTTGGTGGAAACAAATCACTTTGATGAAGCAGAGAAACAAGCCAAGAAGGTAAGACTACAAAATAAATATAAATTTAATGCAGGCATACCAATGTTGCAGCCTTTATCTTACTATAATTCACCAAATGTCTGTCCGTCCGTCTGTCTGTCCGTTCGAAGGTACCGCAAAAACGGCTGAACCGATCACAACGATATTTTGGGTGGGTAATCCTATGACCCCCTGGAGTAAAAAATATTCTTTTTCCAAGTTTTCCAAGTTTTCCAATTTTCAAGTTTTTCCAAAAAAAAATTGAATAATATTTACCGATATGAACAGTGATGTGGCTTCTGTTGAAATTCTACGTATCAGGAGAGAGTAGATCGACTCCTGACGAACTCTTCCCATATAAACGTGCGGCTCCGAAGTAACACGGCAGCGTGTGCAAAGCGACTGAGAAACAGATGTAGCGGCCATTTCCATGTTACAGATTCGGCGCGCACTCTTCACTCATAAACGTGCGACTGAGAGACATGTAGGGCCGCTTCCGTGTTACAGATTCAGCGCGCACTCTTCACACATAAACGTGCGACTGAGAAAGACGTGTAGCGGCCGCTTCCGTTTTGCCGAATTCGATCTTTTTTCAAAATGGGTGTTATGTACTGTTTAGATTTTGATGATTTGCGTGTGATATGATTCAACGGATGTTTATATGAATCGTTTAAAATAAAAAAGCCTTAAATTTCTGATATTTTGCCTTTTCATTTGGGCTTCCCAATTGAAGCCCCGCCCGCAGGGCGGGTACCGTTGCTAGTTTAATGAATACAGCATCCTGTGGAAGATCACTCCCTTTTTGAGTTATCTACAATTGAAACAGTTGTGATGGTTGAATGTTGCATAGATTTGGAGTTTGTGAAAAATATAAATGTTACACTGTTGATATCAATCATGTTTGGTGAAAAATTGCAATGAGAGTTGTTTTTTATATGCAGATTGAGGCTTGTAGGAGAGGGGGGACGCTGAATGGACCAGGAAGCAACAGAACAAAAAGAGCAGTATAAACATGGTGTAAACACAAACAGCAGTGTTGATGGACAAAATAGAGGGAGACTTGGACAAATAATGAGTGTAGGAAGAATGAGGGGTAGGGGAGGACACATGGGGTGAACAATATGGACATGGAAGAAAACTCTCAGGAAGGAAAAACTGGAAGTTTGGAAGAAGGTGGGCTTTGGGGTGGAAAGGGGGATTAATGGAGGTAGAAAAGATCATGGATGGGTGATGATGTGAGATTGTGGTGAAGAGCTGTCTTGAAGACCTGGAAGGAAGAGTGATTGTTGTAAATCAAAACTCAGAACTCTTTCAAGTAATGAGGTTTTATTGAACTATATCTCCACTCATCCTACAACACAAAATAAAGCACAATCATTAGCACTACAAAGGAAGCACTCAAACAAACATCTCCTCCAAGTCCCCCCCCTCCCCCACTCCCCCTGCAAGCAAGCAATTATGTACCTGTTAATCCCAATAGTCTCTTGGCAATAAGGTAACAGAACTGCCACGAGACCGAGCAGTCCGGTCTTATATAAGCTCCCTCAAGGTCGGCCCTCCGACCGAACCTTCTCTTCCAGCTCGAGACATTACATCATATTTCACCACATTCACCCTCCGTTGAAAATCAAGCGAACAATAAAGCAATAACAAGATAATAGAGCAACCTAACAAACAGGATTCCTACCAACCAAATTGATTAGGTGGCTGGCACAAACGCCAGAAGGCGGGCTTTGTTTCGTGGAATGAGCTGAGATTGCCTTCGATCGGGCTTCCTTTCCGAGAAGGGAAAGGAAGTTGTTTCAGAACAACTACCTCACCACAGGATTCAATGTACCATGGGTGGTAAGAAGGGTATGATAGTTGAAGATGAGATGGGACAATTGCCGGGTTGGCATGGAAGGTGGGATGGGAAGGCTTCGACAATGAGCCTGAGGAATTGGAGGATCTCATTCGCTACACTCCTCCTCCCTCCAACGAAAAGAAAGAAAGAAAGACAAAAAACTCAAAAAGCATTTATATAAACTGGCCTGGTGTTGATGTGGCGCATGCATGATGAGCCGAATGGAGTCCTTCTGTGTCTAATTTCCTTGTGTGTGTATCATGTGGATCATGCATTGTGTGCAGGGCCTCGAGTTGAATCCCAAGGACGGCTGGGCAACCCATGCACTTGCACATGTTTATGAGATGCGTGCACAGATTCAGGAAGGCCTGATGTTTATGGAGGACACCGAATCTAACTGG
The DNA here is from genome assembly GCF_964187855.1 of Myxine glutinosa. Taxonomy (NCBI): domain Eukaryota; kingdom Metazoa; phylum Chordata; class Myxini; order Myxiniformes; family Myxinidae; genus Myxine; species Myxine glutinosa. Next base: position 94,900,428 of record NC_136262.1, on the reverse strand, counting down.
AAGGTCATGAGAGAACATTTGCTTCATAATCATGTGTTTCTATTACTTTTACCATAACATGAAAGGCTATTTGTTTCCAGATACTATGCTATAGAATGCCCTTATGGGAATGCAGTATCCATGTGTAAGCACATCTGGCCATTGGATATAGACTGTGACTTGTGATGGAAAGAAGGACATTGAACTGTGCCTTTCTCTTCGGCCTCACATATCAGACATGTCGCCAATGTCCATCATGTCTCTGTCTCTCTCTATCTATTGTATCCCTCTGTATTGTATATTCTTTTTCCTTTTTTCATTTGGTTATCATCTCTCCTTGTTTCATGTCTTTCTGCTCTTATTTGTACATACTTTTCACTTGTCTGCTCTCTTTCTCTCGTTTTGTTTCTGAAAATTTATGATGTACTGTAAAGTTTTCTCAAAAACACGATCATCAAGTTATCTAGTTCCGTCAAGTTGTGCCTGACTTCTGGTGACATTCATGATCGGATTTCTCCAAACATCCCTATCCTGCTCTGCTTCCCAAAGCTCTGGCAAAGACAGTTGGAAGCCTTTACCCCATCCATCCCTCGCAAAGAAGGTCTGCCTCTTCCTCTTCTTCCCTCGACCGAACCCAGCATGGTTGACTTCTCTAGACTTTCGTGTTCTGCATGCATGATGTATCCAAAGTGTGACCGTTTTTGTTTTAACATCAGCACTTCTAATGTACATGGTGGTCTCATATATTCCAGCACTGATTTGTTTGTTGTTCTTGCAGACAATGGAGTTTTTGATATTAGTCTCCAACACCACATTTCAAAATAGTCACTCTTCTTCTTTTCTTTCTTTTTCACTGTCCATGATTCACATCCATACATCACACCTGGAAATACCAGATTGGAGACACCAATGGTGAACCAGAGCATTCACCAGCCTCCTCTTGGTTTGTATTGTCACATCACCATCTTTCCAGATCTTTGCCAATCCTGACATAGCTGTTCTCCTCAAAGTTAACCATCCAGTTAACCTCAAAGTTATGAATTTCTACTCCACATTCACCGCTCACTTCAATCTGAGAACCGAGGAAGAGGAAACTTTCCATTATTTCCACGTGATCATCTCCAAGTGTGAACACATCAATCGTCTCAGCTGACAAGATTTTAGTGTTTTTAGGTTTAAATGAAGACAATATTTTTTTACGTCCTTTATGGCTTGTAGCAGTTTCATCAAGTCCTCTTTACTTTCTCCCAACACAGTGGTATCGTCAGCATACCTTAGGTTGTTGATACATCTTCCTTCAATCTCGACTCCATCCTCCATACATCATCCAAGCTTGATTTGCTCATGATGTGCTCACTATACCGATTAAACAAGTTAGGGGAGAATGTGCACCCCTGTCCGATCCCTTTCCCAATTCCAAACCATTCTATCTCTCCAGGCTCTGTTCTTACTGTATCTTCTTGTTTAGTGTACAGGCTTCTAATCAGACATATCAGGTGCTCCGACATCGCCTTTTCTCTCGGCATAATCCATGATCAATTCATGATCAACACAATCGAAGGCTTTACTATAATCTGTAAAACACAGATACACTCTCCTTTGATATTCCCTTGCTTTTTCCTCGATCCACCCTGGATTTGCGATTTGATCTTTAATACCTCTGTCGTGAAAATCATCCACACACACGACTTGTCCGTAGGTTGGTTTAATATAATTTAGATCTGTGGTAACATCCTGTAAAATACATTCATGCAATAGACATCAGAATCGGGGTATTACATGGGAAAGACCGATAACAATAGGCAAAGCAAGCAAGTCCAGCATATAGGTGCGTACATACCATTCAAGACTACAGGACTATATGTCTCAGTAAATGTCGCAGGAGTGGCCTTGCGTCGCGGTCGTCCCGGGTCTTATAGACGCCCCTTTAGTGGGATAAGCGAGCACTCCCGGGTTCTCCTTCACCTTCAGTATAATTTCACTACATTCTCCCCACCATTAAAACTATACTGCCGCTAGGCAGGTCGCAAGCATGCGTCAGCAAGAATCGATTGGGGTACGTCATTCCACGTCAATCGGTCCACCCGTAGTGGTCGGGGCGGCGAACTACCCTGCCAGCTCGTGTCCGGAGACTACCGGGTATGGCGTCCCCAAGCCCGGAGTCCCCCGCGTCGGAATAACCGTCGGAGTTAGGTGTCGGAGGGGGCACCCCAGAGCCATCAGGCAAGGGAGTAGGCGACGACGGAAGTGTCGGCAGTAGTCCCATAGAGGAAGCTTTGGTAGAGTCCATAGACTCGTAGATTGGTTCGTCGATATCCCTGTCGTCGACCCCACAAGGGGCGAGACGGCGTACAGAGACAGTAGACTCGCGTCCATCTGCCGTTATCACACAAGCATGCTCGGGATTAGCCTGGAGTACCCGCACCTTATCAACAAAGGGGTCGTACTTGCTAGTGCGAACCGCTCGTTTGAGATAGGCCGGCCCCGGCTCAGCGAGCCAGCTGGGTAAAGATTGGATACTACCCGAGCTTCTAGGGTGGTGGAACAGTCTTTCGTGAGGAGTCTGGTTGGTGGCTGTACATAGGAGAGCCCGGATCGAGTTTAGAGCTGCAGGTAGCGACCACGCCCATTTATCGAGGCCCCGGCCGAGGGTCCTGAGGCTTAGCATGACGGCCCTCCATATAATCCCATTAAAGCGTTCGATCTGCCCATTCACCTGGGGCCGGTACGGGGTGGTGTAACTCGAAGCGACATTATTTTGGAGCAAGTATCCCCTCACCTCCTGAGACAGGAACACCGCACCCCGATCGGTATGCACGTAGGCCGGATACCCAAACATAGAAAACAAATTTTGCAGGCACCTTATAACCGTGACAGCCGTCATATCCCCGCAAGTATAAGCAAAGGGGAATCGTGAATACTCATCAACGATAGTGAGCAGCTAACGAGAGTTACTCGACACCGGCAGCGGCCCTTTGAAATCCATCGCCAATCTCTCCCACGGTCTAGTAGCCCTAACCAGCGTCCCCAAAGGAGGGTTGTAAAAACGCGGTTTGAGTTCCGCACAGATAGTGCAGTCACGGCAGATCCGGCGGATGTCCTCAATCGAGTACGGCAGATTACCACTGCGCACAAAATGCGCCACCCCGGGATGACACATAGTGCCGTGCAAAGTGCGCAGTCCCTCCAAAGTTACAACCCCCGCGCAGGTGGCCGGCCTCGATAAGGCGTCGGCGACCAGGTTATCCTTCCCCGGGTGGTATTTGATGGTGTAGCAGAAGTCGGCGAGTTCGATATGCCAGCGAGTGATTTTCTCATTCTTAATGCGTTGAGCATGTAAGGTGTCGTACATGAACGCAACGCTTTGTTGGTCCGTGACGATTTGGAAACATCGCCCGAGTAAGTACGGCCGCCATCGCCGAATTGATTCGACGATCGCGTACGCTTCCTTTTCGACAGACGAATGCCTCCGCTCAGCGGAGGTGAGAGTCCGCGAAAAGAAAGCCACAGGGCGCCCCCCTTGGGAGAGAGTCGCCGCTATCGCATGATCCGAGGCATCACTTTCCAAGACGAAAGATGCACTATCGTCAATCGTCGCTACGGCGGCGCCAGCGATGTCGGCCTTAAGGCCCCCGAAGGCCGCCATGGCGGCCGGGCCCATGGGGAACGTGTCGCAGGCCACACTGGGGTGGAGCTTCGTGGAGAAATTTTGCACCCACTTTGATTAGTGGGCGAACAGCCCAAGAGCGCGTTTCAGCGAAGCCCGATCGCTAGGCGGAGCCATATCGAGCAAAGGTCGCAGACGCTCCTTATCCGGAGAGACAGAGCCATGGGTCACAGTGTACCCCAGAAGATCTATCGTGCGTAGAGAGTAACGACACTTAGCCTCATTCATGGTTAGGCGATATTTCTGCCCGACCTCAAGGAAGCGCTTCAGATTAGCGTCGTGATGCCCCTGGTCATACCCACAAACCGTAAGATTGTCCAGATAGACAAAGACATCTGTCAAGTTCTCCTTCGTAACAAGGTCATCCATAGCCCTCTGAAAACATGAGACCCCGTTTGTCACCCCAAAAGGGAGTCGAGTGAACTGGTACAACCGTTGACCCGATTCAAAGGCTGTATAGACGCGATCAGCCCTAGAGATGGGGACCTGATGATACGCACTACGCAGATCGAGAGTGCTGTAAACGGAGTACAGGGCCACCTGACGTACCAGGGCATCCATCCCCGGTAAGGGGTAGGCATCCAGCTGTGTAAAACGATTAATCGTCTGTGAGTAGTCGATTACCATGCGCCGGCGATGGGCCTCACTTCGCACCACTAAGACTTGGGCCCGCCACGGCGACCGACTGGGTTCTATAATACCGTCCTTTAAGAGCTGGGCCGTTTCTTCCGTGATGAATTGCACGTCTGCGCGGGAGTAGCGCCGCGATTTTACGGCTACAGGAGTACAATCAGTGGTCAGGTTGGGGAACAGCGAGAGAGGCTCCACGTCCATCTTAGCGAGGGCGCACACAGCAAGCGTGTCCGGCCCACCGAAGTCCATTTCCAAACGTCCATGTCGCTTAAGGAAATAGTGTCCGAACAGAACGTCAGCACATAACGCAGGTAATACCATGAGATGCACGTCTGGGAACATGCGTCCCTTTATCACAAGTTTCAATCGACATTCCCCTTTTGTGCTCAGCCGAAGTCCTTGGGAGGCCATGAATATCCGTCGTGTAGTCCCGAGAACCGGCCACCCATGTTGACGCACGAGTCGTTGATCAATAAAACTATCCGTAGACCCCGTGTCGATTAAGGCTTGCGCAAAAACGCCCTCGACCTTGAGCGGAATGATGGCCTGAGCAAGGCCGGAAGATCCGGCAGGTATTGTGCCATCCAAGCGAGAAGATCGCGCTCCGCGAGTGGATCCCACACCGGCTGCAGTTTTCCGGTCGTTCGGGCAGTCCGTGGAGGACCCTCGTGACAAGCGCATAGTTGGCCGTGCTGGAGCAAGTGCGTGTAATTCGTAAGAGCCGCCATCAGAGGGCGCTCAAGTCACGCGTAGAGGATCACTGCCATTCACCGTTTCATGAGCTGGAGCAATAGCGTGTAATTCGTCAAAGCCGCCGTCGGATGGCGCTCGAGTCACGTGCAGCGTTCGCTGCGAATCCAGAGGAGTTTTCAAAGCAGTACCTTGTTGCTTGTTTGAGGTGGGCGTTCGGACGCCAGCCAAGGCCGATCGCTCCGCGGCCGGTCGTGGTCGCGCCAGTTGTTTGGGCGGCCCGATGTCCCCCACCAAGGACGAGTGTGCAGCCAGGGGCCCACGAGGAGGGGATACGCACATCAAGGCCGGGCGGGGCGCTCCGCTCGGTGCCCGGTCCGTTGGCTCAGCGATAAGCCCATTCAAGGACGCGCGGGCTCGCGTGCCTCGCGCGGACTTCTTGCAGACCTTCGCGAAGTGGCCCTTGGTGGAGCACAGATGGCATATTGCCTCCCGAGCCGGGCACTCTAACCTGGGATGCTGCCGGTTGCCACAAAAATAACACTTCGCGTACCGTTCTGGCCGTGGCCGGGCAGCGGTAGCAGCAGTCAGGCCGGTATCCGAGTCCGCCTCAGGAGCAGCCAGGGACTCGGCCGTAGTCGAGTCCGCTCCCGTATCCTCGGTCGGTCACTCGAGTTGAGAAGTCCCCGCCATGACTCGTGGGTGGTCATAAGCGGTAGATTGTTCACGGGCATCCGTAAAGACGTGAGCCAACCGTAGGGCCTCCGTGAACGTCAGGTCAGCGGTCTCCAGGAGCCTGAGCCTCAAGCCCACAGAGCTGACCCCAGAGACGAAAGAATCTCGGAGAAGGTCATCCTGAACTTGCTCGCGAGTCCGCACCTCCTGTGCGCCGTCCGCAAGGATGTGGCGCAGCTCCTGTGCGTAGCGATCGATCGACTCCGTTGGTTGTTGTCGCCGCTGAGAGAGCTGGTGCCGGTTGTAAACCGGGTTCCGTGTCCTTACGAATATTCGCTTTAGCTCAGCCAGAGCAGTAGCGTACGTCGCAAATCGTTGGATGCACCTGTAGACGCGGTGGTTAACCTTCGACTGTAGCACGGACAGTTTCACCCCGGCAGTGGGCTCAGTTTCCTGAGCTGCGAAATAGTTCTCCAGCGTTTTGAGCCAGTGAGTGAACTCCGACCCCGACTCCTCGGCTTGTGAGTCGGCGTCGAGGATCGGTACAACGATCATCTTGTGCCCCGCCATTTCGTATATCTTAAATGATATTAAATGTCGTGAAAATCATCCACACACACGACTTGTCCCGTAGGTTGGTTTAATATCATTTAGATCTGTGGTAACATCCTGTAAAATACATTCATGCAATAGACATCAGAATCGGGGTATTACATGGGAAAGACCGATAACAATAGGCAAAGCAAGCAAGTCCAGCATATAGGTGCGTACATACTGTTACGGACGCGGTTAAGATGTTATTTACCGAGCGGTGGTATTGCCGTGACCTAACAGTTCCCCCGATTCTTCCCCAACTCACCCGATTCCACCCAGACGTTGACCAAATCGCGCTATGCCAAATCAATGATGGAAAGGACACAACGACTGGGATAGATGAAACGACGCAAGGGGTACAGTTCTCAAGACCTCCGGAGGAGGGTATAATTACAGTGGTGGAGAAAAGGGGGTAGATTACAAGGTAGTGAGGTAAAGACACAGAAGAGATAGGCACTTAATTACAGTCTTATCTTATCCCCGACAGACCACAGACAAACGGAACAAGGTAGACTTACACAGGGATTGATGGCAGGAATGGACAGGTAGGTTGATAGCACAAGGTGCACCTTGGCTCGGGGACAGGATCAAGCACGGTCCAAGAGATGCAGGGAGGTGTCACAGCGCTCGGAAGGGACGTCTCTCTTGCTTCAAGCTCAGCGCGCATCTGACGTCACCTCCCTCTTCCTGCGCATGCTCAGCGGGGAGTGACACACCCTCGGCTGGTTGGCTCCGCCCCCCTGGGGCCGGTCCGCCGCTTCCATTGGGTGCGGGGGTTACCGGGCTCCGCCCTTGACGAGGAGCTGACAGGGAGCCCCTATTTGGTAACCCCGTCGAGCACATGTTCGATGGCGGCTCGTTGGGAAGGCCTCGTGCCCTCCCAACACCCCATACCAACCAAGCCGGAGTGAGGACGCGCACTCCCTGTGCACGCCGCTGCCGTTGCTGTTGTTGTTGTTGTTGTTGTTGCTGAACCGTGAGGAAGAGCTGCGGGGAGGTATTGGGAGGTCCTAAACTTCCTAACGGTGCCATACAATCACATTCTGGTGCAACGAAGGGTCAGAATTAATGGAAACGAGTCCTTAACTGACATAGACTAAGAATAACTAGCAAGATGTCCTAGTTGTCTTACATGAGATGCGGTGAACCTGGGCACGACATTTAATGGGGGAAATAGGGGGAGGTCGGGTCTACAGAGTGTTGTTTACAGAAAATGGGACTAGGGAATGGGGGATTGGGGATAGTTGGGAAGTATTGAGGAAATAGGGGAATATTTACAAGCGGATATGGATGGATGCAAATCCCATATCCGCAACAATACCATTCAAGACTACAGGACTATATGTCTCAGTAAATGTCGCAGGAGTGGCCCTGCGTCGCGGTCGTCCCGGGTCTTATAGACGCCCCTTTAGTGGGATAAGCGAGCACTCCCGGGTTCTCCTTCACCTTCAGTATAATTTCACTACAACCTCTTCCTCTTCTGAAAACTGCTTGCTCAACAGGCATTGCTCACTTGATGAAATATTATACAGTATTCTGTATTGAATGATCTTTAGTAATTATTATTCTTCTTGCAGATTTCCAGGCATGTGAAATCACGACCATGGTTTGGTTATATGAACATTTTCTTGGATCACCTTTCCTGGGAATAGAATAGTATGGAGGCTGTCTCCTCCACCTTTTAGGCCATACAATCCCACTCCAGATCTGTATACAGATTACTGTTAAAATATTGATTGCCTCCTACCTAAAGACCTTCGAGTTATTTTGGAATTTCAACAGTACATGGTACTTTTCGAGCTCCTTCAGGGCTTTACATACCTTACATTTCATCACTATTGGTTCTTACTCATATTCTCTTTCTTCGAGGGTTGCCATCATATTGCTATCTCGTTTGCATAGAGTTTTGGTATAGCCCTTCCATCTTTTTCACGTGTTTCTGCTGTCAGATATTTTCCGATTCCACTTTTAAGGACCCCAATCCTAAACTTTGTTGTGATTTCTCTGATCTTTAAAAAAAAGATTTCTTGTGTCCCTGCCCTGTTGTCACTCTGTTGTCTCTGTTCTCTCTCACTCTCTGCTGGCCGTGGCAAGATGGCGGCTGTGCATGTGTGGTGAGGTGCGAGCTGCTCCGACTTTAGATCTTTCTACCCCCCCCCCCCCCCCCTTTTTTGGTCGTTGTTCTCACCTTTCCTTTCCATTTTTGTTTATTTTCACATTGTGTATTCTCTGTCTCTCCCCCCACTCGTTCCCTCCTCCCCCCACTCGTTCCCTCCTCCCCCCACTCGTTCCCTCCTCACCCCACTCGTTCCCTCCTCACCTCCTCCCCCCCTCCCCTCCTCACCTCCTCCCCCCCTCCTCACCTCCTCCCCCCCTCCCCTCCTCACCTCCTCCCCCCACTCGTTCCCTCCTCCCCCCCTCCCCCCACTCGTTCCCTCCTCCCCCCACTCGTTCCCTCCTCCCCCCCTCCCCCCACTCGTTCCCTCCTCCCCCCCTCCCCCCACTCGTTCCCCTCCTCCCCCCCTCCCCCCACTCGTTCCCTCCTCCCCCCCTCCCCCCACTCGTTCCCTCCTCCCCCCTCCCCCCACTCGTTCCTCCTCCCCCCCTCCCCCACTCGTTCCCTCCTCCCCCCTCCCCCCACTCGTTCCCTCCTCCCCCCCTCCCCCCACTCGTTCCCTCCTCCCCCCCTCCCCCCACTCGTTCCCTCCTCCCCCCCTCCCCCCACTCGTTCCCTCCTCCCCCCCTCCCCCCACTCGTTCCCTCCTCCCCCCTCCCCCCACTCGTTCCCTCCTCCCCCCACTCGTTCCCTCCTCCCCCCCTTCCCCCCACTCGTTCCCTCCCCCCACTCGTTCCCTCCTCCCCCCCCCTCCCCCCACTCGTTCCCTCCCCCCACTCGTTCCCCTCCTCCCCCCCCTCCCCCCACTCGTTCCCTCCTCCCCCCCCTCCCCCCACTCGTTCCCTCCTCCCCCCCCTCCCCCCACTCGTTCCCTCCTCCCCCCCTCCCCCCACTCGTTCCCTCCTCCCCCCTCCCCCCACTCGTTCCCTCCTCCCCCCCCTCCCCCCACTCGTTCCCTCCTCCCCCCCCTCCCCCCACTCGTTCCCTCCTCCCCCCACTCGTTCCCTCCTCCCCCCACTCGTTCCCTCCTCCCCTCCTCCCCCCACTCATTCCCTCCTCACCTCCTCCCCCCCACTCGTTCCCTCCTCACCTCCTCCCCCCACTCGTTCCCTCCTCACCTCCTCCCCCCACTCGTTCCCTCCTCACCTCCTCCCCCCACTCGTTCCCTCCTCACCCCACTCGTTCCCTCCTCACCTCCTCCCCCCACTCCCCCCCACTCGTTCCCCTCCCCCCCATCCCGCCTCCATTGCATTCCTCGCTTGTGTTGCTATCTCTATTTTTATTTTTTTCCACTTTCGTTTCTTACCCTGAGATACAGAGAGAGAGCCCACGCCTTTCGGTGAGATGGAGGGGTGATTCCATCGGCACTCTGACGGGTTGTCCTGATTTGATTTCTCGCCCTTTTCCTCATTGAGAGGTGCGTTTCCTCGCGATAGTTTCGCTCGTGCTGGTGTACGCCGAGTAGCGCTTTTCCCTTTTTTCTCTACTGGTACAGAAAACTGTCCACCCTCCCCAAATCCATCTCGCCTTGGGTCGAGGGGTTTCCGATCGTCGTAATGTCGGCACGTTCCCACTACGCTGCCTTTGAGGCCTTGACGCGGAAACATGGCGTGGTTTGTGTTCCTCCTAACAAGCTCACCGTGGAAGACATCGTCATTGCGACGGGTAACATAATCGGGCTCGAGAAAATCCATGCAGCTTAACGGATGAACAAACGTGTGGTTATATTCATAGCTGAAGAGCAGCTTGTACATGAAATTGTGGCGACCGGTTTGTCTACCGAGAATGGACATTTTGTCCTGGTCTCTCCACTGGACACCCCAGCCGTGAAAGTCTTGATATCAAATTGTCCCCCATTCCTGAAAAACGATTTAATTTTAAAAGAGCTTTCTCGGTATGGTACAGTGGTGTGGTGTGGTACTCGGTATGGTAGTGGTGTCGGAGATCATGATGTTATATCTGGGGTGTCGCAACGAACAGGCTATACACGTCATGTCCTTTCGGCGGCAGGAGTACATCGTGTTTCCTGCATCCAATGTGGACAAGGTGCTCAACGCGGTATTTACGTTTCGTGTGGATAATCACGAGTACTGTGGTGCTGCGCACACACGACTCGATTGCCAGAGAGGTAGGCCACAACGCGTTGGTATAACAAAGAGTCTTTATTCAAAGCTCGTACTTCAGCACTCCGCGGGCTCGGGCTTGGAGCCCGCATATATGTGCCGAGGCCACGCCTAGTCCTCGGGCGTGGCCGATCGGTCGAAAGGCGGGGCATGTTCTTTCGCTCCCCGCCTGGATGCTCGTGCCACCCACTGGTGCGCGGAATTATTGCCCCTTGTGCCCGCCACACGCCCCCCCCCCCCCCCCCCCCCCAGAATTCCCGCGCACCTGAAGGGTGAGTTTGCGGGGAAGCCGGATGACCCGGCCGAAACGCCCCTTGGCGATGGGTGCAGGGCTGGGGGGTAGCGGGCTGGGGGGTGCTGGGGGTCCGACCGCCGGGGGGGCGGCCTCGACGCGGAGGCAGAGCTGCTTGCGGGGGGTGGTCCGGATCGAGGTGGGCCGGCTTGAGGCGGTCCACGGAGATGCGATCCGGGGCCCCGCCGATGTCGATGGTGAAAAATTTGTCCCCGGTCTCCAGCACGCGGAAGGGCCCGTCGTACGGGGGCCGTAGCGGTGCCCGGTGGGCGTCATGCCAGATGAAGACGTACTTTGCCGTGCGAAGCTGCGGGGCGACGTGGGAAGGCGGGCAACCGTGGTGTGCCGTCGGCACCGGGGCGAACCTCCGGGCGGTCTCCTGAAGGGCGGAGCGCTGTTGCGCCGCGGACCAAGGAGCCGTGGAGTCAGGGATAAATTCACCCGGTACCCGCAGTGGTTGCCCGAAGACCAGCTCCGCCGAGGACGCGCGCAGGTCGACCTTGGGCGCCGTCCTGAGGCCCAGCAGGACCCAGGGGAGTCTGTCGACCCAGCCGCCGTCGCGGAGGCTGGCCCGGAGCGCGGCCTTCATTGAGCGATGAAAGCACTCGCACAGGCCGTTGGCCTGGGGGTGGTGGGCCGTGGTGTGGTGTAGTTTCACCCCGAGCCCTTGCGCCACCGCGGCCCAGAGCTCCGAGGTGAACTGGGGGCCGCGGTCGGACGAGATGTCCGAGGGGGCACTGAACCGGGCAACCCAAGTGGTGATGAAGGCTTGCGCCACATCAGCCGCAGACGTCGCCGCCAATGGGACGGCCTCCGGCCACCGTGTGGTGCGGTCCAGCATGGTGAGGAGGTGGGAGAACCCCCGCGAGGGGGGCAGAGGTCCCACCAAGTCGACGTGCACGTGGTCGAACCGACGCTCGGGCACCGCAAACGGGGCCAAGGGGCCTGGGTGTGGCGGTGGACCTTTGCGCGCTGGCACGCGAGGCACGTCCTGGCCCAGTCGCGGACGTCCTTCCGGAGGCCATGCCAGACGAACTTCGCCACGACGAGCTTTTGGGATGCCTTCGTGCCCGGGTGGGACAGGCCGTGGATGGCGTCGAAAACTGGGCGCCGCCAGCCAGCGGGCACGATGGGGCGAGGCCGGCCGAGGGAGACGTCGCATAGGAGGGCCGCGCCCGCGGCGTCGAACGGCGCCTCGGTGACGCGGAGGCCCATGACGGCGGTCCGCAAGGCCTGGACACCGGGGTCGGCGGTCTGGTCCTCCGCCATCCGGGCATAGTCGACCCCGAGGTGGACCGCGAGCACGACGGACCGGGAAAGGCAATCCGCCACCGCCCACCGGGTTGTCTTTACCTGCCACGTGACGGATGTCCATCGTGTACTCGGACACAGCAGAGAGGTAACGCTGCTGCCGTGCCGACCATGGCTCGGCGACCTTGGCCATCGCGAACACAAGGGGCTTGTGGTCGACGAAAGCCGTGAACGGGCGGCCCTCCAGCAGATGGCGGAAGTGTCGGACCCCCAGGTGGAGCCCGAGCAGCTCGCGGTCGAAGGTGCTATAGCGGCGTTCGTGCGGGCGAAGCTGCCGGCTAAAAAACGCCAGCGGTTGCCAAGCACCACGCACCCACTGCTCGTGCACCGCGCCCACCGCGTAGTCCGACGTGTCGGTGGTGAGGGCGATCGGTGCATCGGGCGCCGGGTGGGCCAGCATGGTGGTGTCGGCCAGGGCCAGCTTTGCGCCCGCAAACGCCGCGGCCATCGGCTCCGACCAGGCGATGTCACCCTTGCCCGGCTTGCCCCGGAGGGCCTCATGCAAGGGGCGGAGGAGCTGGGCGACGTGGGGCACGAAGCTGTGGTAAAAAATTACCATGCCCAGGAACTCCTGGAGCCCCTTGATCGTGCGGGGCCACGGGAAATCCCTGACTGCCTCCACCTTGGCCGGTAAAGGGACGGCCCCGTGCCTGGTGATGCGGTGCCCCAAGAGGTCGATGGTGGCGACGCCGAAATGGCACTTGGTGGGGTTGATGATTAGGCCATGCTGGCCCAGGCGTTCGAAGAGCGTGCGGAGGTGGAGAAGGTGCCCCTCCCGGGACGCGCTCGCGACCAGGATGTCGTCCAGGTAGACAAACAGGAAAGGTAAGTCGCGCAAGACGCTGTCCATAAGCCGTTGGAACGCCTGGGCCGCATTCTTCAACCCGAAAGGCATTCTCAGGAACTCGAAGAGGCCGAAAGGGGTAATGACGGCTGTCTTCGGGACGTCGTCCGGTTGGACGGGGACCTGGTGGTAGCCCCGGATGAGGTCCATCTTGGAAAACACGGTCGTGTTTGCCAACCGGGCGGAAAAGTCCTGGATATGCGGGACTGGGTAGCGGTCGGGGGTGGTGGCATCATTGAGCCGGCGGTAGTCCCCGCATGGCTGCCATACCCTGCCAGGCTTCGGCACAATGCCCAGAGGAGAAGCCCAAGCGCTGTTGGAGCGCCGTACGATCCCCAGCCGCTCCAGCGTGGCGAACTCCGCTTTCGCCACGGCGAGCTTCGTGGGCTCGAGTCGGCATGCCCGGGCATAGACCGGCGGCCCAACCGTGGGTATATGGTGCTCCACCCCGTGTTTAACGGCCACCGCTGAGAAGGTGGGCCGCGTGAGGGCCGGGAAACTGGCGAGGAGGCGGGTAAACTTGTCCGCTGCCGGAAGCATGCAGACTAAACTCGCCGGGACAGAACCTTCCAGCAAGCCGCTTGGTAAGCCGCTCGGTGAGCCGCTCAGTGAGCCACTCAACGAGCCGCTCAGCGAACAAGCGAGCGAGCTAAAGGTTTCGGCCTGGACGAGCCGTCTGCGCTTCACGTCGACCAACAGCCCATTCGGACATAGGAAGTCCGCACCGAGCAGTGCCATTGGCACGCTGGCGGTCACGAACAATCATTGAAAGCGCTGCCCTCCGAACCGCAGTGAGAGGCAACGTTTTCCTGAATGTGCAGATGGGTGTACCGTTGGCGGCAAGCAAAGCGGGGCCCCGGCCCGTGGTTTGCTTGTCGGACATGGAGGCGGGGAGGACGCTTACCTCCGCTCCTGTGTCGCAAAGAAAACGGCCCCCGGACAAGGTGTCCGTGATGAAAAGGAGGCTGCCGGAATGGCCGACGCTCATGGCCGCAAGTGAGCGCCGGTCGTTTCCCGACCCGTCAAAAGAGCACGGCGGGCGACACGTTTTAGCCTGGCGGCCGAACCTGGCATGGTAGTAGCACCAGGTTTGCAGCGGTAACGGCCGCAGCGGCCATGCCGGCGGCGGCGGTAGTGGACGGGGCGTAGCAGCGGCCACGAGGGAAGTCGGTAGCGCTGGAGCCTCCGCGCCGGGATCCACTATGGCAGCACCGTACACCGACCGCGTGTCGCAGGCCGCGAAATACTTGTCGGCCTCTACGGCCAGGGCGCGGGGTTCCTTTATTTTGGAACCGGCCAGCGCGAGGCGTACCTGTGCAGGTAGCTGGCGTAGGAAAAGCGCCCGGAATAAGAAATCCGGGGGCTGGTCTCCGAGCAGGGACAGCATGGAATCCATCCGGAGGGATGGTCGTATGTCGCCGAGGGCGGGAAGGTCCAGGAGGCGGTCGGCCCGTTCGATCTCCGTGAGGCCGAACGTGGCGATGAGGAGACGTTTGAGCGCCTCGTACTTGTTGTCGCCCGGCGGGCGCCGAAGGATGGACATGACTCGGGCGGCAGTGCCGGGCCCGAGGGCGGCGACCACGTGGTAGTACCGGGTCTCGTCCGCCGTTATGCCTCGGAGGTAGAATTGAGCTTCGGCTTGCAAAAACCAAACGTCGGCGTGCACTTCCCAAAACTCCGGGAGTTTGACTGCGACGGCGTTGGTAGCCATGGCGCGTTCGGTGGTCAGCAACGACTGAACCAATCAGGGTCACCAGTGTGGTGCTGCGCACACACGACTCGATTGCCAGAGAGGTAGGCCACAACGTGTTGGTATAACAAAGAGTCTTTATTCAAAGCTCGTACTTCAGCACTCCGCGGGCTCGAGCTTAGAGCCCGCATATATGTGCCGAGGCCACACCTAGTCCCTGGGCGTGGCCGATCGGTCGAAAGGCGGGGCATGTGCTTTCGCTCCCCGCCTGGACGCTCGCGCCACCCACTGGTGCGCGGAATTATTGCCCCTTGTGCCCGCCACAGTACCAAGTATATGCATTCACGGAAACGTTAAAATGTTTCGGCTGTGTCCATAAATTGCCCCCGCAGTAGCCGAGCAGATAACACCCCCTGTTACTGTGACAGAAAACGTACCATCGACATCGAAAACCTCCGAAAAAGAAAACGTTTGGGATGGTTTTACACTCGTCTCCTCTTTGAGAAAACACCTCCTTTTCTTTGAGAAAGAGGAATGTCCCTCCACCCCGTAAGGAAAAGAAGGTGATGTTAGACTCCGATGCATTGGATTCAGTACCACCTGATAAAACATCGATGAGTAATCGATATGAAGTATTGCTAAATGTGAATGCAGACCCTCTGCCAGCTGCCGATATGGACCCTCAGCCTGATGTGGAGGAGTTGCATGCGCTACCTCAAGATGAGGTTGGAGTGCAAACTACGTTAAATCGTTGTGCGGATTTGGACAAGTCGGGTCGAGATTCGCCTGGGGGGCAAAAACAGCAAATTTCGACCCCTCAGTGCTCCAACGCACCTGATGGCGATCTTTCAAATCAAATAGTCATTGTACCGGCCAATTTAGAAAATGTACCTGAGCACAATAATATTGTCCGAGGAAGAACCTTAAATTGTGCAACAGGTTGCAGAATCGCCCCTCACCCCCACATTACCCGGGGTTCTGGTGGAACCTCTCCGTCAACCTGTTCCAACAGAAACAGGGCAGGATGACACCTGCACACCACAGAGTATTCTGGAGTCTCAAGAGCCAGGGGTCCCAGATAGTGCTTCTGACATGTCTGAGGAGGAATCCTATGACATTAACGAATTCCCCACATACAGTGATTCCAACGTCTTACCATTGCAAATACTCAAGTTTCTGAACCAGACCTTTAGATATATTGAAATAAAAGATTATTTTTCTGATCTACATAGGTTTATTGAAACGGCAAGGTGTATTATTCGCCAACCCAGTGACCACAATTTCACGGAACCCCAATGCAGTAGGCTTAAGAAACACATTGTTAAGGCAAAAAACGAACTAACACGTCAGGAGACGACGATGGTTCACGAGCGAGCGGTATTCAATGACAAAGGACGGACTGTAACCAAAACCGGCCCGGACAAGCCAGGCCCGGAAATATCAAAATCAAGGTTACTGACCTTGAAATGAGATAGAAAATAATGTATAACCAGTTATGAGGTTAGTTAGCTACACAATTCCGAAAATTCGGTGAAAAATGAAATGAAAATAAATTTTAAAAATGAAAAAAAAAATATGAAAAATCGAGCTCTGTGGGGCTAGACACATGACATTGGCCTAACCAAATATCGAAACCCCTGTTAGATTCCACCAAACCCCTCGGAGAAGATGTAGCTTGTACTCGATTACCCCCTAAAAAGACATCTTTTTCGGGCGTGGCTCCGCCCACAATGGGCGCAATATGCCCACTCTAGGCAGGACACAACTAGATCATGATATCAACCTCCCACACAAGTTTCATCAAGATCGGATGATATCATCGGGTAGTTATGCTACGGAAAGACAGACACACACCCAGACAGACAGACACACACACATGACGAATATAGTGGTCACTTGATAACTCGTGAACCAAAAGGATGATACGCATATTTCCCTTTCCTTACCTCTTTTAAATCTCTCTGACTATCTTTGGTAGCCTCAATATAAATGGTGGTGCGAGCCAGTCTAGGATGTTTCAAGTGGTCAACCTTGTAAGGCAACGGAAACTAGATGTGGCTTTCTCACAAGAAACCCACTCTACTCCATCGTCTCATGCTATATGGAATCGAATGATGAAAAAGGCCGGCTTCTTTCGCGATTCAACCTCTCGTACAGCAGGAGTTGCTTTTCTAATTAATCCCCATTTTTGCCTGCTCCAACTCTCATTTCAGGAAATAATCCCAGGTAGTACAGCGGATAAGCTCTCATATTTTAACAAATTGTGCATTTTTTGAGAAAAGCATGAAATTTCTAGCATAGTTAGTATATACCATAAGGTTTATTTTCAGATGTGGAGGGAAGTCAGATTTGACCTCTGAGGACAGTGAGAGGTCAAATACAAGATGGCCGCCAGTTCCCCAGGGGTAATGTTCAAATGTGCTTAATTTTGGAAACAAACAGCGTAGAAAAACATTTAAGGTATCATTTCCAACTAAATTTGGGATGGCCATTCATTTGGTGATACTTTTGAGATCGCCAGAATTGAACGAAATGCATTTAGGTCTAGGTCAAGGTCAAAACTGACCAAAAAATAAGGTCAAGAATGAAGTATCCCAAGTATGCAGATATCTTAAAATAAACCTAATGGTATGCACTAACTATGTTATAAATGTCCTGCTTTTCGCATAAGATGCACAATTGTTGTGGTTATCCACCTCACTTAAGTAAATACCCTCATTGTAAAATGGGGTATGGTGGTTGGTGTTAACATTGTTTTTTTTGTGTTTCACAAAAAACACAATTTCCTCTGTTTCTTGACAACGCACACTCAGTGGCAATGATACGGCACTCCATGGACATCGTCAAGGCAGCAGTTCAGCACTTGAACCCTGGTCAGACGCCTGTCCTTGCTGCTGACCAACCACTGTATGCCCTTGCTAAAGAGATCCAGTGGACCTGGCCAGCCACTCACGGAGAGGATCACTTTGTGATCATGTTCGGTGGTCTACACATCGAGATGGCCACGTTGAAGTTGCTGGGAGACTGGTTGGAAGACAGTGGCTGGACAAACGCGCTGGTACAGGCTGACATTGCAAGCTCCGGAACAGCAAATTCCTTCATACATGCCAGCCATGTCACCAAGACCCGCCCGCCATGCACATCAAGTCACAGCCGCAAGCCTTTATACACTCCTCCAACAAGCTTACAGTGAAGACTGCACATCCGATGATACTGATGCCATGCAACCAGATAGTCCGCCTTTTGAGGAGTGGTGCATAGAGCGGGCAAAGACCAGTGTCCACTTTGACTACTGGCTTAAGACCCTGTCATTGGAGCTTCTCTTGCTGCGGTACATTAGGTCACTTCGTGAAGGTAATTTCCAGCTGTACGTGGAATCCCTGACGCAGATCATGCCCTGGATGTTCGCCCTAGATCACACGCACTACTCCAGATGGCTTTCCATACACATCCGTGATATGACGACTCTCGCTGAAAACAAGCCGGATGTCCTAGCAGAATTCAAGTCTGGAAATTTTGTGGTGCACAAAACCAGCAACAAGTTCTCTGCCATGGCACTTGACCAGTCCCATGAGCAGAACAATGCAATGGTGAAAGGTTCTGGTGGGGCTATTGGATTGACTAGCATTCCAGGAGCACTCAGACGCTGGATGGTAGCAGGGCCAGAAATTGCCAGGATCACTACAGAGTTTGAGGAACAGGCCATAAAGCAACAGGATGGTGCTGGTGACACTGGACACCATCACCACGACCAGCAACCTGGAGTGCAAGCAGCATTCCTGAAGGAGGTTAAGGCACTTGTGACAGTATTGGAAGAGATGGGGAATCCATTTCGAGAACACAGCCAAGACCTACTAGTCATTGACACAGGGGACATCATGGACACCCAAGTGGCCGAAACTGTGAGAAGGATCGAGACCCTTGGTGAGGAGCAGTACACCAAGTTTGTGGCAGAAAGTAGTGCTGTTAGCTAGATTCAAAATCCCGTCTCGGAACCGTCTCGATAAATTTTCAATTTTCATAACGGGATCTCGGGTCGGCTCGGTTCCTGGCAAAGTAAAAAAAAAAAAAAAAAAAAAAAAAAAGCTTCAAAAATAATGGAATTTCATTACAATATATAAACAACAATGAAAAAAATTCATTTCTGATGTTGAGTACTTAAATTCCGACTTAGCTTCCATTTACCGGGATGTAATAAAATACACCGCCTACATGCAGATGATCGGCCACCGATGGGACCGGGTTATCTCATTACAGTTTGTATTGTCGTGTGATTTCTTGCTCGGAATGTCAGAGAGAGGGAGAAAATGTTTCTGCCCAGGCATATTCGAGTCCCGGTTGGAGTTTCATTATCATTTTGTGAGTTGTGATCGCCAAGGGGCTCGCTCCCCCCCGCCGTTCCCCTCCCCTCCCCCGCCCGGCAATGCCGGGTACTTCTGCTAGTAAATTATAAAGCAGGCGGTGTAGTGATCACCCCCCCCCCCCCCACCCCCACCCCCTCCTCCTTATTTTGACTCTGTGACTAAAGTAAACGTAATCAACTTATCAGGCCTAAAGTGGAGATAAGATAACCAAAATACTTTCACATTCAAACCGTCAAACCAAACCCCGAGGGATTCTTACAATTTATAGATTTAGCGTTGCAATTAAACATAAACGTTCATCAAAAACTCATTTCATAAAACTACATAATGTATTGTACTTGTATTAATACATTGTGTGCAGAATAATCCGTTATAAACGTGTTTTTAATCTAAATAAACATCGTCCTAAAGCGCGGCGTTACGCGCGCTGCTTGCGAGCAAGGAGGAAGCGGACAAGCGGTAACTTATAAGCGTCTTTATTTCAGGAGCTCACTGTAACACTAGCGCGCTCCGGGCTGCGCGACCTGTGTATATCCTCAGGCCACGCCTACCCCTCGGGCGTCGCCGCCGCCCACTTGGTGCGCAGAATGATGTCACCACGCCAGTGGGCTTTCGTGTCCGCCACAGTCCCTCCATTCTCGGGGCCTCGAGCGAGTCCCTCGATATTAATGTGCTAAAGACCCTAGCAACCGCATCCTGTAACTCGTCTCCAAAAACGGACACGTGACCGCAGCGGGGCGGGGCGAGGCGGAGTGATACAGCGGAACGATTCAACGGTTTAAATAAAGTCGCGATGCGGGGGATTTTCATTGGGACCTTCATCCTGATGTTGTTACTTCCGCCACCAAAGGTAGATGGAGGTTATGTTTTCACTCCTGTCTGTTTGTCCGTTTGTTTGTGAACACAATATCTCAAAAGGTTGTGGACGGATTTGGACGAAATTTTGTGGAGATGCAGCGTGTGTGACAAGGGCGACATGATTAGATGGTGAAGATCCGGATTCGGAATTCGGATTCGTTTGCAGTGCATTGTTTGTTGACAAGGGGAAAATCCTGGAACAGTGAGTTTACTTTATCTATCATCGTTTGTGTCAGTTCAGCTGCACTTGCGAAAAATGATGCTTGTGCAGAAGCAGAGTAATGAAAGCAAGGCTCAATAAATGTCTCTATTATGGAAAATATCTGCAAGAAGTTGGAATTTTAACCGGGATTTTTTTACCGAGAAATTGCGTCAATCAATTTATCTCGGGACCGTCTCGAAAGCCGAAACCGCCGGGATTTCGTCCCAGTCTCGGCTCGGTTGACAGCCCTAGCAGAAAGGCTAGAACAGTGTACAACACCTGTCACACAAACACTTCCAAAGAACAAGTTGCCACTGTTCAGTAGGCCACCGGTCAAGATTAAGTCAAAACAGAAGGCACAGCTCGCAGCACTGAAGAGTGACTGTGGTCTCTTTTCGAAGCTGTACATCTCCTGTCAAACACGAGATGGAGACATTGACAATTTCTTCTCCCATGAAAACCAGGCAGCCCCGCCAGCTCTTTCAACTGGAGGAAAAATGCGGATTGGTGTTAAAGCAGATCTACTTCGCTGCCTGGAATCAGATCTGCTCGAAAACAACAGTACGCCTGTGACTGATGCAACAATTCTCGATGGTGCAGCTGTGGTTCAAATCCTAAATCCTGGAACATCAAGAACATTTCAAGAGTATGGAGAAAGAGTGTTTGCACCATACATCTCTGCTCAACTTGAGAAAAGCAGCCGCATTGACCTTGTCTGGGATGTATACCTACCTGCCAGCCTGAAAGCCTCAACAAGACAGAAGAGGGGAAAGGGCACCAGGAAAAGGGTGACTCCTTCTACTGTGATGCCAAAGAAATGGAAGGACTTCCTTCGAGTCGATGAGAACAAAACCGAATTGTTTGTTTTCCTTTCACGCGAAGCTGTTCATCTTCCTCTAGTAGAGGGCAAGGAACTGTATGCAACAGATGGAAGTGGAGTTCTCTGCTCTCCTGCTGAGTCATACTTGGCCCGCCTTGCCCCATGTTCGCAAGAGGAGGCCGACACTCGTCTACTTCGCATGTGGCAGATGCTGTGCAAAAGGGGTGTAAGAAGGTGACCATACGTACCGTTGATACTGATGTGGTGGTACTGGCTGTGGCTTCATTCAGCAAGACAGCTCCTGATGAGCTGTGGGTTGCCTTTGGTGTCGGGTCAAGCTTTCGGTACATAGCTGTTCACGAAATGGTTGCCACAATGAATCCAACACAGTGTCTGACTCTCCCAGTCCTTCACGCTTTCACCGGGTGTGACACTGTATCTGTATTTGCTGGCAGAGGAAAGAAGACTGCCTGGGAAACTTGGAAGTCTTTCCCAGAGGTGAATGATGCTTTCAATGAACTCCTATGCATGCCAAGTGAGGTCAGTGAAGGATCAATGTTACTGCTAGAGCGATTTGTGGTGCTGATGTACGACCGAACCAGTGAGAGCACGGAAGTGAATGATGCCAGGAAGCAGCTCTTCACCTAGAAGTCTAGAGAACATTCCTCCAACCCAGGCAGCACTGAAGCAGCACATCAAGCGCACTTGCTACTAGGCCAACTGTTGGAACCAGGCATTAGTCATGGATCCAGAAATGCCAGAGCCATCTGACTGGGGCTGGATAAAGGAAACAACTGGGTGGCAGCCTCTTTGGACCACTCTCCCTGAAGCATCAAAGTCATGCCATGAATTGATCCACTGTCGCTGCAAGAAAGGATGCACTGGACGCTGCAAGTGTGCCAATGCTGCACTCAAGTGCACTGCACTGTGCTTCTGTTCTGGAGACTGTTAGATTTTGATCACTACCAATTTTCATCATTGCACTTGATTTAATGTAAGCTTTTGTGGACATACTTGGTTAACTACAGTTATTTTTTCAGAGGTTATTGCATCATTCCTTGCAGTGTAAACACTTTTTTTCATCATTTCTGGTCTTTGGGTGTTCTGTACCTATCCCTGTACCTGAAAAAATAAAGTTTTAAAAGTTCAAATGAACTTTTTCCAATAGCAGTTCCAACTGCAGTATCATAAAAATAGATATTTAACGTAATTTGACTTTGACCTTGACCTAAATGCATGTCCTTGAGTTCTGGCGATCTCAAAAGTATCACCAAATGAATGGGCATCCTCAATTTAGTTGGAAATGACACCTAAAATGTTTTTCTACACTGGGTGGTTCCAAAATTAAGCGCGTTTGAACATTAGACCCGGTGGACTGGCGGCCATATTGGATTTGACCTCTCACGGTCCTCAGAGGTCAAATCTGACTTCCCTCCACATCTGACAATAAACCTTATGGTATACACTAACTATGTTAAAAATTTCATGCTTTTCTCATAAAATGCACAATTTTTGTGTTTATCTGCTGCACTAAGGTCACTTAGCATCACTGGATTTTGTTGATGGAGACATACATTTTACTTCAATAAATGTCTATGCCCCTTCAAAGGGCGCAGACCGACGAACCTTCTATGACAGGTTACGACTCCACATGATGCAGTTAGACTTGCAGAAGTGCATTATAATAGGCGGTGATTTTAATTGCACCCCACAACCTGAGTGCGATCAGAATGGTGCAGAACCTCACCCCGGACCAGCCAGACTGTTATCGATAATAATATGAGATTTTGGTTTTCAAGATATCTGGCGGATACAAAATCCAGGCACCCATCAATTTAACTGGTGTAAGGTTGCTAATAATCAAATGGCCCTTGCCAGGCTTGATAGATTTTATATAAATTTGCCCTTTACCAACCTCTCCCCCACCACTGAAATTTTCCCGTCTTGTTTCTCCGACCATCACCTCATTACCATGAGTTACCGTGTAGGGTTATCTCCAAATCGCCACTCTTTTTGGAAACTAAACATTTCCATATTAGATAACCCCTCCTTTAGGAATGACTTTGAGAGGGTGTGGTCCAATCTGAGAGGCTCCAAATCCAGTTTTAAGGATCAGCGATTGTGGTGGGACAACACAAAGGTCCAAATTAGAAGTTTCTGTCAGCAGTTTTGTTTTCTAAACACACAGGTAGAACGCAGAATGAAAGTGGAGCTGGAGAAGGAGATTCTCCAGATTCAAACAAATTAAAAAACCCATTCTACCCCCCAAAATAAACTAAGACTATGTGAGAAGAAGTCTCTTCTTAATAATATAATTTCTAATCAAACCCAAGGAGTGCTAACGAGACTACGCTTTCAGCACCTTTACCTCCTTGATTCTCCGACCCGATTTTTCTTTGATTTTGAAACAAAATTTCCTCATTCCCAAACTACTGCTTTGAAACGTCCTGATAATTCAATCACGACCAACCCTGTAGAAATTAAGAAGGATGCAAGACTCTTCTTCTCTACACTTTACCAGGCAACAGATGTCGATGCAGAACTTGTTCCGAACGTGTTTGATGGTGTCGGTACACTAACTCCAAAGCAAAGAACGGATCTGGAGTCACCGCTCACGCTTGAGGAACTTTCTGTTGCCCTTAAAAGCCTGGACAGAGGGAAATCACCTGGCCTGGATCGTCTGCCAGTGGAGTTCTTCGAGAAATTTTGGGACTTGATTGGACCTGATTTGCTTCTGGTTTTCCTGGAGAGCTTGAAGAAGGGTGAACTTCCACTGAGCTGCAGGAGAGCCGTGCTTACTCTGCTTCCTAAAAAAGGAAATTAATTGCTCATATCACTGTGGAGGCCAGTATCCTTATTGTGTATGGACTATAAAATTTTCTCAAAGGCTTTGGCCTTGCATCTCTCACACCTACTAGGAGACATTATTGGACCAGACTTATTGTGTTCCTGGTCGCAATATTCAGGATAATATATCTGTTGTCCGAGATGTCATTGAAATCTGTGAGACTAATTATGAAAGTTGTGGCTTGATCTATCTCGACCAGGAGAAAGCTTTTGACTGTGTTTCTCATACATATCTTTTTGAAGTGCTGAAATGTTTTGGTTTTGGACCTCTCTTTCTATTCCATTTAAAATTATGTTATTCAAACATATCGGCTATCTTAAAGATAAACAATGAACTTGTACCCCCCTTTTGTGTTGGGTGAGGGGTAGGGCAGGGCTGCCCTGTCAGGAATTTTGTACGCTTTATCCCTTGAGCCCCTCTTAAATACCTTTCGGAAGTCCTTGTCTGGTGTTACTTTTGGAACCCACCCCTTAAAAAGAATTGCTTGTGCAGATGACATCTGTGTCTGCATCAGACAGTCAGAAGACGTTGATTTGATGATGAGTGCATTGGATCTCTTCAGCAGGGCATCATCGGTCAAGATAAATTGGACAAAAACAGAAGCCCTGTGGCTTCAACCCTCGACCTACCCCCTACCTGCCCCCCAATTTCCTCTCCCTACTCCTCTCCCTGCCAATCTTTCATGGAGAGGGGATGGGATTAAGTTCCTAGGGGTGTTCCTTGGCCCTGGGAATTATGTGAGGCATAACTGGGAAGGCTTGTTGGCACACATTGAAGTACTGTTACTGAAATGGAAGAACTTGCTCTGCCAACTGTCCTACCAAGGTAGGGTACTAGTCATCAACAGTCTGGTCACCACTAAGTTATGGTACAAGATTCTTTCCCTGCAGCCGCCCAAAACTCTGGTGGAAGACATACAAAAATGCATCACCCATTTCTTCTGGTCCTTAAAGCATTGGCTGAGACCAGAGATTCTAAACTTACCAACTGCAGAGGGTGGCCAAGGGCTGGTCAATGTCAAGTGCCGCATCATGGCTTTCCGCCTACGAACAACATGGCGCTTCTTGTTTGAACCATGTTTAGCCTGGAGACAGCTTACCCAGCTGCATCTTACGTCAAGCGGGGAAGTTGTACCTTGCACAGGAGCTGTTCCTGATGGACTCGACCAAGATAGACCTATCGATGCTACTTGACTTTCACCAAAGCCTACTGAATTTGTGGCAAGCCTTTACCTGTCTCCGTGACCCCTCGACTTATATTCGATCCATGTTTTTCAACGAACCATTATTTCACAACTCTGTATTTGGTGAGTGGGTGAATGAAAGCACCTTCATTGAAAAGTTTATAAATGCCTCAGTAACAAGTGTGTCACTTGAGAAATGCCACCAATGACAGGTGGATCAGTGCTACCGCTCTGGCTTCGACAGTTGGCATTAGATCGTGTCGCAGAGTTGACAGCTTTTTGAAAATGGTGCTTCGCATCTACTGTGCCTCAAATGTCTGGGCAAGCAACCCTCCCGTACCCACCTCTGAATCTTCTCCACCCTTCCCCAATCTTTGTCTATCTGGTTCTCTCAGTTTGGAACCGATTAGTTTTGGCTGCTCTCTATCCTTTTCTGGGAGCAATCGAAAGACCCAGTATGTGCAATGCTTAAAAATCCTTTTTCCTTCATTGTCCTCCCCTGTACCCTGTAGATGGCCTGCAGTACTTCCGAATACCCTTTACCCTTTTTGGGGGTGGTACTATAAACAGCCTGTGCCGAAACATGTTGGGAATCTTCAATGGAGAATTGCTCATTTTATCCTACCCACAAATTCACCGCTTCTCGCAAGCGATAAGTGAGCAATGTCCATTTTGTGGACAAACTGAAACCTTGCCCCATGTGTATGTACGCTGTGATTTCTTTAAAATGTTACTTGCATGGTTTTCCTTTGTTTTTGATTTTCCTGCCTTTATTTTTGGCCCTAGTGGGCGGTTCAATTTCTCAACAACAATTTTAATTCATTTCTTTCTTGCGCAAGCCAAGTTGGCGATATATAAGACCAGGAAATCAAAGATACAGAATGATTTGTATAGTACAGATCATGTTTTGGAAATGTTTAAAGCTCTCTGTGTTTCAGGAGTGAAGCTGGAATTTTGTTGTTGTTCTGAGGTACAACTCTTTGAGAAGCAGTGGTGTGTGAGAGATGCATTTTGCAAAATAGCTGAGGGTCAGTTAGTATTTACTATGTAGTTGTTTTCCTTGCTTGTTTACTTTCTGATAATTTGTTTATTTATCATGTAAATGCTTGTGCAACCGTTGTGATTGTTTTCTTTGAATCATCGTTTTTTAAAATACTTTTGTAATAAAAGGACATAGAAGTCAAAGTCTCTTTCTCTTTCTCTCGCTCTCACTCTGAAATAAAGTGGAACCCCAACAGTAGTGGTTTCGCTTTTCACTAACTCTACGGTTAACAAAATGCAACATGTTTCTAATTTCGCAGCTCTGTGCTTTGCGTATTCGCAGTTTTTTCAGGGCACAAAATAAATTTCCCACCTAACCATCTTCCATGAGCTATGCATAAACACAAAGCAACTCTAACCAAAGTTGAAGTTTTGCCAGAAGTTTTGATGTGAAAAAAATAATAAAATGTACATGTGACTTTAATTTTGTTTATTTTAGTTTTACAGCCTTGGCAACAATTTACTTTGCATTTCACTCATTAAATGGTCCATTTTTTCTGAAGATGAGAAGGAACAAGTGCCGGGTTGGCACGGAAGGTGGGAGGGGAAGGCGTCGGCGACATTGAGCCTGAGGAATTTGTCATTTCACATAAATGTATGACTCCCCAGGCACATTCAGTCTATATTGCCACATGTGCACCTGAGTGATACGAAATCCAGATTAGTCAGGGCTGTTCCAATATTTCCTAGCAATCATACCTGTTAATTGATGTGCTTGCATTCAAAATATATTCATGGCCCTTAACACCTTATTTCACAACACACCTTATCAAGTCTTTTGATTTTATCGGTCTTTATCAGGTGCAAGGAGTAAAAGCAATAGGAAATGTAGTTATTGCACTACTGATTTTATTTTTTTCCAGATATAATTCCAACCCTTCCCTTATGTGTCCTTCCAGACCAGTGACATGCTCGCATCACATAATTACTGGCATTGGAGTCTCTATCTAATGGATGAGGTCTGTATATTTGTTCATTTGTTTATTTTTAAAGTTTTTATTTACCATTCATTCATTTTGAAGCAAGTTATTCCAAAAAACGAGAATAGCATGCTTATAGTTTGTTTAATTATTTTAATTATTTTGTAATTACAATACAATTTTGTTATAACAAACAGCTGTTTCATGAACTGGTCATCACATCAATAAATAATTAAAATAGTCTCCACCCGCCAACAACCACCACTTTGTTTAAGGCACAGGGCTGGCAGGATGGCCTAGAGATGCGCACATTCACCTCTAAGCTGTCTAGCCCTTGTTTGAATCCTGAATCAGCTATAAACTGTCATCCCGGTGTTTTACAGGCGGTGTGATTCATCAGTGTGTGTGCCATCCCTCGGTTGGATGTTAAACTGGGCATCCCGTCTGTAAGCATTAGTTAGTTGGGGGAAGATCCCACGGTGTCTTTCACTAAGAATAGGTGATCTATCATTGGCACCCTGGAAAAATTCGAAATTCCTGCCGTAAATACTTCATCAAACATCAGGCTTGCCGATTGGTTCACCAAAGTTTTGGGCGCATCTTCATCCGGCCAACTGCACAACAACTTCGGAATAATTGTGGTCATTAAAGAAGAACAACAACAACAAGAAGACTATGTTTTAGACAGAGGAATGCGACGTAACACCAAAATATTAAAATGTCATTGCCCCCAAAATATAAATGGTGTAGCCATTATTTGATGGTGTAGCCTTGTGAGCATGCCAAAGTCTGAAGCCTCTGCCTAGTATCAGGTGTGCTTATAACTTTTTTATTTATTAGACATCCTATGGACGTAAATGAAGACTCGTTTTACTCTACGCGTGTTGTACATCACGTGCAGCCAATTTCACCTCCCCACACCTTGTATTTATTGTTATATATAAAAAAACACTTCTGTACACCGCCCTTGAGGCTAGGTTTGCAAGCCACCGTCTACAATTCCAATAAAAAAATAAAACCACCTTTAGAGGCCATTTTTCCCCGCAAGGCGGGGGTTGGCCTTTTTTGGGAACCGTGGTTGTTGTTGTTTTTCGGTCCCCTTTTTGAAGCAATGTTTTACGGTCGGATGCCCTTCCTGACGCCAACCAATTTTTGCCGCCTTTAACGACAAACAGGGAATTACCAGTGAACTGGTACTCAATTAGCCGACCTCGGAAGGATGACAGGCTGAGTCAACCCCCCTGGTGTTAATTCAGCGATCGACCAATAGAAGAGACAATTCCAATAGAAGAGACATAATTAATTACTCTTTTATGGAAAATATTTTTCGCGTTTGTTTTATCCTCAAAAATAGACCGTAGTGAACACATTCGTGTTAAAAGATTGGCCTTTAACACCTACCCTTATGAAGGGGGACAGACATCTGTACAAACACACAAACAAACTGACATTGTGTTTTATATAAAAAATTTTTTTAAAATATTCAACATTTCACCATATGCATTTCAATTTGCAGTTCCAAATTGGGTATAACAGCACTTGATTCATCGTTTATAATAGAGAGTTATTTTACTTTCTTAGCAATGGCTTAATGTATTTTTATAATCTTTAAAAAATAATTTGACATTTTACCCCAGACTAGGGAACATCTTTCACTGTGGCATGTTGGCATGAAACATGTATGCCAAATGGTCTGGAAGAGGTTAATGATGTAGCGTTAGATTGTTCGCCAATGATAGACAGTGGTGTGATGATACAAAATGAAATGAAAGCTTACTTTTGTAGTCAACATCATCATCATCATCATCAGCATCATAATCGTACCTTAATGTTAATCTTGAGCCAAGCCAAGTTATCGAGATGGTTCCCATGGCAACATAATTCAGCCAATCACAGCAGGGATGTAATCAGGTTGAGATAATGTCATGAGTAATAGATATCTGCAATATGAAAACTAAACGTTCAACGTTTTTTTTAAATGTCGTGTACACAAAAGTACACGGTCGGTTGCTCGGTCGGAGCTCATTTTAATGTCCCCTCTCTGACATTTTCGGAGGGGCAGGGGTCAAAACAAATGACGGAAACATTGCAGAATACATGAAACAACCTTCCAATGGAATTTCTCCAAAAATTGCAGAAAGCATTCCAAAATGGATATTTGCTGTTTTGCATGAAAAAATGTCATCACACCAAATATTGACACTTTATGCATTGATATTGTAAATGAAATGCAATTAATTTTTGTTTCTTTAATGGAACATGATCATTATAAACACGTTTTATTTAACATAATATACTCATGTGACAATGAAATGTTTATGTTCAAGGTCGCCCAAGACTTTTGTACAGTATTATATATTTCACACAATTTGATCCTTGCATGTGACATCCAAAGTATTTGCAGGTCATTTCATAATATTCTGTCGCTAAAAATGATTGCCACCTTTAACTTTGTGAAAAAAGGCATTATTATAACTACAACTTTAAAATCACAAGTCCACATCATACTCAATAACAGGATATAAAATATTTGAAATTGATGTAATGAAGTTTTCTGCAAACAGCAATGTACAGTATGTTTGAGCATTCAATTACTTTGGGCAGTGTAATGAGAATTATGAGAGCAAACTGTTATTTCATTATATTATGCAAAACGAAAATTTGCAAGATTTATTATTATGTTAACTTCTTTTTACAGGGCGATTACGAAAACGTCTTGAACATGTACGACAAAGAGGTAAATCCTCCGCATTCATGAATATGATGAATTAGAGTAACATTAGTGATTTCACATGATGAAGGCACTCAGCCCTTAGTGAATGGCCTGGCCAAGAGTTGGCCAGTAGGAGTAAACCGAGCAGATGAAGAAATCTTTGTTTCGATAAAGTTGAGGCTCATGGAGGAGCAACTGGGCAGGTGGTGGTTTTGACTAACATAAAGGGCAGAAGTAAGAAAATGGACTGTTGTTGGACATGGACATACAAATACTACCAGTAAGAAAAGGTGAGAATAAAAAAAAACAATGCAAATGGGAGATGCCTTGAGATGTAGCGAGCTGCAACCTACAAGCAATGGAGAAATATGACTGGACAGACAATGCAGTTGCGTTAGCATGGACATTGAAAGGTTGACAGTGGGGATTCCGGGAAGAGCTGTAAGAGGAGCAGAAGGCCAAAAGAGTAGGGTGAGAAATACCAGAGAAGAGGTAAGCCCTGTGTGTGAACCTTTGATGAGTAATG
The DNA here is from genome assembly GCF_964187855.1 of Myxine glutinosa. Taxonomy (NCBI): domain Eukaryota; kingdom Metazoa; phylum Chordata; class Myxini; order Myxiniformes; family Myxinidae; genus Myxine; species Myxine glutinosa. Next base: position 94,870,339 of record NC_136262.1, on the reverse strand, counting down.
CTGAATATTTTCAGAGCTTTATCCTCCAAAGCTTCTAGGAGTGAGAGAGATGTAAGTGGACTGACTACAAGAGAGAACAATAAAGTGAAAAAGTTGTCTTTATTTAAACCTTAAATGACAAAAATATTGTCAACTGAGAAGATTGACGTGTCCAGATTAGGAGACGTTCACGTGGAAATAGTGGAAAGTTTTCCCTCCCCTCACCTCTTTACCTCCAGCCTGCACCTTCCCAGTCTCCTTCCATTGTCCCTCATCCTCCTAACCTCCCATATATCCTGCACCCCCCCCCCCAACACTTGTGTGTTTGTTTATATGTTATGAATTGTGAGAAAATTACTGTTTGAAGCCCCCTAGTAAAGTGTCGTGGCACAAATGTGATCCTATAAGGATTCATCGTGATTAACGTTAGGAGCTTAGAGAATTTGTGTCACAAACAAACAAACAAAGTCTCATTCGATTTTATATGGAAGATAACATCGCTCCAAGCTCCTAATGAAATAACTTCCTAAATGAAAGCAGGTTGCACAAAAAGGTGAAATGATTCAAACCCAGGCTAGACAGCTTAGAGTGAGTGTGCGTACCTCTCGGCCATCCTGCCGTGGTCTGGGGATTCATTGCTTCGTAGCCACTGAAAACATTTTTCAATTCTCTCTTGAACTCATAGCTCACTTGTCCCGTTACTTTATTCATTCTAATCCTATAATTTATTTTGCCTTCCTAACTCCATGAATTTCCCCACGGAGAACTGAGCCGCAGTCACCATGTCTACTGCTCATGCACTGAGATCCTCCGCCTGCTTCATTATTTTTGTTGCACTCAATGAAGTTACACTTTGGGAAAAACAGTAGAAAATCAGAACAGTGGAAAAAGTTAAGTTTAATGCATTGGCAATTTCACATTTTCTTGTGTAAATATGGAGAAGGAGCCTTGCTTATCGCCGAGTTATAGGATATACACTTAGTTATGAGAATCGTTTTTTTATTTTTTATTTTTAGATTTCACTCCAGATTTCAACACTTATTTAGTCTACCTACCGCTAATTTCACCCCAATTCCACTTTTTTGAAATACCAACTTCTGTCCTGGAAGTCCTTGGTGTCCTTGTGTTTTATACTTCTCCCTCCCCCCTTCCCACGCCTCCGCCCCCCAAGCCCTCTCCCTTCCACACATCTCCCTGCTCTCAAATGTTGTGTTTGTGTGCTTCCCCTTCTCTCCCCATCTTGTTTTTCCGCTCCCTCTTTTTATATATTTTGTTTGTCTGGTTGATTTGTTTGTGAAGTAAATGTTAGCTCTTTCACGAGCCTCGATTCAGTATACAAAAAAAAAAAAAAAACCTGCTCTGATCCTCAAATATAAAGACAGATGTCGACTATATACTTTAATTAGTCCGTGAGAGGTAATCGTGGTAAAATGGCGGATTAAGAGTCCTGCAAGATGAACATGGGCTGACCAAGGATAAATCCTGTTTCTGCTTTAATTAAATAAAGCTGTTAATTATCTTCGAAAGTTGTGTTTAAATTTACCCAGACACCCAGTTTTCATTTGTGTATTGTTTCATGTTTTTTTATATTATTTGTTTTTTATATATTTTTTATATTTATATATTTTTATATTTTATATTTATTTATTTTTTATATATATATTTTTATATTTTATATTATATATTTTTATATTTTATATTTTTTCATATTTCATATTTTCATTAGTTTCATTTTCATTAGTGTACTCTATTGGAGTTCTCTTTGTATGCAAGCAGAGTTTCGGTCTACTAGATTTCATTGTTTTGGAGTTTTGGAGGAGACACACTGACACACACGCTTTCTCTTTTATTACTATAGATGATTCTACATTATGATGTATAGAACCCCCTTACTAATGTGTTACGGATTCGTCACTTCCGTTGTGGTGGTTTGCATCCACTGTAAATATTTCTGATTCCATGTATTATTATTGTTGTCATTTAAAGGGAATAGATATTTCTATTTTCAAAAGTTAAAAGTTAATGTTAAAAGAAACAGGAAACCGGATCGGGAACCGGACGACGAAGAGGAAGAGGAGAGAGGAAAAAGGGCGGAGCGAGTGAGTCGGACAAGAAAGCCGAGTCGCTCCGAGTTCTGAAGCGAACGTTGGCGAGCAAGAGTCACTAGCGAACTTTCGGGTTTCCGGGAAAGGAATTCCTGCGACAGAGTTGTCATCACTGTGACCGATCAACCTGCGTGTCAGGTCTTTGGCGGTGGATTCCGAGGAGAATTATCGCCGGGCCGTTACGTCTCAAGAGCGGGTCGTCGGCCATTTTGACTCGCGCAGGAGTTGTGCTTCGCTCGCGGTTTCGTCTCTTTTCGACCATCTCCACCGCATTCAGACGTCGATCTGGGGCGTGTGTGTGACGTGGCTTTTTGAAGGTTAATTCGTCCATACCCGAGGGGGTGATCTCTCAGTCGCCTGTAGGGCGCCTTTGGATATCCCCAGTCGTCTTGAGGGCGCCTTTGCACAGCTTCGGCTGTGTATCTGGGCTTGCCATCCGCACGGGATTCTGGTCTCGCTTGGACATCGTTCTGGCTATCGCTGGAGCGAATCAACTTCGTTTTGAAGCCGGGAATAAGAGACATTGGGGAATGTTCTTGTTTCACTCACTTGGAGCACAGTGAGTTATATATTGCAAAACTGATGGTACCATCATAGGACATAGTGATTGTACTTTGGAATACTATTGTTGTTGTGCTGTTATTCTTGTGTGATCTTAATACAATATTTGTTTGTGAGTAACAATTGGGGTGGCTTCTCCATTGATCTTTGACACACAGAATAACACATTTTTCTGCCGTGACTCCTCTCGGGGCTCGGAGGTACACCGTGACCAGGGGGTTGGGGAGGAGCACGTAACATAATGACAAGCTTGCAGAATCTGCATCAATCTCTCTCCCTTACATTATGTGGAATTGAAAGGTCTTAGCATTATTGGCTTCTCCTGCGATGCGGCAGAAGCATAAACTCGGTTCCCACGCATCATTAAAAGTCATTGTATTTGAAACTGGTTTTAAGGCCCTTAAAAGTCATGATATTTACTCTCATGGCATTAAAAGTTATTAGATTTGGGAATTTGGGAAAAAGTACATACGGAATATGCGCGCAAAGCCACTAGTCTTCGACTGGCCCCGTAGCACAACATGAGTCATTGACACGAGATCAGAATTACTCCATAGCACTGTACAGTGTACATGTCATAGGTCAACTGACCTATGTATAGCACTAGAGAGGTACCCATGGTTCGCATGGGAGGGAACCCGTGTGGAGACAGACAATGCAGAAAAGGCGAATGTGAAACCATGAACCAATAAATTTTACAATCCTGTGCAACCTCCAGTCGAAGACCAATAAGACGAACAGTAAGACCCATTAACTTGCGAAAACTCATGAAACTCGGAAAATCATGAGAATAAAAAGAATAAGCTTACCTTTGCCAAAGGAATCGAAACAATAATCCGATGTCAAAGATGCTAAAACCAACAACAATAAGTCAATGTGAGAAGTCGATGTGAACAGGGAAAGCTAATTCTTATTTAATTTTTCTTTTAATTAATTATTTTCTATTAATTAATTAATTACTTAATTAATAGTTAATTCTTTCTTTTTTTAATTTAATTTTTTATCATTAAAAAATAGCTGAGTATTTGATATCATGTATATTGTTATGAATTTTGGGGTAGAGTGATATATAGATCAGGTATATCTGTGTAGGTATCATGCTCCGACTGGCGTGAAGAAGAAGAACCATCTCGATGTACATAAGCAGGGACCTGTCTAGCCCGGATGTCGGATTAAGTGTATCTTTGTGGTCATACGAGGATGGCCTTGTGTTAAATAAAGTAGGGATTATGCTAATTCCCTTGTTCATGAGACCTGTGATCTATCCATTGTCCCGTATGGCAACGCACACAGACACGTGGAGTAGTTAGGCCCATTAGCACACACACACTAATTAAATTCACCCCCCACAACAAAACTCACCGGAAGCCAGCTCGGGGCACTGCTGATGCACTGCACTGTTCGGGGCACTGCACTGCTGATGGGGCACTGCTGATGGAACCGCAGCCAGCTACATCACTAACTGGCAGAGCAACACTCATCGTTCAGGCAGGCCGAGAGCCACGCCCAGAAGGACTCGTGATTGGTCAAGGTAGGGGCAGGAAGCTGGCTACTGATTGGTGGAAGGAAAACACGAGGCAGGACGTAGGTCGTCGATTGGCAGAGTAAGGAAGGACTGGTGATTGGCCAGGGACAGAGCAAAGAGTGACCCGCTGATTGGTAGGAGGAAGCGATGAACTGATTGGCCACCGACCGATGGCATGAGAGAGAAGTGACGTGGCCATTGGTGGAGAATTGAGCCTGTGATGTTGAGAGAGAGAGAGAGAGAGAGAGAGAGAGAGAGAGAGAGAGATAGAGATATAGATATATGACGTAATGAGGGTTTGATAAAAAGGTGAAGAGAGCCCGACATCTTCCTTATTGTTTTGGATCGCTTCATCCAAAAGATGAAGCCTGCCTGCTTCCTCGTGATTCCTCTCCCTCGACCTCTTGCTCCTTTCGCCACCTTTTCCCTCGACCTCTTACTCCTCTCGCCCACCTCTGCCCTCGACCTCTTGTTCCTGGTGCCTGCGTGCGAGTGCTGTGGTGTGAGATGGACCGTACAGCGAGGCCTGGTTTTGCGCAGGTCGGGCGGTTTTCCCGCCAACCGGGGCCGCATAGGACTGCGCGCTTTGGGCCTGACGATCCCTGACACCCCAGCCGAGTTGAGATAAATCCCTACGATAAAACACACAACGTTTCTTTTCATTTATTTTCCCTTCGTCTGTGTGCAAGTCTGGTGTAGGAGCGCTCCAATTTAGAACATTTAGTTACCGTCGCGTTCTTGTTCTCGGGTTCTGTTAATAAACTAGTTATTTTTGTACATTTGAATGTCTGCTATGTCAGCTCTGTCTGCTACCCATCCCACGTCTCCTCTTTTCCTGTTCATTCATTCCCTTGCTTGTTGCTTCTGCCTGTTGCCTCAGTGCCCCACTGCCCCACCATAATGACATTCCCCTTTTTCCCTCTTCCACTTCACTCTTCCATAAGGCTGGATTTTGTAAAGAAATTTTTATTTATTAGAGATTCCTGTTCAGAAAAGAAGGTTTTGAGAGCACAGGTACTAATGCCATCTGGGCAGGTCGCTTTTGTGATGTGAAGTTGATCCAGAAACTTCTTCACATTTTCAGATGGAAACCTCAGTGACGTGCTGGTGAATAAGGGAGGACGAGGAAGGAATGAATAAGGAGGAATAGGTTTGGGCTAATGAAGCGAATGTGAAGTCAAGCATTCTGGCTTGTATGTGCAGTCTGCTGTGTCATGTTTAGGAGTCCCATAGCATAGTGGATCGTGCACTTTCCCTTCCAGAGCAAGACAATACCTCAGGCAAGTTTACTTGCGTGAATACGTATCTGTTATGATTATGCTTACCTTGCAGTGAGCACGAATCAGTTTTTAGCCGCGTCGCAGACGCTGGTCATAGAGTGCCCTCTGCTGTTGTTGTTGTTGTTCTTCTTCTTGTTCTTCTTCTTCTTGTTGTTCTTGCAGAGAAGACAAAACCTCAAAGCTCCACCCATTCTGGGAACCATAGCTCCACCCATTTTGGGAGAGGCTTCATATGAACAAATATCCACCATTTTATTAACTCGCATAGCTTTGAGGCCTGTTTTGTAGGCCCGTGGTGTCTTCCTCTCTCACACAGTTTTATTTCAAATCAAATTCGATATATCATTTCATTTTTCACAGTCGCTAACATAGTTTTAGACTCGGTTGAAAAAAAACGGGAAGAAAATCCGATGAAAGTTGCCCTTTATAGAACGAAATGAATTCTCAAAGGCCTGTAACTTCAAGTCCATTGAGATTTTTTTTTTTTTAATCGCGGCATGGTCAGTCATACACCGCCCGAAATAACAGACGGGAAAATGCCGAGATATATATATTTTGTTTAAATCGCGGCATGCTCAGTCATACACCGCCCGAAATAACAGACGGGAAAATGCCGAGATATATATATTTTGTTTAAATCGCGGCATGCTCAGTCATACACCGCCCTGAAATAACAGACGGGAAAATGCCGAGATATATATATATATATTTAAATCGCGGCATGGTCAGTCATACACCGCCTGAAATAACAGACGGGAAAATGCCGAGATATATTAAAAATTCGTCCATTTGATGACAATCGTCACGATGAAATATTTAATTTATACGTCGTCACAATAATGTGGAGAGAGAAGCATAGCTTCGTTCACGTGTCGCCACACACGGGAAATTGCCGAGATATATATTTTTTAAATCGCGGCATGGTCAGTCATACACCGCCTGAAATAACAGACGGGAAAATGCCGAGATATATTAAAAATTCGTCGCCACACACGGGAAATTGCCGAGATATATTTTCACTTTGCACAAAAATAACATCAAGTAATCGAATCAATAGGAATGTCCTGTGCCTATAACATCGACGTTATAGGCACAGCTGCATCTAGGCATTGTGTAACATCGACGCGGCTTTTGTTTTAATTAAAACTTTTTGTACTTGTTTCTTCATGTCTTTTTCCATTTTGATTAATTTTTTTTAACCTCCGGCATCAAAGGTGGATGGAGGTTATGTTTTCATCTCTGTGTTTGTTTGTCTGTTTGTGAACAAGATATCTCAAAAAGTTGTTGACGGATTCGGACAAAATTTGGCAGAGAGGTAGTGTATGTGACACAACGTGAGTCCTGCAGCTTACTGGCAACCATGATTAGATTTTAGTGAAGATCCGGATTCGGATCCGGCTAGTAGAATTTTTTAGTGATTCTTCACCATTGGGAGAAAGGGCCAAAACGATACATAGCAGGATATCTCAAAAAGTTGTGGACGGATTTGGACGAAACCTGGTGGACAGGTTGTGTGTGTGACAAGGACTAGTCGATTCGATTTTGGTGAAGATCTGAATATGGATTCGGATACGAGAATTATTTAATTATTATGTGATTCTTCACCATTGAGAGATCGGGTGAAAAACGATATATATATCATGATATTTCAAAATGTTATCGACGAGTTATGACTAAACTCGGTGGACGAGTTGGTTTGGTGACAAGAACAAGCCGATTCGATTTTGGTTCAGGTCCGAATCCAGATCCGGCCTATCATTGGGATACAAAACATAAACTGTTCAGCCTGGCAGAGTTATGTGCTCCACCGAGTGCCCTTCTAGTCTCATCCTGAAATACATTCCATGTTAGATTACATCATAAATGTATTTTGTTTTCAGATCCAACCTCGGTTTACACATTCTGGAGGCATGCTAGACATCGTTGATGCTTGTTCCTTGCTGTATCGACTGGAAATTGCAGGTGACATTTCTGATTCATGCTTTGCCTCATAAAGAACAATGAATGAATATATGATTTAATGCTGAAACGTTTTTTAAAAAAATCTCTCCTGACTTTAGCATAATGTCACACAGTAGACGTAATGGGCCGAATGGCCGCCTCCTGTGTCGTTTCCTTGTCTATCCTTGTGTGTAACCTCCCCCCTTTCCATCACATTGTACATACAGTCACGTGAAAAAGTAAGTACACCCCATGTAAAGTTTTGACTTTTTGAACATATTTCAACATACAGCTATTTGATCTTCATTTCAACAATATTGATACATAAAGGTGATATAATATAACAAATATCATGAAACATTTACATTTTGTAGTCCATTGTATAATTTAAATAAACATAAATGCAAATTTCGCATGTGGAAAAAGTAAGTACACCCCTACATTTATCACTACTTCAAATACCTAAAATTAGAATCAGGTGCACCAGCTCAGGTGCAAATGATTAGAACATCGTTAGAGAGGATCTTGGAGGAACCTGTCTTATTTAAACCTCAGACATTTAGTTTGGTTTGCTCTTTGTTGTTGAAGTGTGCGGCGTCACCATGCCCAGATCAAAAGAGCTCTCTGAGGCCTTCAGAAAGAAGGTTATAGATGCCTACGAGTCTGGGAAGGGATTTAAAAAGATCTCCAAACAATTTGAAATCAATCATTCGACTGTCCGGAAGATCATCTACATGTGGAGAAGATTCCAAACAACTGCCAACTTGTTCAGGCCAGGCCATCCCAGCAAGTTCAGCCCGAGAGCAGACCACAAGATGCTGAAAGAAGTCTCGAAGAACCCCAGAATGTCATCATGGGACCTACAGGTAGCTCCTGCCACTGTTGATGTCAAAGTGCACGGGTCTACCATTAGAAAGAGGCTGCAAAATTTGATCTACATGGAAGGTGTGCCAGGAGGAAACCTTTTCTGTCCAGAAAGAACATCAGGGCAAGACTAAAGTTTGCCAATGAACACCTAGGCAAAGACCAGCACTTCTGGAACAATGTGCCCTGGACAGATTAGTCAAAGGTAGAGCTATTTGGCCACATTACCAGAAGACATGTTTGGTGAAAACCAAAGACAGCATTTGACCACAAGAACCTGATACCAACTGTAAAGCACGGTGGTGGAAATATTATGGTTTGGGGCAGCTTTGCTCCATCAGGGACTGGGCAGCTCACCATCACATAATCAACTATGAATTCTTCATTGTACCAGAGGGTGATTGAGGATAATGTGAGGCCATCTGTCAGAAAGTTGAAGCTCAACCGAAGGTGGACCTTGCAACATGACAATGACCCTAAACATACCAGTAAATCCACCAAGGAATGGCTGAAAAGAAAGAAATGGAGGGTTCTGGAATGGCCAAGTCAAAGCCCGGATCTAAATCTCATTGAGATGTTGTGGGGGGATTTGAAACGAGCTGTGCATGCAAGAAACCCCTCAAACATCGCACAGCTGAAAGAATTCTGCATGGAGGAGTGGAAAAAAATTTCTCCCAGTCGATGTCAGAGACTGTTAGACAGTTATAAGAAACGCCTACTTGAGGTTGTTTCTGCCAAAGGGGGCAATACCACCTATTAGAGCCAAGGGTGTACTTACTTTTTCCACATGCGAAATTTGCATTTATGTTTATTTAAATTATACAATGGACTACAAAATGTAAATAAAAAAACCACCTTTAGAGGCCATTTTCCCCCGCAAAGCGGGGGTTGGCCTTTTTCGGGAACCGTGGTTGTTGTTTTTCGGTCCCCTTTTTGAAGCAATGTTTTACGGCCGGATGCCCTTCCTGACGCCAACCCTTTTTGCCGCCTTTAACGACAAACAGGGAATAACGACAAACAGGGAAAACAGGGACTACAAAATGTAAATGCTTCATGATATTTGTTATATTATATCATCTTTATCTATCAATATTGTTGAAATGAAGATCAAATAGCTGTATGTTGAAATATGTTGAAAAAGTCAAAACTTTACATGGGGTGTACTTACTTTTTCACGTGACTGTATGTAATAAACAGATGATCCGTGAAGGATAGGGAGATTGTGAATGTTAGTAAATCAAGGAAGCAGAGGAAGAGGGAATGAGAAAGTGTTATTGACACAAATCATTAAATATCTGCTCACCTTTTTCTTCAGGTGTGGATGTATCAAATCGCTGGCTGCAGTTGGCAAAAGTGTGTTCCAGTCATTATGGAGATCGCGTTCTTGTGTTTAACGACTTACACCTGCTCATGGCAGCTCTCGGCGCTCATGATAAAGGAGCACAGAAACTCATTTCAGGGATGGAGGAGGCTGGACAAAGCAGGTGCAGAATGTAACCAAATGTAATTTGTGTCTTGCATGTTGGCAATGCTAATGTAGACACCACAAAATAGTATACCTGGTGTTGGCCTAATGGTTAGGGCGGTGGGCTTGGGATCCTAAGGTCCTGAGTTCGAATCCCGTTGAATTAATGCCAGGTGGGGTTGACTCAGCCTGTCATCCTTCTGAGGTAGGTGAAAAGAGTAACTGGTTATAGAGAGGCATTGCATCAGCAGCAGACGTGCCCACAGAAATGATGCAACCAGCAGCCGGGTGGATGCACACGATAGTGGTAGTTTAACCACATCACAAAATAGTGGCAGCTTAATAAAAATAGAGGGTCAGACGGGTTCTTAAAGGTTGAGAACATGGTGGAAATGCAGGCCCAACCAAACAGGAAACTCCCAAAGGCCAAATCTCAACGATGATATCTCATGACCTGATACTTGTCATCGGACAAACTTTCCTGGTTGGTTGTGCTTGTGGTTATGAGTATGTAACGATACTTGTCACTTTTCACCCTTCAGCCCAATGGGCTATGGGGTATTGTCGTCACGGGTGTCGTTCGGGCGGGCGTCCGGGCGTCCGTCAACTTTTGGTTTCCGTCAATTTCAAGGAGAACGGCTTGTCCGATTAAATCCATTTTTGCAGTGCTTGTTGGGGTTGATTAGAGGAAGGTTCCTTTCGAAAATGGGCGCGCTGCGATTTTCAATATGGCCGCCATGGCAGCCATCTTGAAATTGGGTTCCGTCAATTTTGAGCAGAACAGCTTGTCCGATTAAAGCCATGTTTGCAGTGTGTGCTGGGGTTGAGTAGGGGAAGGTGCCTTTCGAAAATGGGCGCGCTGCGATTTTCAATATGGCCACCATGGCAGCCATCTTGAAATTGGGTTCCGTCAATTTCGAGCAGAACAGCTTGTCCGATTAAATCAATTTTTGCAGTGTGTGTTGAGGTTGAGTAGAGGAAGGTTCTTGGGCGCGCTGCGATTTTCAATATGGCCGCCATGGCAGCCATCTTGAAATTGGTTTCCGTCAATTTCGAGCAGAATGGCTGGTCCGATTAAATCCATTTTTGCAGTGTGTGTTTGGGTTGAGTAGAGGAAGGTTCATGGGCGCGAAATGGGTTCATGGGCGAAAATTTCATTACTTGCAGTTCCTACTCGGTATACAACTTCGCTTCAAATAACAAATTATCATCAATGCTTCCTTCCATGCATGGGCTGAGGGGTTACGCCCGCTTTGCGGTGCTATTTATTTACTTCCCTTGTCAAGCTGAACCTGGTGTCCAATGAATGCATCACCGCAGAATACAAATATCTTCCAGCCAGACAGACTTGAAAAGAGGCAAGGTTTGCAATATATACATACTAGTGGGGCACCCATGAGAAACCCATGAGCATAGACAATAATAGACATGTATGACATTTGGACATCTTGAGTTGGATGCTGCACATAGAGTTTTACAAAATGGTTACTGGCAACTCATCAGATCCATAAATTATGTAATCGCCACAATTTATTAACTTTACATAATATGTGAATTCATGTCCATGCACCTGGGAAATACAATTTGTAATGTGTAATTCCACTTAATGTAAAATGTGACTTCAATAACTCAAATATTCTCCCCTCCCATCCTCTCCTCTCCCCGGTCATTGTGCAAGCTGCACAGGGACGAGGATCGCACACATGCAGGAGAAGGGAGAGAGGAGTGGGAGAGTGACACTTCTACCTTAACTTGAAAGGATTGACTTGATTTGACTTGACTTGAACTTTTTCAGTCAGCCTCGCGCCCTTGTGGTCAGGTGTTGCAGTTCTTGCCATCTACCCTCTTGGCGATGTATGGGGCCGTCTTGCACAAGATGATCTGCAGTCTGGGAGAGGCCACACATAGTCGGGTGATGCAGCAAGGTCCGAGGAGAACATGTTGTAATGGAATCTGCCAACAGCCATTCCGAGTCGGTTAAAGCGACGCCATTCCTTCCTAGGCAGATCACCACCAGGGGGCTTGGTGGAACAGGGAAGGTGTTGTAGATAGCTACTGGTTTGGTAGGTACACCATTGCTTCAACTGTCACATGTGTTTGCTCAGGCCATCATCTCCTGTGATATAGGTTTGAGCTACTTTAGTAAAGGACTTGCTTCTCTTCAATCTTTGGGCGTATATCCTCTGTTAGATTGTTGTGAAAGGTGTGGTTGGGGGTTCTGAGATGCATTGAGAGTTGCTTGTCTAGTGATGGCTGCTCATCTAATGTGATGGCCATGGATGTCCGCAAGGACCGGGAGGTGATGGATGGGAGTACGGCGAAGGCACCCATTGATTGACTTAAGGAAGAGTTGAGGTGCATATCGATCTTCTTGGTGGGGTGGCTCCTACCCCATGCAGATACACAGTATTCTGCAGGGCCATGCACCAGGGCAGGTGTTGAGGTGCATATGGTAGTAAAATCAGCTCCATAGTTGTGGCCAGCTAGTCTGCAGCTAAGGTTAACTCTTGCAGCTGTTTTTGCTGCTACTTTATCTGGATGTTGCCTGAAAGTCAGTGACTGGTCCATTTGCACGCCAAGGTAGTTATGAGCATGCGTGAAAGGAAGCGGATTGTTATTTAGTTTGACATCTAGCTGCCGTCTGCGTTACTGTTTTGAAGGTAGTAAACAGAGCAAACTGACTTTTGGACGTTGAGGCATAGGTGCCATTGGTGGTAGTAGCGGTCCACATAAGTAATGTTTAAGATGAGAGTGGCCTCAACCTCCTCAAAATACCTGCTCAGATGCAGGATCGCAAGGTTATCAGCGTAGGCAAGTTTGGTACCTGTTGTCTCAGGGACGTCTGACATGATTTATCAATGCCTTATGAAGGGCGTGCCTTAGGCTTCTGAACACAAATGGGCGATCTTGACCCATGGTCATGTGGCAGTATAAACCCTGCACTTGCTCATTGATGATGCCATTCAAATGTGTGTTCAACAGCGCCGAACAGGCTTCATTCTACAACAGCCCTGGTGTGCCGTTGGCACATGCCATGGTGGCTCATTCATGTGGGCAGCACGAGGACGTTGCTGCAATCCTCTCCAAATTATATGCCAGTTTTGGGGTTGTGGGAGGAAGTGGACCACAGGTCGGTAATGTTGGTTTATTCTTCGTTCTATAAATGCTTTGTTTAGGTGGTTATGGGACGACAATGCCTAGCTAGGTTCATTGGAGGGTTTTCCTTAAGATTTTCCTTCCAGTACAACAACAGGCATTTTAAGGCCATTTTACCTGCTAGAGCGGGGGTTAGCCTTGCGGGCCCCTTGACAATCTTCTCCATTTTGCCCTATTTTCTACATCTCCCCTTGTTAACCCCCTTGCCCGCATTTCTTCTTCCACCACCTTTAGCCAAGTCTTTCTCGGTCTTCCCCGTCCTCTACTTCCTTCTACGTTCATTTCCATCACTCTTCTCAACCAGTCACTTTCATCCTCCCTCAACACATGACCAAACCATCTCAACCTGTTTCTCTTCACAGCATCAATCACAGGCTCTATTCCCATCATCTTTCACAATTCATCATTTGTCTTCTCTCTCAACGATACTCCACACATCCACCGAACCATTCGCATTTCCACCCTTTCCAACCTTCTTTGCTGCTCTTCGTTCATTACCCATGAACGAACCGCTCCCATAAATCATAACAATTCTCATGCATGCAGCAAACACCTTTCCCTTCAGCTTCAACGACACTCCCCTCCTCATCAGCACGCCACTCAGTTCCCAAAACTTCTTCCATGCACATCTTACTCTAGCAACCGTTGCCGAGTCTGATCCACCTTCTCCATTCAGCATGTCTCCTAGGTCGCAAAATGTTTGCACACCTTCCAGCTTCACACCGTTTCCAAGATCCAACTCAACATTTCCTCCATCTGCAGCCTCCTCTGTGCACACCTTACACTTGAATGTAGCTGCCACACTGGTTAATGACCCTCTCAGACCACTACATTTTTGATGAACCCACTCAGCGCACATTGTACATTGAATGGAATTCACTCCGACACCCTTCCTGCACACAGCACACGACCACTTCCCAGTTCTTTCCACCTCACAACATGCTTTACCACTTGCCATCACCTTCTTTTTTCCGATATTCACCTTCAGACCTTTTGTCTCCATGCATTCCTTCCACTTGTTCATCTTCTCCTTCAATCCATCCATGCTTTCTGCAATCAACACCAGATCATCTGCATACAACAACTCCCACGGTAAACCCTCCTTTACGTTCCGACCCAGCACCTCCATCACAGCTACAAATAGTAGTGGACTTAGTACTGACCCCTGATGCACTCCCACCTTCATCTCAAACTCACCACTATTCCCTGTGCGTGCTCTTTCGTACATTGCCATCACGACTCTGATCAACCATTCCTCCACTCCTAACTTCCTCAATGCCCATGTCACTACTTCGTGTGGAATCCTATCGAATGCTTTCTTCAGATCAACAAACCCAAGAAACAACCTCTTCCTCTTCTCCATGACATTGTACTTCTTGTGGAAGTGTAAATTTATCGAGTAATTTTTATGAGCTACAACCTGTAAAAATCATGTTTGGGACCTGCACACCTCACGACAGAATTTTGTGTAGATTAATTATCGCTGGCACTCTGACCAAATTTGTTTGCTCGAGAAAAGTAAATTCTTAGTAGAGGCAATGGTAGACCACATATTATTTTTAAAAAAATAACCACCTTTAGAGGCCATTTTTCCCCGCAAAGCGGGGGTTGGCCTTTTTCGGGAACCGTGGTTGTTGTTGTTTTTCGGTCCCCTTTTTGAAGCAATGTTTTACGGCCGGATGCCCTTCCTGACGCCAACCCTTTTTTGCCGCCTTTAACGACAAACAGGGAATTACCAGTGAGCTGGTACTCAATTAGCCGACCTCGGAAGGATGACAGGCTGAGTCAACTCCCCTGGCGTTAATTCAGCGATCGACCGGGATTCGAACCCAGGATCCTTGGTATCCTAAGCCGGCACCCTAGCGGCTAGTCCAACACCAGGGCACCAGGGTAGACCACATATTGTCATGGTAAAATCATTTTATGACTGAGGATAATATAACTACAGATAGGGTGTTTTTTGAAATATAGTGTTGGATCGGGTCTTCCCAAATGATAAATAATTCTGTCCAATGTAATGATTCAGGATATCTCGTTACGTTATGTCTTTAAAATATACTCAAATATATTTTATGAAATGTTTTTATTGAGTTCTATAAGTAAGTTGTAGGAGGATATTGTTTTCAAGGTAAATAATACAATTGACAGCTGGTGCCACGTTGTCTAACCAGGTTATCTGAAGTAATTAGCATTCATTTAACGAGTTTACAATTCCCATTGTGTTTGGTAAAACTGATTACAAAAAATGCTTGCTTGCCAAGGCGCTTGGTAAACAAGTGTTCGTTATGACAAATCGTCTCAGTACGAGGTCTGAAACTACCATTGTTTTAATAAATTAGATGTAAATATTTGTAAGGTGTGTCCCCTCCCACGTTTGCCTACGTGACTTCTGGGGGATGGTAATTCACGTATCCATCTGCAATTTGATGTTACAACTAGGTTTTGAGAAAATTGTGTATGGACCTATAAAATTGAATGCAGTATTGAGTTTTAAAACAAAACTAAATCTTTTGTTATATATATATATATATATATGTATGTTTATATACAGACTTGGCATTTAATATGGAATATTTTTTTTATGGGGGTGAACTTACTTTTCAAGATGACTTAGAATCAAAAGTTAATTGGAATTATGTTGAAATTATTCTAGATTTTGTTAATGTGACCTTTAAAAGAAACAAAAACCACATCTGACATTTCGAAGCAAATAAATTGATCCTTGAAAGTGATGTAAACTGATATCGAACTCAATTCATGGACAGTACTGTGTTAAACTTCTGTACGTTTTCCAGAAGTATCTCTTTATTTTGCACATTAGCCAAAAAATTTTTCAACAAAAACAAAAGCTAAATTATGACTGGGATTACGGACAGTAAAATTACAGTTTAGTACTTCGTGTAATCCCCACGAGCATTCAGGAGAGCACGTACATGTCGAGGCATGCTGTTCACGAGATTTGCCAAGGTTTGGACAGGAATCGCTTGCCATGCAGTGACAATAGTCTGCTGCAATTCATGCACAGAGGTAGGCTGCTGGTCCAAGTTGTCGATTTGACGCGTTAATTCTGCCCACACGTCTCTATAGGATTCATATCCGGGGACATGGCAGGCCACTCCATATGCTCTACACCACGGTCAGCAAGAAAGTGTTGGATCATGCGAGCATGATGAGGCCGTGCATTGTCATCTTGGAAGGCAAAGTTTCCTCGAAAGGCTGCACGAGCAAATGGAAGCAATGTTTCTTCCAGAATGACCCTGTACTTGAACTGGTTCAGGTTTACATTCAGAACAACCAGGTCAGTTTTGCCCCCTGCATGAAAAGCAGCCCAAACGGTCACCCCACCACTTCCAGCTTGGAGTCTTGGCACTATACAATCTTCGTTGTGGGCTTCATGCACTTGTCTGCGCACTCGGACGCGGCCATCTTGACGATAGACCAGAAATCTAGACTCGTCACTGAAGGTCACGTGATTAAAGTGTCCTGGCTGCCATTGACAGTGCTCTCTGGCCCACTGCAATCGGCGCTGGCTGTGTTGTCTGGTCAGGCGTGGCTTTCTCAGGGGACGCCTGGCACGATAGCCTGCTTGAACCAGTCGTTGGTTGACTAGCCTTCTGGATACAGTCACATTTGTCAGTTGCTGCCACTCAGCCCTAAGCTGATTAGCTGACTTGGTACGGCCATTGCAGACTAACCGGTGCAGCTGGCGATCATCTCTCCTTGTGGTTCTGCGTGGATGTCCTGGCCTCGGTATTGGAGTAGGGACACCCCTCTGAGCATTTTGTTTCAGGATCTTTGACACCTGACCTTGAGTGATGCCATACTGCCGAGCAATAGCACGCTGTTTCATGCCGGAATTTCATAAAGCCACCACTCCATGACAAACAGCATTGTCAAGTTGACGGACCATCTCCAGAGGAAGCGGCAATAACTTTTGTAGACGTGCAGCAGTTGTTTTCCACTAATACAGAACGCAACAACCCTTATATACCCGATTGTGAAGCCAATCGTCAAATGTACCTGTCCTTACATTTTGTCACGCCACCTGTGATATAATCCTGTTATTGACTTCTTGCTGCGAAAGACAATCAGTGACATGGTTCTTTCAACAAAGACATCACCAGATTGATATTGTTACGGACACGGCTAAAGATGTTGCTTGACCGAGCGGAATGGCCGCCGTGTTCGTACAGTTAACCCGATTACCCCGAACGTTGGCCAAATCGCGTCACAGATATTCAATTGGGGAAAACTCTAAAGCGATCGAATGGAAAGAGGAAGAAGAGTACGAAGACGTACAGAAGAGGAACAGGATTTATTATTTATACCACACAAACGAAAAGGAGCAGTCAAGGTTATTTACAGCAGGTGACACAGTGCAAAGATTAGCTTATCTAACTGGCTTATTTAGGCCCAGACAGACCACGGACAAACGGACAAGGCTGACTCACACAGGGATTGATGGCAGGTAGACCGATGGCACAAGGTGCACCTTGGCTCGGGGACAGGATACAGCTCAGTCTTTGGGAGGTCTTTCTTAATGGCAGAGGCCTCTCGGCGCTCGGAGGGTGCGTCCTTTCTCCTTCAGCTCTGCGCGCATCTCACGTCACCACTCCCTCTCTTGCGCATGCTCAACGGGGAGTGACACGCCCTCGGCTGGTTGGTTCCGCCCCAACTGGGGTGCCGGTCCGCCGCTTCCATTGGGTGCGGGGATTACCGGGCTCCGCCCTTGACGAGGGGCCGACAGGGAGCCCCTGTTTGTTAACCCCGTCGAGCACATGGCCAACCAAACCAAGCCAACCAAGCCGGAGTGAGGACGCGCACTCCCCGCGCTCGTGGTTGTTGTTGTTGTTGTTGTTGCTGTTGTTGTTGTTGTTACTGAGAACTGTGAGGAAGAGCTGCGGGGAGGTATTGGGAGGTCCTAAACTTCCTAACGGTGCCATACAATCACATTCTGGTGCAACGAAGGGTCAGAATAAATGGAAACGAATCCTTAACTGACATAGACTAAGAATAACTAGCAAGATGTCCTATAGTTGTCTACGTGAGATGCGGTGGACCTGGATGCGACATTCAATGGGGGGAAATAGGGGGAGGTCGGGTCTACAGAGTGTTGGTTACAGAAAGTGGGACTAGGGATTGAGGGATTGGGGAGAGTTGGGGAGTATTGAGGAAATAGGGGAATATTTACAAGCGGATATGGATGGATGTAAATCCCATATCCGCAACACTGCACCCTTCTCTACCTCGGGGCGTCCCGACCCGATAAATTTTTACCTACTTCAGTGTGGCACTCAGATGTAGTTCCCTCTACTATTAACTCAACCCTGAGTGCGACAGTTTTACAGATATTCACAAATGAGTAAATATGTCCCCCTGCGACGTTGCACCCTTCTCCTAACAGAAACACACCCACAGGATAACCGAATCGCGGAATGGTCTTCAAACTATACATTGACGGTGGGGAGCATTATTTACTTTATTTACAAAACTAACCCAGGACCTGCGATTGTTCTTTCTGGGGGGAGACAGTCTGCTCTGCATCGACGCACCATGAAAACACCCAAAACGCACCAATACATTCTCAAGCACCAATCAGTGCAGTCACCACTGTTCATCAATAAAATAAAACCAACAAACCCAAACCCTGCAGGTGTCTCTTGCTCTTCGGCTCCCTCTGCTGGCTATTATTATTGTCTTCCAGTTGTTGTCTTTCTTTCATTTTCTTACTGGCGGCCTATTTGCAATAAAGCTTGCCCAAACGTGTCCATTTTATTTATTTTATTTATGGCCCACAGGGCCGACTACGTGTGGTTCACCTGTGGGGCATCGGTGCCCTGTGGCCAAGGTCCGCCAGCAAGATTTCGGTCCCTCATGGCCGGTTCCAGCAGAGGGGCCATGCCCCAACCCATGGGGTCCATAAGTGGTGCTCGGCCACAGACATGTGGTCCATAATGTGGTGCATCGATGCAGACAGCTGGTTCTGAGAGTTCCGGGCGCACAATGGCCGACTCACGCACGCTCCCCTCGGCGCCCAATGGCGCACAGGTCATGTGGGAGACAAAAGGGGGACAAGAGAAATGAGCGAGGGGTAAGGTCACAAGGGTACATGTCAATAAGGCAATGCAAGGCGAAATGCGTACGGAGAGCGAAATTAGAAAGCTCGTCCCTACCGTACGTCACCCCCCTGTCACCTACACTACCCTTGCCCTTACCCCATATGTACAAAATTTACACCTTTACAAATTCGTCGCTAATGTCTCGTCTCCCCATATTTCTCCAATACCAAATTCGTCACCACAATCCCTCTAACCAAAATTTGCCATCACCCAATTCATCATCAATCCTCATAAGGAGGAAGAGATGGAACAACAAAGCACAATGTCACACCCACGTCATGATGCGTCTCACAATCCAAACATTTGCACAGTAAAAAATAATCAAAACATGGCATGGTGTGGAGTACCTGTCACCTCAGGTGAGTGGATGCAGATGGTGCGAGGAGATCCTTCTTCCTAACTATCCTCTAAATGACCTCTACACACTTTACACTACCCGGGGTCTTTCCCTGCCAATCCATTGGCCACCTACACTATGGGTTCTAAAAACCAATTCCCATTGACCAAACTGTGGTGCTTCTCAATTTGGGGTCTCACTCCCCCGATTCATCTCCCGGTGCCCTCGCACAATTTCTGGGCTATGACGTGTAGCTCTCCCAGCAGGTCTACCCACCTGCACACCTCCACCACTGTAGTTGCCACCCGAGCTTACCTGCTCCTCACCCTAACCTATCTAACTGGGGAAGGCCCCTCCTGGCTCTGTCACCCCTTGGTGCCCTCCGGCACTGGGCTACCCGGGTCCGTCCTCCGGATCCTCGGGCCCCATCCACAACAACTACCGGCTCCCAGAGCCCACCTGCGGCCTCACCTGGCCGACATCCTCACAGTGGTGGAGTGCTCAAACCAACTACACACACTAACAGGCTACACGCCCAGCCATTTCCACAACACTAATGCACCCATCCAAATACCATTCTTCCACTCGCACCACAGATGCCAATATCCAACCACAATTTACCTATACCCTCTTACCTAACACTTACACTACCCGCCCCGGGTATCCGTGATGGGGGTCCACTCTTCCCCCATTCACACCTCCGCACCATCCACTCCACTCCACAGTTCCCATCCTACTCACTCCACGACCATCCATTCCAATACTCCAGATATTCCACATGGTGTATTCCACACAACCATTCTCCATTCACCTGTAGTTGCACACCTGTGCAATCATACCTGGTGCCACCTGCACCCTCCTTCTCCCTGGACCATTTGGTCAGCACAACTCATCACTAACACTCCTACTCATACACTGCTCCACACACCTGTCCAGTTGCACACCTGTGCAATCACACCTGTTTAATCGCACCTGTTCAATCTCACCTGTTCAATCCTCAAACACACGGCATCATCTGAACTACCTGTTGCCCTGCTAACTTAGTGCTCCCCGTCTTCCCTTTAAACTAAGCACATACCACGTCATTATCATCCACTCTAATCTACCTGCGTCCCCACTACAGGTGTCATTGTCACTAACTAATCTTACCGTTACCTAATGTCATCTTCTAGGGCCCTACACACAATATCCTAACCCAACCGGGCTAGTTTTCACTGCCATCAACCCCATAAGCTAGTGCTCCTTTGCCCCCCCCCCCCCCCCTCTGTGAGGGATGGTGGATTGGCCATCCCACCACATCGGGGAGGTCCCACTATCAATTTTGCTCACCAAATTTCAACCAATCAAAAATTTTGCCAATCATCTGCCAATCACTGTACCATCATCAAATTTTGCTTTTTTCTAATTTCGGGCCCAAAACACTATCCTCATCACCCGTCTACTTATTATATCCTCTCGGTGCGCCAATTCCCTTCTAAAGCTCGGCTTCGTACAGCCGCGCAATGAATGCGGGTTGTTTTGTGCCAGCGGCTGGATACGTCCCGCATTCGGGGCCGGGACGGGGGCTTACCCGGGCCGAGATCCCACGCACCATCTCGGCACCGAGCCGTCCAATGGCCCGATCTCGACCTGCCGGAATGTCTCAACAAAAGGTGGTCGCCATGACGACCCTTCCGATCGGGCTGCCCGTTCCGCCTAGTGGAGCACGGACGTGGCCGTTCCAAGCGAGGCCCAGTGTGGATCGCGTACGGCGGTCCTTTCGAACCCGCCGTGGCTCGGATCCCCGCTGGTTCTCGCGGCACGCGAAGCTGCCCGGCGCGCACCGAGGGCCCGATTCGGCTAAAAGTCGCTCTAACCGCTAACCCGGTTACCGTCGATGCGTCACCTGCATGCTTACACGCATACGCTACCCCTTTCTTGCTCATACATCCAGCCGTCTCCCTGCTCTTGGTCGTACCTTTCCTTACACACCTCGGTACACTCATTCCGCTCACAGACTTGGTCACACACCTGACCACCGAACACCTTGGCACACATTCGTCGCTCGCACACCTCACCAACACACCTCTTCGCGCCCCCTCCTCGGTCACCTCCTCTGTGACAATCACAGGTGTGCTCTCACTCGCACACCCAACCACATGCCTCACGACCAACTCAAGTGTGCATTCCCACACACGCTCTACCATTCCAGGTGTGCATCCTTCCATTCCAGGTGTACATCCTCGCTCACCTGTCACAACCAACTCACGCTCCGTGTCACTCTCACTACTCTCACCTCCACTCTCGGTCGCGCACTCACCTTACTCTCGACAGCACACTCTTTCCTCATGCACCTGTCCGTTACACACCTTTCTCACGCACACTCTTGCGCACACTCTCCCGTTACACCCTCTGTAACACTCACCACAGGCGTGCATTCCCCCTTACTCTTGACAGCGCACTCTTTCCCCATGCACCTGTCCGTTACACACCTTTCTCGCGCATCCTCTTGCGCACACTCTTTCGTTACTTCCTCCGTAACACTTACCACACCGCGCTTCCATGTACCCCCTCGCACACGCGCTACAACCGACTCACTCTCGACAGCACACTCACTGGTCGGCGCGCCCTTTTTCCTCACACACCCCATGGTCGGACATTCTCGCACACCTCTTTTTTCGCACACCTGACCTGTCACACACTTCACCAACGGCCTCTCACGAACACCCGGATCCATAGCAACCCCCAAGCCGACTGAAGCTTTCCTCACATCATATACATTGCCGAATATTTCGCCACTCACCTTGGCACCTCGTCTCCGCACCTCCTCTGCCACCTGCAAACTCTTTATTTGGTTAGTGAGCAGCACATCATGAGTTGAGCACCGACCTTGTACCAATTCCATTACCTCCTCCCGTATTTCTCTCAGTTTCTGTCCGTCTCTTCTTAATTTCACTCACCTCTTCTTCCACTTCCTCTAATTTTTGCTTCACCTCTTTTATTTCCCGGTGCGTCTCCTCAAGTTCGTCCTCTAAGGCTACCGTGACCGTCTCTATGTGCATCCTCACCTGCCGGTCCTTTGTCTCCATTACTTCTGTCACCTCATCCAACCTCATTGTCAGTCCCTCACGTACCATCTGACATTTCCTCTGTGTCGCTATTAAGTCATTTTTAATTTCTTTTTGTGTCGCCTTTAACCCTCCTAGTACCGCAGTGTTCTTTTGAACCTGCTCCACTAACTCCGTCTGTCCCTTGTCAGCTGTTCCACCTCCTCCGTCAGATCTTCTATTCCCCCTTGTAACTTTGCCGTCCCATTTCTCACCTCTTTCTCCATACGCTTCTCACCTCGCTTTACCTCCTCGCGTAGCCCCGAGACCTCCTCACCTACACCTCGTTGTATCCCCTCCTTCATCTCCTCCATCTGGTTCCCCATCTGTTCGATTTCCCGGGCGGATTGCTCCCCTATTTCCCGTAATTTGTCTTCCATCCTATTTTCTAACCCCATTAACCCATTTTTCACCCCCTCTAACTGATTCTCCTGGGCAGCCATTCTATTTTCCACCCCCGTTAACCCATTCTTTACCTCTTTTATCCCATTGTCTAACCCCTCAATTTTAGCTTCTAGCCGTTCCCCCATTTCTCCCATTTTGCCCCCCATTTCTCCCATTTTGCCCCCCATTTCGCCCCCCATTACCCTCAATTGCTCACTCTGAGCCCTTATTTGCTCACTCTGAGCATTCATTTGCTCACTCTGAGCCTTCATTTGCTCACTCTGAGCATCCATAAGGGCCTTCATTTGGATCATAAAAAGGCCCCAATCCATCAGCGGTGCTGTTACGGTCACGGGCGTGGCTAAATTTGGCGCCACAATAACCATGTGCGCGAGGCCGCCATTTTGTGCACCTGAAGCCTCGTGCGTGAGGACGCCATTTTGTGCGTCTGATACCCCCTCAACCCCCTCCTCATTGCTCTCCTCCATTTCTCCCCTCTGATCCTGGGTTACCCCTAACCCGTCTATCTCCCCCACCGACATCCGATCGCCTTGATTGTCCATGGCGCGATTTCAAAATTCGGGTTTTTATTTTAAAACAAAACAAATTTCACAGGTAATAATTTCGAGCGCGTGAAGCGCGCTTCGGGTCCAATCTCACTTCCTGACACTAAATTGTTACGGACACGGCTAAAGATGTTGCTTGACCGAGCGGAATGGCCGCCGTGTTCGTACAGTTAACCCGATTACCCCGAACGTTGGCCAAATCGCGTCACAGATATTCAATTGGGGAAAACTCTAAAGCGATCGAATGGAAAGAGGAAGAAGAGGACGAAGACGTACAGAAGAGGAACAGGATTTAGTATTTATACCACACAAACGAAAAGGAGCAGTCAAGGTTATTTCCAGCAGGTGACACAGTGCAAAGATTAGCTTATCTAACTGGCTTATTTAGGCCCAGACAGACCACGGACAAACGGACAAGGCTGACTCACACAGGGATTGATGGCAGGTAGACCGATGGCACAAGGTGCACCTTGGCTCGGGGACAGGATACAGCTCAGTCTTTGGGAGGTCTTTCTTAATGGCAGAGGCCTCTCGGCGCTCGGAGGGTGCGTCCTTTCTCCTTCAGCTCTGCGCGCATCTCACGTCACCACTCCCTCTCTTGCGCATGCTCAACGGGGAGTGACACGCCCTCGGCTGGTTGGTTCCGCCCCAACTGGGGGGCCGGTCCGCCGCTTCCATTGGGTGCGGGGGTTACCGGGCTCCGCCCTTGACGAGGGGCCGACAGGGAGCCCCTGTTTGTTAACCCCGTCGAGCACATGGCCAACCAAACCAAGCCAACCAAGCCGGAGTGAGGACGCGCACTCCCCGAGCTCGTGGTTGTTGTTGTTGTTGTTGTTGTTGTTGTTGCTGTTGTTGTTGTTGTTGTTACTGAGAACTGTGAGGAAGAGCTGCGGGGAGGTATTGGGAGGTCCTAAACTTCCTAACGGTGCCATACAATCACATTCTGGTGCAACGAAGGGTCAGAATAAATGGAAACGAATCCTTAACTGACATAGACTAAGAATAACTAGCAAGATGTCCTATAGTTGTCTACGTGAGATGCGGTGGACCTGGATGCGACATTCAATGGGGGGAAATAGGGGGAGGTCGGGTCTACAGAGTGTTGGTTACAGAAAGTGGGACTAGGGATTGAGGGATTGGGGAGAGTTGGGGAGTATTGAGGAAATAGGGGAATATTTACAAGCGGATATGGATGGATGTAAATCCCATATCCGCAACAATATACTGAGTTCAGAAAGGAAACCCAAGTCAAGAAAAAAAAAATATTCCATATTAAATGCCAAGTCTGTATATATACAGGGGGCTGCAAAAGTAGGTATACAGTAAGGATTATACCAGTATTACCAGTATTACCAGTATTATAATAGTGGTGCTAGGATTCATTTAATAGTAGAAATCATTTAATTCATTAAAATCATTATTACCATTTTTTATATTTTTATTTTCGTAATTTTTTCTATAATACATCTATTTTTTTTCAGGTAAAGTGGAAATTTAACGATGGCTGGTAATTCAACGGACAAGGAGCGCAAATGGATTTTGAAACAGTACTGGAAGACAGAGAATAGTGAACGTGTGCGAGAGCAGTGGCGAGAAACATTTGCATCGCCTCCACCAACGAGGCTCACGATTTACCGGATACGTGACAAATTTGAGAGGACGGGGTCTATCCACAACTCGCCGAAGAGTGGTTGACCAGTCGAGTCACCGTGACAACGCCAGAGAATGCAATGCAAGTCGCCCTGGCATTTACCCAGAGCCCTCAGAAATCGAAAAACAGGGCATCATCTGAATTGGGTATTGAACGCAGATCGTTGGGTCGTTTGATGCACCGTGCAGGACTGAAAATGTACGTGCCACGATTGATACATGGTTTATTAGAGGATGACTCGGATTGGCGTTTACAATTTTGCGAAGCCATCCTGAACGAGGAACGAGAGGGTGACAGCATTCTGCGCAAAATCGTGTGGTCCGATGAAGCAAACTTTAAGCTATCGGGTGCCGTTAATCGGCACAATTGTGTGTACTACGCAACTGAAAACCCTAAAGTCACGATTGGGCAACAGCTCAATCAACCTGGGGTGACAGTGTGGGCTGGCCTGTCCTGCAAAGGTGTCGTTGGACCTATCATTCTGCACAGGACTGTCGATCAACACGTGTATCTGAACATGCTGACGGATACAATCATACCACAGGTACGCGAACAACAGCATCAGGACGACTTCTACTTTCAGCAGGATGGGGCGCCACCGCACTTCGCACTCACTGTGCGTGCGCTACTTGACAAAGAATTTCCCAACAGGTGGATTGGACATCGGGGAGCCGTTGACTGGCCACCACGTTCGCCGGATCTCACCCCTATGGACTTCTTTTTCTGGGGATGTGTAAAAGACAGGGTTTTCGCACGCAAGCCACGTTCTGTTGATGCCATGATTCAGTTCATACGGGAGGCTTGCCAGGAAATTGATGCTGATAAAGACCTTTGTGCCAGAGTGTGCATGGGTGTCCACACTCGACTAGTGGAGTGTGTGAATGCCGGGGGCAAACAGTTTGAACATTTGAGGGATTAATATGTTTATTATTGATATGTTTATTATTGATATGTTATTATTGATATGCTTGTATAATCAATAAAATACGTTTTGTGCGCACGTTTTGTTTTTCATTACTGTGTACCTACTTTTGCAGCCCCCTGTATATATATATATAAGTTTACTTTTCTTACACTGCAAAATATATATATAAGTTTACTTTTCTTACACTGCAAAATATATATATAAGTTTACTTTTCTTACACTGCAAAATATATATAGGTTTTGTCATGTAATGTTATATGATATTCGACTTAATAATGTTAAACTGAGTTTTGCGGTTGACAAAGATGAATTAGATATGCTTGTTTCTAAGATAATATTTAAAGTTTAATTAGTAAATATATATAAAGTTTTTTTGTAGTTACCTTCACATGAAGTGAATGACTTTACTTGCCCTTGAAAATCTCCAAGCAGAATTGGGAGAATCTTGGCGCCGTGGATGCATTCCTCAATCTCTCCTCACTCAGCGGGATATCCCTCTCACTCGAACATTTCACTCGACCAATCACATTGTATCCCTCGATCCTTGCTCCCTCCCACTCCAATATTTCATTCGACCAATCCCCATTGCCCTCATCCATCCCACATACACTTTGCCTAACCAATCCTACTGCTCTCCTCCCCTCTCTTCGCTCCTCCCTCTCCACTTTCTCCTCCCACTTTCAACTTGTATAAAGGCCAGGCCTGATGTCCAAATAGTAGGATTTTCACTGGGTTTGTAAAATGTAAATGTTGTACTTAGGATTTTACTTGGTTTGTCTACACTGTATGTTGACTGTATACTGTGCATGCTACTGTTATTTGGTGTATCCTTATGATGTTTCCTTTGATGTACATCTCTACTGTACCAGGATTTTCACTTGGGACTTTTTGTGAATCTTGCAATGTGCTTTCGTGAATTGTTGTATGCTCTTCTTGGTTTGATAAAGGTTATTGTTCCTTGCTGTGTATTCCCTTGTAAACAAAAGTGTTGTCCTCCTCGGGAATTAAAATTTGTGATTCTTCTTCTGACAAAAGTTTATGGACATTGATTCATCTATTAAATAGTCTAAAAAAAAAAATCTTCCTCATTCTCCTGCAACTGCCTCACAATAAAAAGCGCGTCTGTCGTTCCTCTTCCTGGCATAAATCCAAACTGCATTTCATCGATCCTCACTTTCTTCCTTATCCTCCTCTCTTGGATTTAATATTTACAAAATTGGATTTAATACAAGATTTTCCTAACAGTATACAACAGAAATGTTGAAAGTTAACTTGGGTAAGGGTTTAAAGGGAAACATAGATTTAATCATTTACATCTTGATTGATGTTGCTTTTTGTGCTGCCTCTGCTATCTCAAACAGCGTGATGTCTTCAACTTGATTTTCATCAAAAGTTTGCTGAAATCAGAAAAACTGAAAGATTCATCTCTTGCGAGGTATGCAACACACTGTTATGTTTTTGTTTTGCCAAAAGTAATATCAATAAAATCCTAGCGATTCAAACAATGCTGTTAGACTGCCATCTGCTGTTAACCGTGTTTGGTAACGTTAATGTGAAAGTGTGGTGAATCGAAGCAATAAATAAACCCGATGTAATAAAGCAATAATACAATGAAATCTGATTGTATCACCTGAGAATGGCCTATCCTATTTTCATAAAGACAATGTCACACTAGGTCAAATTTGTTTCCTCCCAAGACGACTGAAAAAAAAAAAACTTACCAAATGAATGTTATTCTTTTCTGGAGAATAACACAACAGTAAATCAACGTTGACAAACAAAGAAAAGGCTTCATTTTAAAGTCTTCCACTAAGTTTTCTTTATTTTATATGAAAACCAGATGGGAAGGGACGAGCCCAAAAACCAAGGGGGTCCCCCAGGGTGAGAAAGCAAAGAAAGAAGATGGGGAAATGTAATTATTAAATGAGATCTAGACAATTCATTTGTGACTAGCATTGTTGCAAGTTGATATAAGTAGGGAACACATTGTTGTTCCAAAGAGAGGCAAGTGAGGGGAAACGAAGAGGCATGGCGATTGTTACGGAGGGAAATGCAGAAAGGGTGACGAGTAGAAGCTACTCCGGTGTTATGAACAGAGTGAATAGGAAGAGTGATGGAGAGCTTCGACAGATCACTAACTGTGGTGGTAGTGGTAGAAGAGGCACAGGAAAGAGGCTGCTCAACGGTAGGCCAAAGGTTGGCGATGGCCAGATAGAGTAGGATCGCACGTTAATCAGTCCGACAGCCTTGACTGTCAAATAATCCACATAGACTGGCACCATATATTTAAAGTGATTGCCTTGTTGCCATTGCTTGAGGTGAAGTTCTCAGGTTTATTGAATTTCTTGTTTTTGATGAATACATTAATTTTGTTGTTGTTGTTTTTGTTTTTCAGGCGTTTGATAAATGTACGCCTCGCCCTCAGGCCTACTTCCAAACTCAACCAGCGCCTATTTGCTGCACTGTAATGAAGCAGGAGGCAATACAACACATTTGTAATTAATCTCGGTGGTTGTTCAAGTGCTGCACCAATATAATTCCTTACAGCTTAAACATTTGGTTTGGACAGCTTGGGCAGACTAATAAATCATTCACATTCACAAAAAATGGACCCAGATTCTTAAAGTCGATTTCTATTCGTGCGGACTCTGAATCGTAGAAAAGGAACTTAAATCCTCTTGAACAATTAAGTGAACTTAAAAGTTACCCATTATAAGCACAAATGCTTTCAAACATCCCTGGGGTTTCCATATTATTTCTGTTGCCTTTGCAAATGAGCCCGATTCAAGATGGTGATGTGTACCTACATACAGTGTAGAAACTGTCCAAATGAAGCTAGGCAACACACAGGTAGATATTTACATATTGATACAAAGTTTTCATGGAGGTCGAAATTAAGCAAGAAAATACCTCATTATAAAATTCTTATGAAACATAATGAAAAAAATCAATGGAAATGGTGAAAAAAAGAGACTTTTTGGTCTATTTCCTGAAATATCTCAAAACCAATGGTACCAAACCTAACAAAATACACGTTGCCCGATGCAGAATTTTATAATGACCAACATTTATTGGACTACATATACCTAGGACCAAACCATTCTGGAGTAGAGCTCAGTTTCTGCGAAAAACCATATTGAGTGAAAAATGGCGGCCATTTTTAAAGATGGCCACCAAAATGGTATTTACCTGCGAATGTGGAATATCAATCATATTATTCCACTCAGTTTAGACATCCAGCTAACTGAAAATCATGGTGGCATTTTGCCCTTCCATGTGGTAGTCAAATCTTGGCTGGTTCATGAACTAAAGGTGAAAGTGATTGTCATGACACTCATCATATAGATTTTTTTTTTTAAATTGCATTTCAACATAAATACATGCGATTCTAATATTACTATCTATGCTGTGATTCGAATATGAAATTTTGCCTCACATAAAACATTTCTTGAAAAATTGCTTTTGCAGTTCACTGAATGAATATCTTGTTTGGCTCATTGATAGTTTCTTTCTCTTTCAGTTGTCTGTTGCGAATGGAATCACATCTTAACATTAGGTGTTGTATGTGTACTCTGCACCTTGGGGTACAGTCTTTCAGA
The DNA here is from genome assembly GCF_964187855.1 of Myxine glutinosa. Classification (NCBI taxonomy): domain Eukaryota; kingdom Metazoa; phylum Chordata; class Myxini; order Myxiniformes; family Myxinidae; genus Myxine; species Myxine glutinosa. The sequence goes on along the minus strand of NC_136262.1, from coordinate 94,840,796 downwards.
TGGAGCATTAATCAGTTATTTTCTCTGCTACCAGTGACTTTGTGGTTGTGAAAGATATTGCAGTATCTTTTGAAAAGAGTTGGCCATTTTGAAAGGAGTTGACCATTGACTGTTGGTATCTAACGGACTGTCTGCTCTCTGCCCTGCTGATACAAGGTGACATCCACTCTACCTCAACGGGGCTCAGTCATTCTTTCCTTTAAATTTAGTTCCAAAATTTGTGAGGTTTTTTTTCCCTATATTTGTTCAGTTCGCTCCCAAATGGTCTCTCTCCTGCTTCATTCCATCCATTATTTCCATCATCATGACCTGGAACATCCTCACACTATTCTCCTGTGCCATGCCTCCTGTGTCTGAGAATTACTTTACAGTTTGTAACTCATGGAACACAATCACCCACACATGCAGTGCAGCATGGACCTTGGCAATTTGGGCATGGATTGTCATCTCCAATGTCGATACAATTAAAGAAATAAAATTAGTTAGAGGAGTCCTGCTTGATAATGGGTATAGTAAATGTATACGGGTGACACCGTCACAATTTCGGTCTTTGAGGCCGGCCGATAGGCACAGTGTGGTTCTCCTGACCACGTGGCCCTTGACTTGGTTTGTCCGCACAATGTGGGCGCTTTCAGGATGAACTTTAGCCGGGGAGCGTTTGGGTGCGTGGCGCCTTTGGGCGCCCCGGTCTGATACTGCCGCCCACGCGCAGAACACCATGTGAGTGCACGTGGGTCCCGGCGGTCCCACTGGCCTAGCGCTACCATGTTTAGACAGCGAGATCCGTCCCCGGGCACCGGCAAGCCAGGCACGGTAGGACACCCGCGGAGCCCCGGCGGACCAGGGACGCGCGAGCCTACACGTTAGCGTGCTACGGCGGAATCAACAGCTTCGGCCACGTCCGGGCCGATATTTGGCCCGGCCGCACCGGGAATGAACTGGTTCGACGCCCGCGCTAGAGAGGTCGCGGGCGACTGAGATGTGTTAACAAATTAATTAATTAATTTGAGATGTCCGATTCCTAGTGTTTGGAAATTTGGAAGAGCTTGACCCTAGCCTTTCCCTTGCGAGGGCAAGGAGGAACCTAACACTTGACACTTAAGCTTATTTTGAAGTACACCCTGCCAGCGCCCACGGCGGGACGGCAGGGCAACCAGAAGGGACGAGGTTCTCCTGACCACGTGGCCCTCGATCTGGGAGGCGAGAGGCGTTCCATTAGTGGACGCGCCCCTCACGCCCGACTTTTGGGCGGCCCCGGCAGGCCGTTTGTGTTGACGTTCCGTGACAGGCCCCGCACCCCCACCTCCGGGCCGACCGGGCGACCGGAATGAATCCCGGTGTCCCGATCCGAACCTTCAGAGCGGGCCGGCTGCACTTTCCGTCCCTGCGGTCCCAAATACCGGAACCACCCGCATACCACTTTATTCGACAAAATGAGGTGCGGCCTACAGCCTTAGAAAACCAACCCTATATAAGCCAATACTTCCAACGACACAGGTGCGCATTCGTGCCGCGTGACGTGGTGACGTCATCGCGCTTTCACCTTAAAAGATTTGATATAAATTGATTATTTGATACAAGCCTTAGAAAACCAACCCTACAGAAGTCAAATGGTCCAATAAAGGGTGATGGGAGGGTGATGGCAGGGTGATGGGAGGGTGATGGGAGGGTGGTGGGAGGGTGATGGCAAGGTGATGGGAGGGTGATGGCAGGGTGATGGGAGGGTGGTGGGAGGGTGATGGCAGGGTAGTGGGAGGGTGATTGGAGGGTGATGGGAGGGTGATGGGAGGGTGATGGCAGGGTGATGGGAGGGTGGTGGGAGGGTGATGGCCGGGTGGTGGGAGGGTGATGGCAAGGTGATGGGAGGGTGATGGCAGGGTGATGGGAGGGTGATGGCAGGGTGATGGGAGGGTGATGGGGGGGTGATGGGAGGGTGATGGGGCAGGGTGATGGGGGGAGGGTGATGGGGGGAGGGTGATTGGGGGAGGGTGATGGGGGAGGGTGATGGGGCCTCCCTATAGAAGTCAGTACCTCCAACGACACAGGCCCGCATTCGTGCCGCGTGACGTGGTGACGTCATCACACTTTCACCTCAAAAGACCCATTTGATATAAGTTAATATTCTGATATAAGCTTTAGAAAACCAATCCTATATAAGCCAATACCTCCAACGATACAGGTGCGCAAAATACAAAATCACAAAAGATTTATTTGATATAAGTTAATATTTTGAATAACTCGGTCAATATCAGTCCGAATTTCGCCAAATTAAGGTTCCCGTTATCCACAGATACCCCTGTATCCTCCTAGAGGCGAAGTCAGGATGAAATTCGCAAAAAATAAAGTCCTTCGGCAACGAAAATTTAACATGGGGCTTTCCTATGTAACTTTACCCCGAGGTAATTCCACCAAAAATCCCCGAAATTTCGCGGGCCCCGTTCTATTGAGTGTTAAGCTAGTCTAGCGACTGCAAAATCTGAAAACAGAATTAAGATCCGAGTATTTTGTGACCACTTTATTTAACAAAATGAGGTGCGGCCTAGCATCTAGTCGAGACCAGGTCACCCAGGCCGATCACCCATTCCGAACCCCAAATTCCTCATCGACGATAGCTAAACAATATATTATATGAATCGCACCGTACATACCTCCTTCTAGATCTTGTTCTTGTCTTGATATACTCACTCAGGCTCACCCTATCACGACTGAGTCCTCTCAGCTCTTCAAATGGCGTCCGGTCCGCTGCGCCTCGTGTCCAGTCCAACTCCGAGCTCTTCTTCTTCAAACGACCTTTGACACTCATGGAGGGGGCGTGATGACGTCACTGCGCTTCAGTCTTAGAAAACTAAGGGCGTGATGACGTCACCCCGCTTCAGTCTTAGAAAACTAATTTTTATATAAGTTAATATTTTCATTAACTCCTAGAGGCGAAGTCTTAGAGAATTTCGCAATAAGAAATAGAGTCCTTCGGCGACGGAAATTTAACACGGTGTTTTCCTATGTAACCTTATCCTGAGGTAGTTTTACCAAAAATCCCCGAAATTTCACGGGTCCAGCCCTATTGAGTGCCTGCGGCCTCTCAAGACCCTTCACAGAGTCGGGCTAGAGTCAAGCTCAAAAGGGGTTTTCTTTCCCCACTGATTCCGCCAAGCCCGTTCCCTTGGCTGTGGGATCGCTGGATAGTAGATAGGGACAGTGAGGATCTCGTTCATCCCTTCATGCGCGTCACTGTTTAGATGACGAAATGAATGAGTTCATTCATTTTCGCTGCATGATTACGGGTGACACCGTCACAATTTCGGTCTTTGAGGCCGGCCGATAGGCACAGTGTGGTTCTCCTGACCACGTGGCCCTTGACTTGGTTTGTCCGCACAATGTGGGCGCTTTCAGGATGTTAAGTTCGTACAGATGGGACTTCCCCGAAATACCGGTTCCTACAGATGTGCCGGCCGACTTGCGGCTGTACCAAGGACCTAGCTGCGGGCATCCCGGAAGGTCTGACCTTCCCAGATCCCAGATTTCTAGTGTTTGGAAATTTGGAAGAGCTTGACCCTAGCCTTTCCCTTGCGAGGGCAAGGAGGAACTTAACACTTGACACTTAGGCTTAGTTTGAAGTACACCCTGCCAGCGCTCCCGGTGGGACGGCAGGGCAACCAGAAGGGACGAGGATCTCCTGACCACGTGGCCCTCGATCTGGGAAGCGAGAGGCGTTCCATTAGTGGACGCGCCCCTCACGCCCGACTTTTGGGCGGCCCCGGCAGGCCGTTTGTTTTGACGTTCCGTGACAGGCCCCGCACCCCCACCTCAGGGCCGACCGGGCGACCGGAATGAATCCCGGTGTCCCGATCCGAACCTTCAGAGCGGGCCGGCTGCACTTTCCGTCCCTGCGGTCCCAAATACCGGAACCACCCGCATACCACTTTATTCGACAAAATGAGGTGCGGCCTACAGCCTTAGAGAACCAACCCTATCTAAGTCAATACCTCCAACGAGAGGGTGGTGGGAGGGTGATGGCAGAGGGTGATGGGGGAGGGTGATGGCAGGGTGATGGGAGAGGGTGATGGCAGGGTGATGGGGGAGGGTGATGGGGGAGGGTGATGGGGCCTCCCTATAGAAGTCAGTATCTCCAACGACACAGGCGCGCATTCGTGCCGCGTGACGTGGTGACGTCATCACACTTTCCCCTCAAAAGACCCATTTGATATAAGTTAATATTCTGATATAAGCTTTAGAAAACCAACCCTATATAAGTCAATACCTCCAACGGTATAGTAAAACGGGTGACACCGTCACAATTTCGGTCTTCGAGGCCGGCCGATAGGCACGAGGTTCTCCTGACCACGTGGCCCTTGACTTGGTTTGTCCGCACAATGTGGGCGCTTCCAGGATGAACTTTAGCCGGGGAGCGTTTGGGTGCGTGGCGCCTTTGGGCGCCCCGGTCTGATACTGCCGCCCACGCGCAGAACACCTTGTGAGTGCACGTGGGTCCCGGCGGTCCCACTGGCCTAGCGCTACCATGTTTAGACAGCGAAATCCGTCCCCGGGCACCGGCAAGCCAGGCACGGTAGGACACCCGCGGAGCCCCGGCGGACCAGGGGCGCGCGAGCCTACGCGTTAGCGTGCTACGGCGGAATCAACGGCTTCGGCCACGGCCGAGCCGATACTCGGCCCGGTCGCCCGGAAATGAACTGGTTCGACGCCCGCGCTAGAGAGGTCGCGGGCGACTGAGATGTATTTACAAATTAGTTAATTAATTTGAGACGTCCGATTTCTAGTGTTTGGAAATTTGGAAGAGCTTGACCCTAGCCTTTCCCTTGTGAGGGCAAGGAGGAACTTAACACTTGACACTTAAGCTTAGTTTGAAGTACACCCTGCCAGCGCCCACGGCGGGACGGCAGGGCAACCAGAAGGGACGAGGTTCTCCTGACCACGTGGCCCTCGATCTGGGAAGCGAGAGGCGTTCCATTAGTGGACGCGCCCCTCACGCCCGACTTTTGGGCGGCCCCGGCAGGCCGTTTGTTTTGACGTTCCGTGACAGGCCCCGCACCCCCACCTCCGGGCCGACCGGGCGACCGGAATGAATCCCGGTGTCCCGATCCGAACCTTCAGAGCGGGCCGGCTGCACTTTCCGTCCCTGCGGTCCCAAATACCGGAACCACCCGAATACCACTTTATTTGACAAAATGAGGTGCGGCCTACAGCCTTAGAAAACCAAACCTAAATAAGTCAATACCTCCAACGAGAGGGTGGTGGGAGGGTGATGGCAGGGTGATGGGAGGGTGATGGCAGGGTGATGGGAGGGAGATGGGAGGGTGATGGGGGAGAGTGATGGGGCAGGGTGATGGGGCAGGGTGATGGGAGGGTGATGGGAGGGTGATGGGAGGGTGATGGCAGAGGGTGATGGCAGAGGGTGATGGCAGGGTGATGGCAGGGTGATGGGAGGGTGATGGGAGGGAGATGGGCAGGGTGATGGGGCAGGGTGATGGGAGGGTGATGGCAGGGTGATGGCAGGGTGATGAGAGGGTGATGGCAGAGGGTGATGGCAGGCTGATGGGAGGGTGATGGCAGGGTGATGGGGGAGGGTGATGGGGCAGGGTGATGGGGCAGGGTGATGGGGCAGGGTGATGGGGCAGGGTGATGGGAGGGTGATGGGAGGGTGATGGGATGGGAGGGAGGAGTTTGTTTTGACGTTCCGTGACAGGCCCCGCACCCCCACCTCCGGGCCGACCGGGCGACCGGAATGAATCCCGGTGTCCCGATCCGAACCTTCAGAGCGGGCCGGCTGGGGAGTGCCAAGCACCCCGTACCTGCACTTTCCGTCCCTGCGGTCCCAAATACCGGAACCACCCGAATACCACTTTATTTGACAAAATGAGGTGCGGCCTACAGCCTTAGAAAACCAACCCTAAATAAGTCAATACCTCCAACGACACAGGTGCGCATTCGTGCCGCGTGACGTGGTGACGTCATCGCGCTTTCACCTTAAAAGATTTATTTGATATTTTGATATAAACCTTAGAAAACCAACCCTGCAGAAGTCAAATGGTCCAATAAAGGGTGATGGGAGGGTGATGGCAGGGTGATGGGAGGGTGGTGGGAGGGTGATGGCAGGGTGGTGGGAGGGTGATGGCAGGGTGATGGGAGGGTGATGGCAGGGTGATGGCAGGGTGATGGGGGAGGGTGATGGGGGAGGGTGATGGGGCCTCCCTATAGAAGTCAGTATCTCCAACGACAGGCGCGCATTCGTGCCGCGTGACGTGGTGACGTCATCACACTTTCCCCTCAAAAGACCCATTTGATATAAGTTAATATTCTGATATAAGCTTTAGAAAACCAACCCTATATGTCAATACCTCCAACGATACTCCAACGATACTCCCAAGCCTAAGATACCAAATATTGCAAAACAGAAAGAGCCAGGTACACGTGGATAATGTGTGCTACCGTACTACCCGGGACTTTCTGAAAGGATTGGCAAAATAGTACACGGCACAAGAATTGGTGTAGTGTACAGGCCTCTATACACCATCCGTAATGTCATTTCTAAGTTAAAGATCAGGATATCAACTGGTAAAAAAGTCAAAGCTCTTGGAAGAGCTAGAACACTGAATGCATAATGCTACAACAGAATAAAAAGACCAGTAGAGAAGAGGAAATGCCAACACCAGGGTTGAAGGACAAAATAGAGGGAGACTTGGACAAACAATGGGTGTGAGGAGGATTTTAATTTTTTTATTGTATACAAAATCGAGGCTCGTGTAAGAGCTAAACCATTGAACATGAAAACATGCACAGATGCATAAAACATACATTGAAGGGAGCGGGAGAGAGGGAAGCGCACAAGCTCAACAACAGTAGAGAACAGGGACGTCGGTAGATCTGCTGAAGGGGAGGAAGCTGGGGGAGGAGGGAGGGGTACATGGTATTTTTATTTTTATTTTTATTTATACAGAGTCGAGGCTCGTGAAAGAGCTAACATTTATCAAACAAACAAATCAAACAAACAAGCAAACAAAGTATATAAAAAGGGGAGCGGTCAACCAGATGGGGAGAGAAGGGGAGGAAGCACACACACACAACATTTGAGAGCAGAGACATCGGGATATGTGTGGGAGGGAGAGGGCCTGGGGGAGGCAGGATAGGTATAAAACGCAAGGACACCAAGGACTTCCAGGAGAGAAGTCGGCACCTCAAAAAAGTGGATTTGGGGTGAAATTAGCGGGGGTAGAAAAGATCAAGGTTTTGGATTGGGGAAGATAAGAGATGGTGGTGAACAGCCGTTTTAAAGACCTGGAGGGAGGAGTGGGATTGAAGAGAGTGAGGGAGTTTGTTCCAGAGGCGGGAGAAAAGAGGAATGAAGGAGTGAAGGTGAGCAGAGAGTCTTGATTTTGGCAGTTTAACCAGAAGAGGGTTGCAGGCAGATCTTGTGCGACCTGTAGGAATATTTGGGGGACAGAGCCCAGAGAGAGCTGGGGGAGCAAGGCCGGAGAGGAGTCGGTAGAAGACAGAAAGACCACCAACCTGCCTGCGGTGAGAAAGTGAAAGCCCCGTCATCGCGGGAGATTCCAATGATTCTGAACGCTTTGGTTTCAACAGCGTGAAGACGAGCTAGGTGTGAGGCAGGAGCACCATCCCAGAGGGGAGAGCAGTACTCCATTGAGCTGCGGATGAAAGCCTTGTATGTGGTGATGAGCTCAGGTGTGCCAAGGAAGGACTTCGCACGACGGAGGATGCCCAGTCGGCGACTGGCTTTGGAGGCCAGCTTGGAAATGTGGTTTTCCCAGGAAAGATCATGGCAGATAGTGAGACCCAAAAGCTTGAGTGACAGAACTTCTTGGAGAGGATTATTCAGAAAGTAGATGGGAGGGTTGTCCAGTCGGTCTTTTCGGAGAGACATCGTAAGAGTGTGAGATTTGTCAGGATTGAAAGACATGTTCCACTTGTTTGCCCAGACTGTGATTTTGTCCAGGTCTGCAGAGAGTGAGGAGGCTGCAGACTGCCGATCTGAGGGATGAGGAATGGAGCGGCAGAGAGTGGAGTCATCAGCAAAGAGATAGAGAGGATTTTCAAGAGAGTCAGAGAGATCATTGATGAACACTTCTAGGAATTTCAGGAAAGAAGTTGGGGATTTACAGATGTTGATTTGGGATGTTTTAACGGGGGTAGAAAAGATCAAGGTTTTGGATGGGGGATGATAAGAGATGGTGGTGAACAGCTGTTTTAAAGATCTGGAGGGAGGAGAGGGATTGAAGAGAGTGTGAGAGTTTGTTCCAGAGTCGGGAGAAAAAAGGAATGAAGGAGTGAAGGTGAGCAGAGAGTCTTGATTATGGCAGTTTCACGAGAAGAGGGTTGCTGGCAGATCTTGTGTGTCCTGCAGGAATATTTGGGGGACTGGGCACAGACAGAGCTGGGGGGGCTAGACCAGAGAGGAGTCGGTAGAAAACAGAAAGGCCACCAACCTGCCTGTGGTGAGAGAGAGTGAAAGGCCCTCAGAGTTAGCTTCATCGCAGGAGATTCCAATGATTCTGGATGCTTTGGTTTCAACCACGTGAAGCTGAGCCAGGTGTGAGGCAGGAGCACCAGCCCAGAGGGGAGAGTAGTATTCCATTGAACTGCGGATGAAAGCTTTGAATTTGGTGAGGAGCTCAGAAGTGCCCAGAAAGGACTTTGCACGACGGAAGATGCCCAGACGGCGAATGAGGGGAAGGGGGAGGATGCATGTTGTGGAAAAGATGGATACAGGAGCAAACTCTCATGAAGGATAAACTGGAAATTTGGAAGGAGGTGGACTTGAGGGTGTGAGGTGTGGGGTGTTGACAGGGGTAGAAAATATCATGGTTTTGGGTGGGGAATGACCTGAGATGGTGGTGAAAAGCTGTCTTGCAGATCTGGAGGGAAGAGTGAATTGGAAGAGAATGTGGATGTTGATTCTACAGGCAGGAAAAAAGAGGAACGGATGAGTGGTGGAGAAACCTCGGGATAAAGGGGAAGGGACAAAGCACAGAAAGAGCAGATGGTGCACAACCATAAAGGAGGGAGTAGAGGGCAGAGAGCTCACCAACTTATATGCGATGGGAAAGTGGTAGGCCCATCGACTCAGATTCATTGTGGGAGATTCAAATGATCTTGAATGCCTTTCTGGCCATGGCATTAAACTGAGTAAGGTGCAAGGCAGGGGCACCAGCCCAGAGGGGGTGAGCAGTACTCCATCAAGGTGTGGTTGAAGATCTTGTAGGTGGATAGGAATTCAGGTGTGATCAGGAAGGATGTTGTCTGATGGAGGATGCCCAGTTGACGATTGGCTTTGGCGGCCAAATTTGAAATACTAGCAGAGTACCCGCCCTATGTGCAATCTTGTTCCAAGCATTAAGCACGTTCTTATAACACATAGCATTATTTTGGCGATATATAGGCCATTGACAGCTGTCTCAATCGCTCCTGAAAAAAATAAAAACCTGGGTTATGTGCATGAAGCAAAAACATGCCTACTGCTTATAATTCCAAACACCTCACTGCACTAGAAAACGTGGAACAGGAATACTGTACTATATATAAAGCGTGGTGACTTGTAATACCCTCTCCCAACTGGAGGTGGCACTACACTATACACTTTTACATTGAGAATTTGCATCCCCACCTCTCCCCAACCCTCCCCCCCCCACCCCCCCCCCCACCCCAAGACGATTGGCAAAGATAAAAACACACCTGTGCACTAATTTGGGTCATGCTGAACCAATGTAGAAAGTCTGGATGCAATCGGACCAGAAATGTAGCAGATGTCGAGAGAAAAACAAACAAACAAACACACACTAGTCTGTGAATTATATATTGTAAGGATTCTTTGCCGAAGAAAGATCATGGCTGATAGTGAGACTAGGAGTTTAAGTGACAGAACTTCCTCAAGAAGATTGTTATGAAAGTGGATGGGAAGGTTTGCCATACGGTCCTTTCAGAGAGAGAGAGAGAGAGAGAGAGAGATCCACAGATCTCCTGATGTCCTTGTTCTCTACTGTTGTTGTGCTGCCCTCTCTACCCCCCTCTTGTCTCCCACTCCCTTTATTATATGTGCTATGTGTTAGCTCTTACATGAGCCTCGACTTTGTATACAAAAAAAGACTTTTTCTTTTTACTTCAAAGGATGATTGACTAACAGCGATGCCACTTCAGATCCGAATCCCACTCCTAACACCAATGTAATGGCCATCGGATTTGGACCAGTGTCCTGATCCTAACCCTGGTGAACCTGGTGATCTTCTTTTTTTTTTTTTTTTGTACACAGAATCGAGGCTCGTGTAAGAGCTATCACACATTGAACATGAAAACATGCACAGATACATAAAACATAAAATGAAGGGAGCAGGAGACAGGAGGGGGAGAGAGAGGGAAGCACACAAGCACAACAACAGAAGAGAACAAGGATGTCGGTAGATCTGTGGAAGAAGGGGGAGCTGGGGGAAGAGGGAGGATGGAACACAGTATAAAGCAAATGAACACTACTAGGAATTTCAGGCAAGAAGTTGGGGATTGAAAGAGGCAGATTTTGGGTGTTTTAACGGGGGTAGAAAAGATCAAGGTTTTCGGTGGGGGAAGACAAGAGATGGCGGTGAACAGCTGTTTTAAAGACCTAGAGGGAGGAGAGAGATTGAAGAGAGTGTGGAAATTTGTTCCAGACGCAGAAGAAAAGAGGAATGAAGGAGTGAAGGTGAGCAGAGAAACTTGATTTTGCCAGTTTCACCAGAAGTGAGTTGTTGGCAGATCTTAGGCATCCTGCAGGAATATTTGGGGTACAGAGCACAGACAGAGCAGTGGGAGCAAGGCCAGAGAGGAGTTGGTAGAAGACAGAAAGACCACCTACCTACCTGCCTGCCGTGAGAGAGAGAAAGGCCCTCAGAAACAGCTTAATCACAGGAGATTCCAATGATTCTGAAAGCTTTGGTTTCGACAGCGTGAAGCCGAGCTAGGTGTGAGGCAGGAGCACCAGCCCAGAGGGGAGAGCAGTATTCCATTGAGCTGCGGATGAAAGCCTTGTATAAAGTGAGGAGTTCAGGTGTGCCACGGAAGGACTTCGCACGACGGAGGATGCCCAGTCGGCGACTGGATTTGGAGGCCAGCTTGGAAATGTGGTTTTCCCAGGAAAGATCATGGCAGGTAGTGAGATCCAAAAGCTTGAGTGACAGAACTTCTTCAAGAGGATTGTTCAGAAAGTATATGGGAGGGTTGCCCAGACGGTCTTTTTGGAGAGACAAAGTGAGAGTGTGAGATTTGTCAGGATTGAAAGACATGTTCCACTTGTTTGACCAGTTTGTGATATTGTCCAGGTCTGCAGAGGGTGAAGCGGCTGCTGCCTGCCGATCTGAGGGTTGAATTATGGAGCGGCAGAGAATGGAGTCATCAGCAAATAGATTGAGAGGATTTACAGAGAGTTGGAGAGATCATTAATGAAGACCAGAAAAAGCACAGGGCCCAGAACACTGCCTTGAGGAACTCCAGCCTGAATAGGAAGGGGAGATGAGGGAATTCCATTCAGGGCCACACATTGACTGCAAACGGTGAGGAAGTCTGCAAGCCATGCATGGAGGTTTCCATGGATACCATAGGAGGAGAGTTTGGTGAGCAGGGCGGGGTGCCAGACCATATCGAAGGCGCGAGATATGTCAAGGGAGACAGCTCTGATTTCCTGTTTGGCATTGAGGACCTCCATCCATTGTTGAGACAGCAGAAGCAGCATGTCCAGAGTAGAATAACCTGGTCTGAATCCAAATTGATGATCAGAGATCAAGCCATTGGAGAAGAGGAAGGATTTGATATCCGAAGCAATGATGGATTCCATGACTTTGCTGATTATTGGGAGCAGGCTGATTGGTCTGTAGTTGCAAGGATCTGTTTTTGCACCTTTTTTGTGTAAAGTGGTGATGTTGGATGATTTCCAAGCAGATGGCAAATGACTGAGCAAAAGAGAGGGTGAAGGGAATAGGGAGAGGGTGAGATGGAGCGGCAGAGTAGGATTTAAGGACCCGTGGGCTGATGCCGTCTGGTCCAGTTGCAGAATCAGAGTCGAGGTTTGACAGAAACTTCTTCACCTTGTCAGGAGAGAAGGACACAGAGTCCAGGAGCAGCTGGGTTTGACTGGGTAAGGTGGGAACAGAGAGAGATGGGTTTGGGACACAAGATTTTGAGGCAAACACAGAGTTGAGGCATTCGGCTTTTTCACGTGCAGTGTCAGCTGTGTAGCCGTTAGAGGTAAGGGAGGGGATGGAGGGGGAACAAACACCAGAAACAGATTTTACAAGACGCCACCAGGATTTGGAGGAGTGAGACAGGTTTGAGAGTAGAGAGATAGTGTTTCCTGGCACTCCTGTGGGTAGACACAGACTTGTTCCGAGCGTTGTGAAAGGAACTGAGATTGCCATCAGTTGGATTAGCCTTCCAAGAGGCAAAGGCAAGTTGTTTCAGGGCAACTGCCTCACCACAAGATTAAATGTACCATGGACGGGAGGAAGGGTAAGACAACTGAAGACCAGATGGGATATATCTGTGCATGAGAGAGAGCAGTTTACTTTGGAAGAATTCCCAGGAAGAATTGATGTCAAAGGCAGTGGAGATGGCAGACCAGTCCAGATGATTGATCTAGCACCCTTACCTAGGTGGTGGAGCTTCGGTGGTGCATTTTTCTGTCTTTGCTGTTGCTGACAATTCGCCAGCAAGTGATGAAACCAGTCTGGTGGCTGAGGGGGCATGTAGCATTGTGATTCTCACGTATATGGTACTTGTGAATGTCTGCAGCTGTAGAGGTAGGGTTTGAAACCCAAGTAGGGTTTGAAACAGCAAGTTTCACACAGAAGGAAGGTTTGCTCCACGATGCAACAACAACTCTAGGATTTCTGACAATTGTACGTTTCAATAAGTTGGACATGGTTATATGTGAGCATTTGAATCTCTATGGATTTTGACCGAAAGAAATGAAAGGACAAACGTTGGAAATTATTTCCGTCTCCATCACTTTGTATCCTTTCATGACAACCTTTGCAGGTAGAATCATACTTTTATGGCAGATTTATTTTCATTGCTTTTTTTCCACCTACAAGCATGGGTCGAAAATGTAACAAAACTGGTTTGGGTAAATGTCAGTCATGTCTGATCCAATGCCTCACCCTTCATTACCTTGCCTTAACCAAACCCTTCATTTAGAAAATAAATGAATGAATAATAACTTCAATAGGTTGGTGTTTATTAATTGTAATTGTCCTCAATTTACATTATTTGGTCACTTATAAAAACGATAAAACCATATTTGTAATAGACAAGCAACCAGGATGCAAGTTTTGTTTTAGGAGATTTCTCTTGATGTGTCTGTAATGATCCAGCTACTGTGTGACTGATCACCTATTAGTGAAATCCTTGATGATTGTGGTGTGTGTGGTTGTGTTGTTTTCTGACAAACCGTGGTAACGTCTGGTGCATGAACATGAAAGATCAGATCTACCACACCCTCCATTCTCCATTAGAGCCACACCCTTTACTTAAAGCAAGAAAGAGTTTGTATTTCTTGATGAGAGGCAACCAACCAAGTAAATTAATAAACAAATAATATATTAATAATAATAATAAATTATTTATCATTATTAATTTTGAGGAACCGTACTCTTTACGGAGCGTTGATGCTGCGGAAGCAGTTTATTTGGCAAGAGTTACACTGGGTGGTTTGCCATTGCTTTGCCAGTGTTGTTTTTCAGTGTTCCATCCTTTTGAATGCTGAGCATCAAGCAAGGAAGCAGCACAAACTATTTTTAAATGTTTTAGTATGACTCAAGTTTGGATTTGAACCACCAACTTCCCAGGGTCAGAGAGGACACTCTAACCATTACACAACCAAGTCTGGCTATTATTAATATTATTGATGAACTGAATCATCCATAGGTCTATTTATATCTATCAATGCATGAAGACATGGACATATGGCCATCTAATGTACAATTTTGAGACTGTACCTGCATACAAATCAACATGGAACTTTTTGTATTCATCTGAACGTTCTGTCATTTAAAGATGAACACATGACCAACTGAAACTGGTATGGCTGTAGTCAGCAAGACAAGGCACAGGTCTAACGTTTCGAACACCGAGTGGGCTTCATCTGGGACTGTGCAGGAGAGGAGACCGAGGCAGTGGGGGGAGTTGAAGGGGGAGGCAGCACTGCAAAAAGCGGACAGTGAGACTTCACCTCGTTCTCATCATCACCCTGCAAGTGACACCGGATGTGTTCGGGCATGTGTGTGGGGGCGTTGGCTTTACCTTCTTAATTATACTCCAGACGGAAAGGAAGGATAGTGGGCTTTTAGCCTAAAAGTGGTTATATCTAAAGAAATACGAACCTAGATCGACCGAGCTGTTAGCTGACCTCTAAATACACACACACACACACACACACACACACACACACACACACACACACACACACACACACACACACACACACACACACACAATCAGAATCAGGTCAGTCTTAGTCTTTTGAGACTGCCCAGAGGTGTAGTGCCACATTTTGAGGTACGGGAGCCCTATAAAAATGTATGACATGAAAAATGTGTGCCCTCAGCAGTGACGGCATCAACAGATTTTATCTACCATCATAATCACATTTTAACATGACAATAACCAGTTGAATCCCCAAAATGAATGATAAAAGATACACCCGTTTAACACACACATACACACACACACACACACACACACATTGTTACGTTTGTGGGGGTAGGGATACTTTATTCATACGAGTAAAGTATAAAAGCGTTTATAGCTGGAGTACCCGGCATTGCTCAAGAGAAAAAGAAACATTAACATATTTGGAATGAGGGCAGATATAATGGAAAAGCAATTACATCCAAATCAAATCATCTCTCCTGGCTCTGCAGTTGCATCTCCATTTTCCAGAGCTCCATATATCCTTTTTCCTCTGGTAACTAATCCAATGCTACCTCTTCCCATTTTCCTCTCCCACTAAATATTCTACCGCCAACGTCTGAATCTCTGTCTTCTTCATATTAACTCGGACCTCCAAGTTACAGTATTTGGACAACGTCCTAAGTTCCGATCTTTTTAATGCCTGGAACTGTGCCTCGTTACGGGACGTCACAAAATTTTCCACATCAAACACCATTGTGACTATTAGTTAGCAAGCCTTTTAATCTTCACACAAAAATTGACAAATTCGGAATGTTAGGGAATTCTATCCCGGACGAGCCCCCAATTTCTGTTATGTGTTTCTCCCCAAACCCCGGTTACGGTGCACCTCAGAGTCTCGAGCGGGAACACGGCAGAAAGACATGCTATTTTAAGTGTTCTAATAAACCATGGTAAAACCACACCAATGCAATTGTAGAACAAAACAAGTAATTGTATTAATAACTCTCAACAACAACAGGCATTTTAAGGCCATTTTCCCTGCTAGAGCGGGGGTTAGCTCGCTAGAGTGGGGGTTAGCCCACCTGCTAGAGCGGGGGTAGTATTAATAACTCTCACATACACAATAATAACACTATTAAAGAAAGTACAATGAAAATGTCACTTGCATCAAGTGAACCATAGATATTGTTACAGACGTGGCTTAGATGTTATTTACCGAGCGGTTTTGGTATGACCACGTCTGCACAAGTTACCCGATTATACCCGAACGTTGACTAATCGCGCTACGCTAGGTCAATGAAGGAAAAGACACACGGCTGGGATTAAAATGACACGACTCCAGGGATACGGTTCTCAAGACCTCCGGAGGAGATTATATTCGTTCGGAAGGTCAGATTACAAGGACGAGAGGTACAACATAGAAAGACAAGCACTTAGACACAATCTTATATTAACCCCAACAGACGACAGATAAACGGGACAAAAGGCTGACTCACACGGGGATTGATGGCTAGGAAAGGCAGGATCGATGGCTCCAGGTGCACCTGGGCTCAAAGGTCAGAATCGACTCGGTCCGGTCCAGAGATGCGGGGAGGTATTCAGCGCTCGTACGTGGCAACTTCTCTCTCCAGGCTGGGGGCGCATCTCACCTCACATCCGGTGAGTCGCTTCGTATATCCGGCGGGGAGTGACACGCCCTCGGCTCGTTAGCTCCGCCCCAGATGGAATCGGCACGTCGCCTCTCATTGGGTGCGTGCGGGGGGGTTACCGGCTCCGCCCTCGACGGGGGACTGACAAGGAGCCCCTTCGTGGTAACCCCGTGGAGCGCATGGTCCGGCGCGCATTGTCAATGGCGGCTAACCGAGCCGGTGTGATGACGCACACTCCCCCCGCGCAGCGTCGTTGTTGTTGTAATTGTTGTTGTAGTTGTAGTTGTAGTTGTTGTTTGGGGAAGAAGATGGAAGGAGGTATGGGAAAGGTCCTAAACTCACTACTGGTGCCATATAATCACATTCTGGTGCAACGAAGAGTCAGAATTAATGGAAAGGAGTCCTTAACTGACATAGACTAAGAATAACTAGCAAGATGTCCGAAAGTTGTCTACGTGAGATGCGGTGGACCTGGGCACGACATTTAATGGGGGAAAAAGGGGAAGGTCGGCTCTACTGATTGTTGTTTACAGACAATGGGACTAGGGAATGGGGGATTGGGGATAGTTGGGGAGTATTGGGGAAATAGGGGAATATTTACAAGCGGATATGGAGGCCAAATTCCATATTCGCAACATTGCACCCTTCTCTACCCTCGGGGCGTCCCGACCCGATAAATTTTTACCTACTTTAGTGTGGCACGCAATGTAGTTCCCTCTACTATTAACTCTACCCTGAGTGCGACAGTTTTACAGATATTCACAAATGAGTAAATATGTCCCCCTGCGACGTTGCACCCTTCTCCTCACAGAAACACACCCACAGGATAACCGAATCCGGAAAGAATCCTCAAACTAAACATACAGCCGGTAGGGAGCATTATTTACACAAGACTACGCTGATATTTACACTACGATCCAGGACCTGTTTTTGGAGGAACACATGCAGATGTTATGCATAGAGAGAGCACGCATGCTAGCATCGATACACCAACCCACGAGTGCTCTGTGGCCTACGGCCTTTAATAATGTGCAGAGCACCCCTTCCAAGCATCAAGCACCACCCCATCACACAGTGAGCACCATCCGGTGCACCAATAAAGTGTTTATAAATCATTGTGTGGTGTCGCAGCCGGCCGATGTTCTGCCGCTGGTCTTGCCTTCATGTGGTGCACTTGGCCTTCTTACTTCCTTTAAACAAAATAAAGAAAGGCGCCAACCGCGTCCATTTCTTTATTGTGGCCGTCAGGGGGCCAACTATAAGTGGTTCACCTGTATGGCATAGGTGCCACGTTGACCCATAGGTCCTTCCACGGGTGGTGCTTGGCCGCAAAAGAGCTGCGGTCCATTGTGGGTGGCCACAAACATTGCGGTCCATATGGTGTATCGATCCAAGCAGCAAACAGCGAAAGTGCAGGCCCACAACTGCGAAGCCAGCACCTCTCTCTCCTCTCTCTCTACCCCAAAGCCAGATCCTCGGAGGTGGGAGACAAAAGAAAAGACAAGTGAGTAAGGTGGTAAGGGCGCAAAAGTGCACGCAATGTAAGATGATGCACACTGGGGGCACATGGGAACCAGGTGAGACAGGTACGTTCCTATTGTACGCTCCCCCCCCCCCCCCACCAGGTAACCTACATGGCCCCTCCCTTACCCCTTACTGTATCCACAAAACACAACACTACCCATAAACATCTACTTTACAAATCAACAAACATCCCTACTGTCTTCCCCGTTCCTCCCATAAACCAAATTCGTCTTCTCTCCCTCCTAACCAATCAAATTTGCCATTTTCAACTCTCATCAAAATTTGCCATTTTCAACTCAACATCAAAATTTGCCATTACCAATTCATCATCAGTCCCTCCTAGGGAGGGAGAGATGGAATCACCCCAATGTCTCATCCACGTCGTGATGCGTCTCACAAATCCAACAGCAATCCTTACTTCCTGCAACACAAAACAAAGAAAACACAGGTGTGGAGTCATCATCATCATCACAGGTAAGTGGCTGCGTATGGTGCGACAGGTTCATCAATCCTAACTATTTCCTAAGTGACTTTAACAACTTTACACTACCCGGGGTCTTTCTCCGGCCAAACCATTGGCCCTCTTACACTATGGGTTCTAAAAACCAATTCCCATTGGCCAAACTGTGGTGCTTTTCAATTTGGGGTCTCACTCCCCCGATTCATCTCCCGGTGCCCTCGCACAATTTCTGGGCTGTGGCGTGTATAGTCTAGTAGGAAGACTAGGTCCCCCTGCACCCCCCAGAGATATACTTCTAATCAGTGTTTCTAGATTGGAAAAAATGTGTAGAAAATGACTAGCTATGGCCCCAAGCTGAAAAAATGTCCCACATACCATTTTTATGCAAATTACTGCTGCAAATTTTATGCAAATTTTTGATGAGGAGTAGAGTTGAGGGGTCTTTGAGGGCTTCATCGAGGTGCTCTCGGTTGCAAGACTGGGTCATTCTGAGAAGCACAGCAGGGTCAGAGATCATGATGTTCTCCTCAGTGAATCTCTCCATCAACAGCCTCTCCATTGCCTCACACACTGTTTTGAGGCAAAAGAGGGACTTTGCGTAGGCCTTTCCACTGAGAACACCTTTGAGAGATCCACTTGTTACTAGTTGTGCCTCAAAGAGAATCTCTGCATATCCAGAACCACGCATCTTGTGTCCAGTGAGCATCCCGATGTAGTTCATGGATGTGTGGAAGGGTCCAATCGTTACTACATGACTAGCAAATTCATTTGGCCAGCGCCAGATGATGGGAAGGGCTTTCATGCAGACACCCAGATCAAATGTATTCAGGACCCATCTCTGACCCACCTCAGCAGTTGCTGCCTCGGAACGCTTCAGTAGCTCACGAACAACTGCGTTGTCTGTGATCGGTTGGTGGATAGGCGTGCAGTAGTCGACTGTTGATTTGCTGGGTGGGGGAGAACCAGTTGCAGAGGTGAAACCCCCTAGCCCAGGCACAGGCTGCAGGCCACAGCTTCCGATGTATCTGATGAAGAGCCAGATGTAGTACTCTTGCATCGTAGTGGCATAGACTGTGTCATTCTCTGCTGGCGGTGTGAATGATGAGCCTTCAGGGAACTTCGGGCCAACGCGAGTAAAGTGCAAGGGTGGGAGAGTTTTTGGTGTGTCGACCTTCAGGCTACGCTGTTGTGACCTATTGATGGTAGGTAGCATTCGGTCCTTGCTGCTCTCGAACCCGGGCTTGACCTCCTGCACCATGATTCCTCCAGCACTGTTTACAATGTTGCTGCCGTGCACACTGGTAGTGGTTTTATTCAAGTTGTCCCACTCACAGTGGAATACAAGGTTGCCCTCTCCTGTCACAATTTGTGGTGTACGATAAGTTGAGACTTCATCCAGGACCTTGGCGAGAGCAGTTTCCAACTCCAAGGCGAAATCGTAGCTCTCAGAGTGTCCAAGCCTGTGTAGTATTGTGGTGAGCTGTTTGCTTCGGAACAGGTGCCTTACAGTCACACAGAGGAGAATGTGCTTTGGTAACTTCCATTTTCCATCTGACACTGCACGGCACAGATCTTGTCCAATGGAGAAGACCAGACGCTTCACCTTTTCTGTCTCGATGCCCTCCTTGCCAGTCATTAGCACGCTGAGAAAGCGGACAAGGTCTGGAGGTAGGATGTCTTCAGGATTGAGCTCCATGTCTTCAGCTGTTGGTGGCCATGGTTGGTCTTTACACTCTCTGAAAGCCTGTAGAATACCCTGGCGAAGTTGGAGGGCAACATTTTGGTTCTTGTTTGTGCTTCCGAGTGTGAATGCTCGTGCGAGAGCATTGGAAACTGTTATGTTTGAGCTGTGCACAAGCCAGAAAGAAATGACATCACATTTGTCATGATCAACCTTCGTGAAGTGGATATGCTCCTTGATTGGGTCATTCTGTAGGCGTTTCAGTAGTTTCTCTGACCGATAATTTGAGTTCTCATATCCATTCAGTTTCAGTTCCTCGACATAGAGCAAGCGCAAGGAAGAAAGCTGTAGAACTTTATTCTGCTGGATGACCTGGGTTTGAATGTGTTCCAGTACTGAGTTGAATGCCTTTTCATGGGCGGCTGACATGCAAGCCTGCTCCTTTGGTGCTTCGGCTCTGTGAATCGCACGCTCATAGTTGTAGAATGCTGTGCGGAAAGCTTTAAAACATGACGGATGGTGTTTGGCCTCACATGCAAAGAGGTCTTTGTTTTTCACCTTTCGATGGAGTCGATAGAGACCCATTTTCTCAGCCCGTGTTTCGATTTGCTCCCATGCATTTTCTTTGTTTTTAAAGGATGGGAAGGTTGTAGGCCTCTCAGTATTGCGATGAGCATCTTTGGTCTCAACTTTCTCACAAAATATACACTCTGGCGGGAAGATGGGTTCAGCAGAACCTCCTGGTTTACGAGGAGAGTGATGCCATGATGAGGTTGATGGCCCTGGTTCTGTATCATCTCCCAGACGATGAAAGTGGCGGACAAAGTGCTTATAACACTTGCTGTGATATCCTACTCTTTCTAGGTCATCAGGAAGAGTTGCCGGGATCTGATCACATACTGATTGCATACGACATGGGGAGTCATGCGGTTGGTTGAGACGTCTATCCCGGATCTTTTGAAGCAGTTGCAGTTTTTCTGAAGCAGATCCTTTAATTTTACGGAGGGGCGTGAAATCCCCATGATCAGACATGGATGGTACATGAAGGATGCATGTAGGAGGAGAGCTTTGGGCTGCAGGTTCTACACTCCGTTTTCTTTTGGGCATGCTTGCTGTCGATGTCTACCATCACTGTTAAATGACAAATAAGAAATCACGAATGATGTTAAAAGTGCCTGTGAAAGGAGGCTCTGAGTTTTCAGTGAGGTAACAGAGGTTCTGAGTCATGTTCTACACTAGGGTACTTTTTAGCTGACTAAACCATGTTTAGTGGCATCAAAAGTGCTAATAGCTAAAACATCTAAATTCTTCCACACTAACGTTAGCTATCTAGGCCAATGAAACATTGTGCTAAGTTACTGTAGCTAGCTCAGCTGTCGTGCCTCTTTCTGGTTCAATTCATATACAGAAGTCAACAGATATGTCTCATGTTTGGCATTAACAAAAGTTTAAGTTACACCGACATTAGGAACATACTGTACATAGATGAGGCTAGCTTTAACGTTAGCTAACATGGTGCTAGCTGGCTCAGCTGTTATTCTGCCTGTTTATGATTTCATGCAGAAACTGAAGTCAAGAGTGTGAGTAACATTATAGTTAGCATCTTACCTGGCTAGATTGGAGGATGAATACCAAGAACAACACACAGATGGAATGGAAGACTGAACTTTCAACTGAGGTATTCAATAACATCAACGTTACCAATTGATACGAGCGCGCGACATTACCAATTGATACGAGCGCGCGAGCGCGCATGTTACATGGATGGAAATGTAAAATGGCAGCTATAGCAGCACTAATTTGGATCTCTAGTCTGTCATTTCTGCACTGTGATTGGATAACATAAAAAAATATGTTTGGGAGTTAACAGCAGGAGTTGGTAGATTTTACGTGGGCTGGGTGAGAAACCTTTAAATAAGCAAGTGAAAATCTCTCGCAATACAAAGTCAATGGTGGGAAGAAAAGTTGAGTGGTACCAATGTTACTGCCAATGTCCCGCCCCTATGCAAGACTCAGGAGCATCTTGTTGACATTTAACCTTGAAAATACCTGGGTTTAGACCCCTTATGTACCATGTTAAGTTATCTGCAGTATTAACGTATCCTTATCATTTGTAAAACTGATTATTTTGTAATTACAGCATTAATATGCATACTAGTATACCATAGACACATGTAATCATGTTATGAATAGTTCTATCATGATCTATGCCCTTCAAAACATGGGTCTAGACACCTTCATTTTTCAATTATCTGCAATATTGGCTGAGATATGTCAAAAATCGTTTTTTTGATAATGGCAGCAGTAATTTGCATAAAAATGGTATGTGGGACATTTTTTCAGCTTGGGGCCATAGCTAGTCATTTTCTACACATTTTTTCCAATCTAGAAACACTGATTAGAAGTATATCTCCGGGGGGTGCAGGGGGACCTAGTCTTCCTACTAGACTAGTACCTCTCCCAGCGGGTCTACCCACCTGCACACCTCCACCACTGCAGTTGCCTCCGAGCTTACCTGCTCCTTACCCTAACCTAACTACCTGGGGAAGGCCCTCTGGCGCTCTCCCCACTCGGTGCCCTCTCTGGCACTGGGCTGCCCGATCCACACCCGGGATCCTCAGGCACCCACTCACAACTACCGGCTCCCAGAGCCCACCTGCGGCCTCACCTGGCCGACATCCTCACAGTGGTGGAGTGCCCAACCAACTACACACACTAACAGGCTACACGCCCAGCCATTTCCACGACACTAATGCACCCATCCACAACACCATTCTGCAACCGCACCACAAATGCCAATATCCAACCACAATTTACCTGTACCCTCTACCTAACACTTACACTACCCGCCCCGGGTATCCGTGATGGGGGTCCACTCTTCCCCCATTCACACCTTCGCACCATGCACACCACTCCGTACCACTTACTCCAACTCTCTCCACACACCTGTACTTGCACACCTGTGCTCTCACACCTGGTGCCACCTGCACCCTTCTCTCCCCAAGCGCATTTGCGCTGATCCACACACTCACTACTCACACACTGCTCCACACACCTGTCCAGTTGCACACCTGTGCAATCACACCTGGTGCCACCTGCACCCTTCTCTCCCCAAGCGCATTCGCGCTGATCCACAACACTCACTACTCATCCACTGCTCCACACACCTGTCCAGTTCTCACACAGCATCATCTGAACTACCTGTTACCCTGCTAACTTAGTGCTCCCCGTCTTCCCTTTAAACTAAGCACATACCACGTCATTATCATCCACACTAAACTACCTGCGTCCCCACTACAGGTATCAGTCACTAACTAAACTTAACGTTACCTAATGTCATCTCTTCTAGATCCCTACAATATAACCTAACCCACCCGGGCTAGTTTTCACTGCCATACACCCCATAATCTAGTGCTCCTTTGCCCCCACCATGGGAAGGATGGTGGATTTGCCATCCCACCACATCGGGGGTCTCTCACTACCAATTTTGCACATCAAATTCCAACAAATCGAAAATTTGCCAATCATCTGCCAATCACTGTACCATTACCAATCATCACTCTGCCAATCCTTTGCCAATCATCAAATTTTGTTTTTCTCTAATTTTGGGGCCAAAACACTAACCTCATCACCCAGTCTACTCACTAATGCCTCTCGGTGCGCCAATTCCTGTCCAAAGCCCGGCTTCGTAAAGCCAAGCAATGGATGCTGGTTGTTTTGTGCCGGCGGCTGGATGCGTCCGGCATTCGGGGCAGGGACGGGGGCTTACCCGGGCCGAGATCCCACGCACCACCTCGGCGTGGAGCCATCCAATGTCCCGATCTCGACCTGCCGGACTGCCTCAACAAAAGGTGGTCGCCATGACGACCCTTTCTATCGGGCTGCCCGCTCCGCCTAGTGGAGCACGGACGCGGCCGTTCAAAGCGAGGCCCAGCACGCACCGAGGGCCCGCTTCGGCTAAAAGTCGCTCTAACCTCTAACCCGTCTAACGTCGATGCTTCACCTGGACGCTTACACCCCGCAGCCCGTTCCTTGCTCACACATCCAGCCGTTCCCATGCTACCTTTCCTTACACACCCAGGTACCCTCATTCCACTCACAGACTTGGTCACACACCTGACCACCGAACACCTTGGCACACATTCGTTGGTCGCACACCTCACTAACACACCTCTTCGCGCCCCCTCCTCTGTCACCTCCTCTGTGACAATCACAGGTGTGCTCTCATTCGCACACCCACTCACGTGCCTCACTACCAACTCCAGCGTGCATTCCCACTCACGCTCTACCATTCCAGGTGTGCATCCTTCCATCCCAGGTGTACATCCTCGCTCACCTGTCACAACCAACTCACTCTCCTTGTCACTCTCACTACTCTCACCTCCATTCTTGACAGCGCACTCACCCTTACTCTTGACAGCGCACTCTCTCCTCATGCACCTGTCCGTCACACACCTTTCTCGCGCACACTCTTGCGTCACACCCTCTGTAACACTCACCACAGGTGGACACTCTTCCTTACTTCTGACAGCGCACTCTTTCCTCATGCACCTGTCCGTCACACACCTTTCTCGCGCACACTCCTGCGCACACTCTCCCGTCACACACTTCACCAACGGCCTCTCACGAACACCCGGGTCCATCTCGACCCCCAAGCTTCTTAAATCCCCTGGCGCATCATACGCACGACCATATTGGTCACCACTTACACCGGGTCCTCTTCCTCTTCGCTTCTCCTCCATCACCTGCGAATCCCTCATCCGGTTAATGAGCACATCATCACGATCCAAACACAGACTTTGGACCAATTCTTTTATCTCCTCTTTTATCTCTTTCTTATCCCCTCTCCGTCGCTTCTTAATTTCGCTCATCCCTTCTTCCACTTCTTCTAATTTGTGCTTCACCTCTTTTATTCCCCGGTACGTCTCCTCAAGCTCATCCTCTAAGGCTACCTTGACCGTTTCCATGTGCGTCCTCACCTGCCGGTCCGTCGTCTCCATTACCTCTATCACCTCGTCCAACCTCGTTGTCAGTCCCTCACGTACCATCTGACATTCCCTCTTTGTCGCTATTAAGTCGTTTTTTATGTCGTTTTGTGTCGCTTTTAAACCTCCTAATACCGCAGTGTTCCTTTGAACCTGCTCCGTTAGTCCTTTTTGTCCCTCCGTCAGCTGTTCCACCTCCTGCGTCAGGTCCTCTATGCCCCCTTGCAATTTTACAGTCCCCTTTCTCACCTCCTTCTCCATGTGCTCCTTACAGTGCCTCACCTCCTCGCGCACTCCTCCGACCTCCTCACTCACACCTCTTCTGATCTCCTCTCCCATCACTTGCATCTCCTGCCCAGATGCCACCCTCATCTGCTCCATTTCCTCCCTGTGAGCATCCAGTTTGGCTTCTACCCCCATTCTGACCCCCTCTATCTGCTGCCCCATTTGGTTAACTTCCCTTTCCGCTTGGTCCCTCATGTCCCTCAATTTGCCTTCCATGGTGTTTTCTAACCCCTCTAACCCCTTTTGCATCCCTTCCATTTGATTCTCTTGAGCGGCCATTCTGTTTTGTACCCCCATTAACCCATTTTTCACCTCTTTTATCCCGTTGTCTAGCCCCTCAAAATTATTGTCTAACTTCCCAAATTTCTTGTCTAATTCCTCAAAATTATTGTCTAACTTCCCAAATTTCTTGTCTAATCCCTCACCGGTACCCCTCGCTTCGTCCCTCATTACCCCCATTTGGTTTCCCATTACCCCCAATTGCTCATTCTGAGCCTCCATCCGGTTCCCCATTACCCCCATTTGGTTTCCCATCCTGTTTTCCATCCCTTTGAAATTATCGTCTGTTTTTACCATAAAGGCCATCATCTGTTTCATAAACAGGTTCCAATTCATTGGCATCTCGGGTTCGGCTACCGCGCGCTCTTGCGAGGCGCCATTTTGCGCGCCCGCAACGTCGGGCGCAACGACGCTATTTTGTGCGTCTGCTACCCTCGCTGCTTCGCTCTCCTCCTGTCCCTCAATTTGGTCCTGGACCGACCCTGCCTCACTCTCCCCTACCGGACCCCAGCTGTCTTGGTCTGCCATAGCGCGACTTTCAAAATTCGGGTTTTTATTTTTGTAAAACAAATTCAAATTTCGCCGTTATAATTTCGCGCGGGAAACGCGCTCCGAATCGATTCTAATTGTTACAAATTTGGGCCTAATAAATTTAGTCCCGGGTTCGAATTCCACTCCTCGACACCAATTGTTACAGACGTGGCTTAGATGTTATTTACCGAGCGGTTTTGGTATGACCACGTCTGCACAAGTTACCCGATTATACCCGAACGTTGACTAATCGCGCTACGCTAGGTCAATGAAGGAAAAGACACACGGCTGGGATTAAAATGACACGACTCCAGGGATACGGTTCTCAAGACCTCCGGAGGAGATTATATTCGTTCGGAAGGTCAGATTACAAGGACGAGAGGTACAACATAGAAAGACAAGCACTTAGACACAATCTTATATTAACCCCAACAGACGACAGATAAACGGGACAAAAGGCTGACTCACACGGGGATTGATGGCTAGGAAAGGCAGGATCGATGGCTCCAGGTGCACCTGGGCTCAAAGGTCAGAATCGACTCGGTCCGGTCCAGAGATGCGGGGAGGTATTCAGCGCTCGTACGTGGCAACTTCTCTCTCCAGGCTGGGGGCGCATCTCACCTCACATCCGGTGAGTCGCTTCGTATATCCGGCGGGGAGTGACACGCCCTCGGCTCGTTAGCTCCGCCCCAGATGGAATCGGCACGTCGCCTCTCATTGGGTGCGTGCGGGGGGGTTACCGGCTCCGCCCTCGACGGGGGACTGACAAGGAGCCCCTTCGTGGTAACCCCGTGGAGCGCATGGTCCGGCGCGCATTGTCAATGGCGGCTAACCGAGCCGGTGTGATGACGCACACTCCCCCCGCGCAGCGTCGTTGTTGTTGTAATTGTTGTTGTAGTTGTAGTTGTAGTTGTTGTTTGGGGAAGAAGATGGAAGGAGGTATGGGAAAGGTCCTAAACTCACTACTGGTGCCATATAATCACATTCTGGTGCAACGAAGAGTCAGAATTAATGGAAAGGAGTCCTTAACTGACATAGACTAAGAATAACTAGCAAGATGTCCGAAAGTTGTCTACGTGAGATGCGGTGGACCTGGGCACGACATTTAATGGGGGAAAAAGGGGAAAGGTCGGCTCTACTGATTGTTGTTTACAGACAATGGGACTAGGGAATGGGGGATTGGGGATAGTTGGGGAGTATTGGGGAAATAGGGGAATATTTACAAGCGGACATGGAGGCCAAATTCCATATTCGCAACATTGCACCCTTCTCTACCCTCGGGGCGTCCCGACCCGATAAATTTTTACCTACTTTAGTGTGGCACGCAATGTAGTTCCCTCTACTATTAACTCTACCCTGAGTGCGACAGTTTTACAGATATTCACAAATGAGTAAATATGTCCCCCTGCGACGTTGCACCCTTCTCCTCACAGAAACACACCCACAGGATAACCGAATCCGGAAAGAATCCTCAAACTAAACATACAGCCGGTAGGGAGCATTATTTACACAAGACTACGCTGATATTTACACTACGATCCAGGACCTGTTTTTGGAGGAACACATGCAGATGTTATGCATAGAGAGAGCACGCATGCTAGCATCGATACACCAACCCACGAGTGCTCTGTGGCCTACGGCCTTTAATAATGTGCAGAGCACCCCTTCCAAGCATCAAGCACCACCCCATCACACAGTGAGCACCATCCGGTGCACCAATAAAGTGTTTATAAATCATTGTGTGGTGTCGCAGCCGGCCGATGTTCTGCCGCTGGTCTTGCCTTCATGTGGTGCACTTGGCCTTCTTACTTCCTTTAAACAAAATAAAGAAAGGCGCCAACCGCGTCCATTTCTTTATTGTGGCCGTCAGGGGGCCAACTATAAGTGGTTCACCTGTATGGCATAGGTGCCACGTTGACCCATAGGTCCTTCCACGGGTGGTGCTTGGCCGCAAAAGAGCTGCGGTCCATTGTGGGTGGCCACAAACATTGCGGTCCATATGGTGTATCGATCCAAGCAGCAAACAGCGAAAGTGCAGGCCCACAACTGCGAAGCCAGCACCTCTCTCTCCTCTCTCTCTACCCCAAAGCCAGATCCTCGGAGGTGGGAGACAAAAGAAAAGACAAGTGAGTAAGGTGGTAAGGGCGCAAAAGTGCACGCAATATAAGATGATGCACACTGGGGGCACATGGGAACCAGGTGAGACAGGTACGTTCCTATCGTACGCTCCCCCCCCCCCCCCACCAGGTAACCTACATGGCCCCTCCCTTACCCCTTACTGTATCCACAAAACACAACACTACCCATAAACATCTACTTTACAAATCAACAAACATCCCTACTGTCTTCCCCGTTCCTCCCATAAACCAAATTCGTCTTCTCTCCCTCCTAACCAATCAAATTTGCCATTTTCAACTCTCATCAAAATTTGCCATTTTCAACTCAACATCAAAATTTGCCATTACCAATTCATCATCAGTCCCTCCTAGGGAGGGAGAGATGGAATCACCCCAATGTCTCATCCACGTCGTGATGCGTCTCACAAATCCAACAGCAATCCTTACTTCCTGCAACACAAAACAAAGAAAACACAGGTGTGGAGTCATCATCATCATCACAGGTAAGTGGCTGCGTATGGTGCGACAGGTTCATCAATCCTAACTATTTCCTAAGTGACTTTAACAACTTTACACTACCCGGGGTCTTTCTCCGGCCAAACCATTGGCCCTCTTACACTATGGGTTCTAAAAACCAATTCCCATTGGCCAAACTGTGGTGCTTTTCAATTTGGGGTCTCACTCCCCCGATTCATCTCCCGGTGCCCTCGCACAATTTCTGGGCTGTGGCGTGTACCTCTCCCAGCGGGTCTACCCACCTGCACACCTCCACCACTGCAGTTGCCTCCGAGCTTACCTGCTCCTTACCCTAACCTAACTACCTGGGGAAGGCCCTCTGGCGCTCTCCCCACTCGGTGCCCTCTCTGGCACTGGGCTGCCCGATCCACACCCGGGATCCTCAGGCACCCACTCACAACTACCGGCTCCCAGAGCCCACCTGCGGCCTCACCTGGCCGACATCCTCACAGTGGTGGAGTGCCCAACCAACTACACACACTAACAGGCTACACGCCCAGCCATTTCCACGACACTAATGCACCCATCCACAACACCATTCTGCAACCGCACCACAAATGCCAATATCCAACCACAATTTACCTGTACCCTCTACCTAACACTTACACTACCCGCCCCGGGTATCCGTGATGGGGGTCCACTCTTCCCCCATTCACACCTTCGCACCATGCACACCACTCCGTACCACTTACTCCAACTCTCTCCACACACCTGTACTTGCACACCTGTGCTCTCACACCTGGTGCCACCTGCACCCTTCTCTCCCCAAGCGCATTTGCGCTGATCCACACACTCACTACTCACACACTGCTCCACACACCTGTCCAGTTGCACACCTGTGCAATCACACCTGGTGCCACCTGCACCCTTCTCTCCCCAAGCGCATTCGCGCTGATCCACAACACTCACTACTCATCCACTGCTCCACACACCTGTCCAGTTCTCACACAGCATCATCTGAACTACCTGTTACCCTGCTAACTTAGTGCTCCCCGTCTTCCCTTTAAACTAAGCACATACCACGTCATTATCATCCACACTAAACTACCTGCGTCCCCACTACAGGTATCAGTCACTAACTAAACTTAACGTTACCTAATGTCATCTCTTCTAGATCCCTACAATATAACCTAACCCACCCGGGCTAGTTTTCACTGCCATACACCCCATAATCTAGTGCTCCTTTGCCCCCACCATGGGAAGGATGGTGGATTTGCCATCCCACCACATCGGGGGTCTCTCACTACCAATTTTGCACATCAAATTCCAACAAATCGAAAATTTGCCAATCATCTGCCAATCACTGTACCATTACCAATCATCACTCTGCCAATCCTTTGCCAATCATCAAATTTTGTTTTTCTCTAATTTTGGGGCCAAAACACTAACCTCATCACCCAGTCTACTCACTAATGCCTCTCGGTGCGCCAATTCCTGTCCAAAGCCCGGCTTCGTAAAGCCAAGCAATGGATGCTGGTTGTTTTGTGCCGGCGGCTGGATGCGTCCGGCATTCGGGGCAGGGACGGGGGCTTACCCGGGCCGAGATCCCACGCACCACCTCGGCGTGGAGCCATCCAATGTCCCGATCTCGACCTGCCGGACTGCCTCAACAAAAGGTGGTCGCCATGACGACCCTTTCTATCGGGCTGCCCGCTCCGCCTAGTGGAGCACGGACGCGGCCGTTCAAAGCGAGGCCCAGCACGCACCGAGGGCCCGCTTCGGCTAAAAGTCGCTCTAACCTCTAACCCGTCTAACGTCGATGCTTCACCTGGACGCTTACACCCCGCAGCCCGTTCCTTGCTCACACATCCAGCCGTTCCCATGCTACCTTTCCTTACACACCCAGGTACCCTCATTCCACTCACAGACTTGGTCACACACCTGACCACCGAACACCTTGGCACACATTCGTTGGTCGCACACCTCACTAACACACCTCTTCGCGCCCCCTCCTCTGTCACCTCCTCTGTGACAATCACAGGTGTGCTCTCATTCGCACACCCACTCACGTGCCTCACTACCAACTCCAGCGTGCATTCCCACTCACGCTCTACCATTCCAGGTGTGCATCCTTCCATCCCAGGTGTACATCCTCGCTCACCTGTCACAACCAACTCACTCTCCTTGTCACTCTCACTACTCTCACCTCCATTCTTGACAGCGCACTCACCCTTACTCTTGACAGCGCACTCTCTCCTCATGCACCTGTCCGTCACACACCTTTCTCGCGCACACTCTTGCGTCACACCCTCTGTAACACTCACCACAGGTGGACACTCTTCCTTACTTCTGACAGCGCACTCTTTCCTCATGCACCTGTCCGTCACACACCTTTCTCGCGCACACTCCTGCGCACACTCTCCCGTCACACACTTCACCAACGGCCTCTCACGAACACCCGGGTCCATCTCGACCCCCAAGCTTCTTAAATCCCCTGGCGCATCATACGCACGACCATATTGGTCACCACTTACACCGGGTCCTCTTCCTCTTCGCTTCTCCTCCATCACCTGCGAATCCCTCATCCGGTTAATGAGCACATCATCACGATCCAAACACAGACTTTGGACCAATTCTTTTATCTCCTCTTTTATCTCTTTCTTATCCCCTCTCCGTCGCTTCTTAATTTCGCTCATCCCTTCTTCCACTTCTTCTAATTTGTGCTTCACCTCTTTTATGTCCCGGTACGTCTCCTCAAGCTCATCCTCTAAGGCTACCTTGACCGTTTCCATGTGCGTCCTCACCTGCCGGTCCGTCGTCTCCATTACCTCTATCACCTCGTCCAACCTCGTTGTCAGTCCCTCACGTACCATCTGACATTCCCTCTTCGTCGCTATCAAGTCATTTTTTAGGTCATTTTGTGTCGCTTTTAAACCTCCTAATACCGCAGTGTTCCTTTGAACCTGCTCCGTTAGTCCTTTTTGTCCCTCCGTCAGCTGTTCCACCTCCTGCGTCAGGTCCTCTATGCCCCCTTGCAATTTTACAGTCCCCTTTCTCACCTCCTTCTCCATGTGCTCCTTACAGTGCCTCACCTCCTCGCGCACTCCTCCGACCTCCTCACTCACACCTCTTCTGATCTCCTCTCCCATCACTTGCATCTCCTGCCCAGATGCCACCCTCATCTGCTCCATTTCCTCCCTGTGAGCATCCAGTTTGGCTTCTACCCCCATTCTGACCCCCTCTATCTGCTGCCCCATTTGGTTAACTTCCCTTTCCGCTTGGTCCCTCATGTCCCTCAATTTGCCTTCCATGGTGTTTTCTAACCCCTCTAACCCCTTTTGCATCCCTTCCATTTGATTCTCTTGAGCGGCCATTCTGTTTTGTACCCCCATTAACCCATTTTTCACCTCTTTTATCCCGTTGTCTAGCCCCTCAAAATTATTGTCTAACTTCCCAAATTTCTTGTCTAATTCCTCAAAATTATTGTCTAACTTCCCAAATTTCTTGTCTAATCCCTCACCGGTACCCCTCGCTTCGTCCCTCATTACCCCCATTTGGTTTCCCATTACCCCCAATTGCTCATTCTGAGCCTCCATCCGGTTCCCCATTACCCCCATTTGGTTTCCCATCCTGTTTTCCATCCCTTTGAAATTATCGTCTGTTTTTACCATAAAGGCCATCATCTGTTTCATAAACAGGTTCCAATTCATTGGCATCTCGGGTTCGGCTACCGCGCGCTCTTGCGAGGCGCCATTTTGCGCGCCCGCAACGTCGGGCGCAACGACGCTATTTTGTGCGTCTGCTACCCTCGCTGCTTCGCTCTCCTCCTGTCCCTCAATTTGGTCCTGGACCGACCCTGCCTCACTCTCCCCTACCGGACCCCAGCTGTCTTGGTCTGCCATAGCGCGACTTTCAAAATTCGGGTTTTTATTTTTGTAAAACAAATTCAAATTTCGCCGTTATAATTTCGCGCGGGAAACGCGCTCCGAATCGATTCTAATTGTTACAAATTTGGGCCTAATAAATTTAGTCCCGGGTTCGAATTCCACTCCTCGACACCAATTGTTACAGACGTGGCTTAGATGTTATTTACCGAGCGGTTTTGGTATGACCACGTCTGCACAAGTTACCCGATTATACCCGAACGTTGACTAATCGCGCTACGCTAGGTCAATGAAGGAAAAGACACACGGCTGGGATTAAAATGACACGACTCCAGGGATACGGTTCTCAAGACCTCCGGAGGAGATTATATTCGTTCGGAAGGTCAGATTACAAGGACGAGAGGTACAACATAGAAAGACAAGCACTTAGACACAATCTTATATTAACCCCAACAGACGACAGATAAACGGGACAAAAGGCTGACTCACACGGGGATTGATGGCTAGGAAAGGCAGGATCGATGGCTCCAGGTGCACCTGGGCTCAAAGGTCAGAATCGACTCGGTCCGGTCCAGAGATGCGGGGAGGTATTCAGCGCTCGTACGTGGCAACTTCTCTCTCCAGGCTGGGGGCGCATCTCACCTCACATCCGGTGAGTCGCTTCGTATATCCGGCGGGGAGTGACACGCCCTCGGCTCGTTAGCTCCGCCCCAGATGGAATCGGCACGTCGCCTCTCATTGGGTGCGTGCGGGGGGGTTACCGGCTCCGCCCTCGACGGGGGACTGACAAGGAGCCCCTTCGTGGTAACCCCGTGGAGCGCATGGTCCGGCGCGCATTGTCAATGGCGGCTAACCGAGCCGGTGTGATGACGCACACTCCCCCCGCGCAGCGTCGTTGTTGTTGTAATTGTTGTTGTAGTTGTAGTTGTAGTTGTTGTTTGGGGAAGAAGATGGAAGGAGGTATGGGAAAGGTCCTAAACTCACTACTGGTGCCATATAATCACATTCTGGTGCAACGAAGAGTCAGAATTAATGGAAAGGAGTCCTTAACTGACATAGACTAAGAATAACTAGCAAGATGTCCGAAAGTTGTCTACGTGAGATGCGGTGGACCTGGGCACGACATTTAATGGGGGAAAAAGGGGAAAGGTCGGCTCTACTGATTGTTGTTTACAGACAATGGGACTAGGGAATGGGGGATTGGGGATAGTTGGGGAGTATTGGGGAAATAGGGGAATATTTACAAGCGGACATGGAGGCCAAATTCCATATTCGCAACATTGCACCCTTCTCTACCCTCGGGGCGTCCCGACCCGATAAATTTTTACCTACTTTAGTGTGGCACGCAATGTAGTTCCCTCTACTATTAACTCTACCCTGAGTGCGACAGTTTTACAGATATTCACAAATGAGTAAATATGTCCCCCTGCGACGTTGCACCCTTCTCCTCACAGAAACACACCCACAGGATAACCGAATCCGGAAAGAATCCTCAAACTAAACATACAGCCGGTAGGGAGCATTATTTACACAAGACTACGCTGATATTTACACTACGATCCAGGACCTGTTTTTGGAGGAACACATGCAGATGTTATGCATAGAGAGAGCACGCATGCTAGCATCGATACACCAACCCACGAGTGCTCTGTGGCCTACGGCCTTTAATAATGTGCAGAGCACCCCTTCCAAGCATCAAGCACCACCCCATCACACAGTGAGCACCATCCGGTGCACCAATAAAGTGTTTATAAATCATTGTGTGGTGTCGCAGCCGGCCGATGTTCTGCCGCTGGTCTTGCCTTCATGTGGTGCACTTGGCCTTCTTACTTCCTTTAAACAAAATAAAGAAAGGCGCCAACCGCGTCCATTTCTTTATTGTGGCCGTCAGGGGGCCAACTATAAGTGGTTCACCTGTATGGCATAGGTGCCACGTTGACCCATAGGTCCTTCCACGGGTGGTGCTTGGCCGCAAAAGAGCTGCGGTCCATTGTGGGTGGCCACAAACATTGCGGTCCATATGGTGTATCGATCCAAGCAGCAAACAGCGAAAGTGCAGGCCCACAACTGCGAAGCCAGCACCTCTCTCTCCTCTCTCTCTACCCCAAAGCCAGATCCTCGGAGGTGGGAGACAAAAGAAAAGACAAGTGAGTAAGGTGGTAAGGGCGCAAAAGTGCACGCAATATAAGATGATGCACACTGGGGGCACATGGGAACCAGGTGAGACAGGTACGTTCCTATCGTACGCTCCCCCCCCCCCCCCCACCAGGTAACCTACATGGCCCCTCCCTTACCCCTTACTGTATCCACAAAACACAACACTACCCATAAACATCTACTTTACAAATCAACAAACATCCCTACTGTCTTCCCCGTTCCTCCCATAAACCAAATTCGTCTTCTCTCCCTCCTAACCAATCAAATTTGCCATTTTCAACTCTCATCAAAATTTGCCATTTTCAACTCAACATCAAAATTTGCCATTACCAATTCATCATCAGTCCCTCCTAGGGAGGGAGAGATGGAATCACCCCAATGTCTCATCCACGTCGTGATGCGTCTCACAAATCCAACAGCAATCCTTACTTCCTGCAACACAAAACAAAGAAAACACAGGTGTGGAGTCATCATCATCATCACAGGTAAGTGGCTGCGTATGGTGCGACAGGTTCATCAATCCTAACTATTTCCTAAGTGACTTTAACAACTTTACACTACCCGGGGTCTTTCTCCGGCCAAACCATTGGCCCTCTTACACTATGGGTTCTAAAAACCAATTCCCATTGGCCAAACTGTGGTGCTTTTCAATTTGGGGTCTCACTCCCCCGATTCATCTCCCGGTGCCCTCGCACAATTTCTGGGCTGTGGCGTGTACCTCTCCCAGCGGGTCTACCCACCTGCACACCTCCACCACTGCAGTTGCCTCCGAGCTTACCTGCTCCTTACCCTAACCTAACTACCTGGGGAAGGCCCTCTGGCGCTCTCCCCACTCGGTGCCCTCTCTGGCACTGGGCTGCCCGATCCACACCCGGGATCCTCAGGCACCCACTCACAACTACCGGCTCCCAGAGCCCACCTGCGGCCTCACCTGGCCGACATCCTCACAGTGGTGGAGTGCCCAACCAACTACACACACTAACAGGCTACACGCCCAGCCATTTCCACGACACTAATGCACCCATCCACAACACCATTCTGCAACCGCACCACAAATGCCAATATCCAACCACAATTTACCTGTACCCTCTACCTAACACTTACACTACCCGCCCCGGGTATCCGTGATGGGGGTCCACTCTTCCCCCATTCACACCTTCGCACCATGCACACCACTCCGTACCACTTACTCCAACTCTCTCCACACACCTGTACTTGCACACCTGTGCTCTCACACCTGGTGCCACCTGCACCCTTCTCTCCCCAAGCGCATTTGCGCTGATCCACACACTCACTACTCACACACTGCTCCACACACCTGTCCAGTTGCACACCTGTGCAATCACACCTGGTGCCACCTGCACCCTTCTCTCCCCAAGCGCATTCGCGCTGATCCACAACACTCACTACTCATCCACTGCTCCACACACCTGTCCAGTTCTCACACAGCATCATCTGAACTACCTGTTACCCTGCTAACTTAGTGCTCCCCGTCTTCCCTTTAAACTAAGCACATACCACGTCATTATCATCCACACTAAACTACCTGCGTCCCCACTACAGGTATCAGTCACTAACTAAACTTAACGTTACCTAATGTCATCTCTTCTAGATCCCTACAATATAACCTAACCCACCCGGGCTAGTTTTCACTGCCATACACCCCATAATCTAGTGCTCCTTTGCCCCCACCATGGGAAGGATGGTGGATTTGCCATCCCACCACATCGGGGGTCTCTCACTACCAATTTTGCACATCAAATTCCAACAAATCGAAAATTTGCCAATCATCTGCCAATCACTGTACCATTACCAATCATCACTCTGCCAATCCTTTGCCAATCATCAAATTTTGTTTTTCTCTAATTTTGGGGCCAAAACACTAACCTCATCACCCAGTCTACTCACTAATGCCTCTCGGTGC
This sequence comes from Myxine glutinosa, assembly GCF_964187855.1. NCBI lineage: Eukaryota > Metazoa > Chordata > Myxini > Myxiniformes > Myxinidae > Myxine > Myxine glutinosa. The sequence continues at coordinate 94,804,461 of NC_136262.1, read as the reverse complement.
GCCAATTCCTGTCCAAAGCCCGGCTTCGTAAAGCCAAGCAATGGATGCTGGTTGTTTTGTGCCGGCGGCTGGATGCGTCCGGCATTCGGGGCAGGGACGGGGGCTTACCCGGGCCGAGATCCCACGCACCACCTCGGCGTGGAGCCATCCAATGTCCCGATCTCGACCTGCCGGACTGCCTCAACAAAAGGTGGTCGCCATGACGACCCTTTCTATCGGGCTGCCCGCTCCGCCTAGTGGAGCACGGACGCGGCCGTTCAAAGCGAGGCCCAGCACGCACCGAGGGCCCGCTTCGGCTAAAAGTCGCTCTAACCTCTTTTTTTTTTTTTTTTTTTTTTTTTTTTTTTTTTTTTTTTTTTTTTTTTTTTTTTTTTTTTTTTTTTTTTTTTTTTTTTTTTTTTTTTTTTTTTTTTTTTTTTTTTTTTGTATACAAGGTCGAGGCTCGTGAAAGAGCGAACATTAATCACACAGAAAGACAAACCGACACATAAAACATATAACATAGGGAGCGGTAGACAAGATGGGGAGAGAGGGGGAAGGACACAAACACAACATTTGAGAGCAGGGACCGAGAGACATTGAGACATCGAGAGATCTGAGAGAGGGCGAGGGCTTTAGGGGGGGGGGGGCGTGGGGAAGGGGGCGGTGGGAGAGGTATAAAACATATGGACACTGCCAGGACTTCCAGGAAAGAAGTTGGAATTTCAAACAAGGTGGATCTGGGGTGAATTAGCGGGGGTAGAAAAGATCAAGGTTTTGGATGGGGGAAGATAAGAGATGGTGGTGAACAGCTGTTTTAAAGACCTGGAGGGAGGAGTGGGATTGAAGGGAGTGAGGGAGTTTGTTCCAGAGGCGGGAGAAAAGAGGAATGAAAGAGTGAAGGTGAGCAGAGAGCCGAGATTTCGGCAGTTTAACCATCAGAGGGTTGCTGGCAGATCTTGTGCGACCTGTAGGAATATTTGGGGGACAGAGCACAGAGAGAGCTGGGGGTGCAAGGCCGGAGAGGAGTCGGTAGAAGACAGAAAGACCACCTACCTGCCTGCGGTGAGTGAGTGAAAGGCCCTCAGAGATAGCTTCATCGCGGGAGATTCCAATAATTCTGAAAGCTTTGGTTTCAACAGCGTGAAGCCGAGCTAGGTGTGAGGCAGGAGCACCGGCCCATAGGGGAGAACAGTATTCCATTGAGCTGCGGATGAAAGCCTTGTATGTGGTGAGGAGCTCAGGTGTGCCGAGGAAGGACTTCGCACGACGGAGGATGCCCAGTCGGCGACTGGCTTTGGAGGCCAGCTTGGAAATGTGGTTTTCCCAAGAAAGATCATGGCAGATAGTGAGACCCAAAATCTTGAGCGACAGAACTTCTTGGAGAGGATTGTTGAGAAAGTAGATGGGAGGGTTGTCCAGTCGATCTTTTCGGAGAGACATAGTAAGAGTGTGAGATTTGTCAGGATTGAAAGACATGTTCCACTTGTTTGACCAGTCTGTGATTTTGTCCAGGTCTTCAGAGAGTGAGGAGGCAGCACACCATCTCTAACCCGTCTAACGTCGATGCTTCACCTGGACGCTTACACCCCGCAGCCCGTTCCTTGCTCACACATCCAGCCGTTCCCATGCTACCTTTCCTTACACACCCAGGTACCCTCATTCCACTCACAGACTTGGTCACACACCTGACCACCGAACACCTTGGCACACATTCGTTGGTCGCACACCTCACTAACACACCTCTTCGCGCCCCCTCCTCTGTCACCTCCTCTGTGACAATCACAGGTGTGCTCTCATTCGCACACCCACTCACGTGCCTCACTACCAACTCCAGCGTGCATTCCCACTCACGCTCTACCATTCCAGGTGTGCATCCTTCCATCCCAGGTGTACATCCTCGCTCACCTGTCACAACCAACTCACTCTCCTTGTCACTCTCACTACTCTCACCTCCATTCTTGACAGCGCACTCACCCTTACTCTTGACAGCGCACTCTCTCCTCATGCACCTGTCCGTCACACACCTTTCTCGCGCACACTCTTGCGTCACACCCTCTGTAACACTCACCACAGGTGGACACTCTTCCTTACTTCTGACAGCGCACTCTTTCCTCATGCACCTGTCCGTCACACACCTTTCTCGCGCACACTCCTGCGCACACTCTCCCGTCACACACTTCACCAACGGCCTCTCACGAACACCCGGGTCCATCTCGACCCCCAAGCTTCTTAAATCCCCTGGCGCATCATACGCACGACCATATTGGTCACCACTTACACCGGGTCCTCTTCCTCTTCGCTTCTCCTCCATCACCTGCGAATCCCTCATCCGGTTAATGAGCACATCATCACGATCCAAACACAGACTTTGGACCAATTCTTTTATCTCCTCTTTTATCTCTTTCTTATCCCCTCTCCGTCGCTTCTTAATTTCGCTCATCCCTTCTTCCACTTCTTCTAATTTGTGCTTCACCTCTTTTATTCCCCGGTACGTCTCCTCAAGCTCATCCTCTAAGGCTACCTTGACCGTTTCCATGTGCGTCCTCACCTGCCGGTCCGTCGTCTCCATTACCTCTATCACCTCGTCCAACCTCGTTGTCAGTCCCTCACGTACCATCTGACATTCCCTCTTTGTCGCTATTAAGTCGTTTTTTATGTCGTTTTGTGTCGCTTTTAAACCTCCTAATACCGCAGTGTTCCTTTGAACCTGCTCCGTTAGTCCTTTTTGTCCCTCCGTCAGCTGTTCCACCTCCTGCGTCAGGTCCTCTATGCCCCCTTGCAATTTTACAGTCCCCTTTCTCACCTCCTTCTCCATGTGCTCCTTACAGTGCCTCACCTCCTCGCGCACTCCTCCGACCTCCTCACTCACACCTCTTCTGATCTCCTCTCCCATCACTTGCATCTCCTGCCCAGATGCCACCCTCATCTGCTCCATTTCCTCCCTGTGAGCATCCAGTTTGGCTTCTACCCCCATTCTGACCCCCTCTATCTGCTGCCCCATTTGGTTAACTTCCCTTTCCGCTTGGTCCCTCATGTCCCTCAATTTGCCTTCCATGGTGTTTTCTAACCCCTCTAACCCCTTTTGCATCCCTTCCATTTGATTCTCTTGAGCGGCCATTCTGTTTTCTACCCCCATTAACCCATTTTCACCTCTTTTATCCCGTTGTCTAGCCCCTCAAAATTATTGTCTAACTTCCCAAATTTCTTGTCTAATTCCTCAAAATTATTGTCTAACTTCCCAAATTTCTTGTCTAATCCCTCACCGGTACCCCTCGCTTCGTCCCTCATTACCCCCATTTGGTTTCCCATTACCCCCAATTGCTCATTCTGAGCCTCCATCCGGTTCCCCATTACCCCCATTTGGTTTCCCATCCTGTTTTCCATCCCTTTGAAATTATCGTCTGTTTTTACCATAAAGGCCATCATCTGTTTCATAAACAGGTTCCAATTCATTGGCATCTCGGGTTCGGCTACCGCGCGCTCTTGCGAGGCGCCATTTTGCGCGCCCGCAACGTCGGGCGCAACGACGCTATTTTGTGCGTCTGCTACCCTCGCTGCTTCGCTCTCCTCCTGTCCCTCAATTTGGTCCTGGACCGACCCTGCCTCACTCTCCCCTACCGGACCCCAGCTGTCTTGGTCTGCCATAGCGCGACTTTCAAAATTCGGGTTTTTATTTTTGTAAAACAAATTCAAATTTCGCCGTTATAATTTCGCGCGGGAAACGCGCTCCGAATCGATTCTAATTGTTACAAATTTGGGCCTAATAAATTTAGTCCCGGGTTCGAATTCCACTCCTCGACACCAATTGTTACAGACGTGGCTTAGATGTTATTTACCGAGCGGTTTTGGTATGACCACGTCTGCACAAGTTACCCGATTATACCCGAACGTTGACTAATCGCGCTACGCTAGGTCAATGAAGGAAAAGACACACGGCTGGGATTAAAATGACACGACTCCAGGGATACGGTTCTCAAGACCTCCGGAGGAGATTATATTCGTTCGGAAGGTCAGATTACAAGGACGAGAGGTACAACATAGAAAGACAAGCACTTAGACACAATCTTATATTAACCCCAACAGACGACAGATAAACGGGACAAAAGGCTGACTCACACGGGGATTGATGGCTAGGAAAGGCAGGATCGATGGCTCCAGGTGCACCTGGGCTCAAAGGTCAGAATCGACTCGGTCCGGTCCAGAGATGCGGGGAGGTATTCAGTGCTCGTACGTGGCAACTTCTCTCTCCAGGCTGGGGGCGCATCTCACCTCACATCCGGTGAGTCGCTTCGTATATCCGGCGGGGAGTGACACGCCCTCGGCTCGTTAGCTCCGCCCCAGATGGAATCGGCACGTCGCCTCTCATTGGGTGCGTGCGGGGGGGTTACCGGCTCCGCCCTCGACGGGGGACTGACAAGGAGCCCCTTCGTGGTAACCCCGTGGAGCGCATGGTCCGGCGCGCATTGTCAATGGCGGCTAACCGAGCCGGTGTGATGACGCACACTCCCCCCGCGCAGCGTCGTTGTTGTTGTAATTGTTGTTGTAGTTGTAGTTGTAGTTGTTGTTTGGGGAAGAAGATGGAAGGAGGTATGGGAAAGGTCCTAAACTCACTACTGGTGCCATATAATCACATTCTGGTGCAACGAAGAGTCAGAATTAATGGAAAGGAGTCCTTAACTGACATAGACTAAGAATAACTAGCAAGATGTCCGAAAGTTGTCTACGTGAGATGCGGTGGACCTGGGCACGACATTTAATGGGGGAAAAAGGGGAAGGTCGGCTCTACTGATTGTTGTTTACAGACAATGGGACTAGGGAATGGGGGATTGGGGATAGTTGGGGAGTATTGGGGAAATAGGGGAATATTTACAAGCGGATATGGAGGCCAAATTCCATATTCGCAACAATATGATGTTACCATCATTCCCCAATGCTCTCAAAGCAATGAACTCACCATACGCCAAACGTGAGTGGAATGTAACATTCCCCAAGGTCCGTGCACAAATCCCAATGCGGCGAAGGTCGAAATCGTGCAGAATGGCAAAACAACAGGCAGGTATTTGCGTGGCTGTGGATGAGGAGTGACGAGGTGAGAGGTCGATATAGGAATTGAGCTGATATGGAAACCAACGGCAAACCACACGTTGAGGTCGATATGGGAATCCCAATGACAAAAAAGATGCACCAAGCTGACAGCCTCTTCGACGACAAAATGGCGTGTAGGCCTGTAATGGAGGTGCTGGCTCCCTCCAACAATGACTCACACTTGGTGATAAAACCTGAGACGCAGGTTTAATTGCACTCGCAATATATGACGATGTCGCGGGCAATCCCTTTCTCGGGAAGCCCCAACTCATTCGCGACCAATATCAAAAAAGTCCACTCACAGCCCCGATGCGACTTTACGGCTGTATCTCTTTCATGGCCGTCCTCTCCCAGCCAATCCTCCTCTCTCCTCGTCCGGCCTCTTTGCTGCATCTTCCTTTCTCTTTCACAAACATTTATTTTTACCTTTTTTACTAAAGTCATCTCCATATCACACAAAAATCTTAACAACAATATTACCTGAAACTAAAAATCCTAACAGTATATAATAACAACAAAGGCAGAAGTGACGGATCCGTAACAAACCTTTCTACCACACCGTGTTTAATTCTAAAGGATAATTCAAAAGGGTACTTCTAAAGGGTAATTCCAACGGGTATTTCCGAGGGGTAATTCTAAAGGGTTCTAATGGGTAAGTCTAAAGGTTAATTCCAAAGGGTAATTGCAAAGGGTAATTCTAAAGGGTTCTAATGGGTAATTCTAAAGGGTTCTAAAGGGTAATTCGAAAGGGTCAATATAAGGGGTATTTATAAAGTTTATTCTAAAGGGTAATTACAGGTTGATGGTTTAACAGGTTGAGATGGTTTGATCATGTGTTGAGGAAGGATGAAAGTGACTGGTTGAGAAGAGTGATGGAAATGAATGTAGAAGGAAGTAGAGGATGGGGAAGACCGAGAAAGACTTGGCTAAAGATGGTGGAAGAAGAAATGAGGGCAAAGGGGGTTAACAAGGGGAGATGCAGAAAATAGGGTGAAATGGAGAAGATTGTCATGGGGCTAAACCCCGCTCTAGCAGGGAAAATGGCCTTAAAATGCATGTTGTTGTTGTTGTTGTTGTATTCTAAAGGATAATTCTAAAGTGTAATTCTAAAGCATAATTCTAAAGGTTATAATGGGTAATTATAAAGGGTGATTCTAAAGGGTAATTCTAAAGCATTCTAATGGGTAATTCTAAAGGTTAATTCGAAAGAGTAATTATAAGGGGTAATTCTAAACGGTGATTCTAAAGGGTGATTCTAAAGTGTGATTTTAAAGGAAGATTCTAAAGGGTGATTCTAAAGTGTGATTCCAAAGTGTGATTCTAAAGGGTGATTCTAAAGTATGATTGTAAAGGTTAATTCTAAAGGGTGATTCTAAAGGGTAATTCTAAAGGGTGATTCTAAAGGGTGATTCTAAAGGGTGATTCCAAAGTGTGATTCTAAAGGGTGATTCTAAAGGGTGATTTGAAAGGGTAATTCTAAAGGGTGATTCTAAAGGGTGATTCTAAAGGGTGATTCTAAAGGGTGATTCAAAAGGGTGATTCTAAAGGGTGATTCAAAAGGGTGATTCTAAAGGGTGATTCTAAAGGGTGATTCTAAAAGGTGATTCTAAAGTGTGATTCAAAAGGGTGATTCTAAAGTGTGATTCAAAAGGGTGATTCTAAAGTGTGATTCAAAAGGGTGATTCTAAAGGGTGATTCTAAAGGGTGATTCGAAAGGGTGATTCTAAAGGGTGATTCAAAAGGGTGATTCTAAAGTGTGATTCTAAAGGGTGATTCTAAAGGGTGATTCAAAAGGGTGATTCTAAAGGGTGATTCAAAAGGGTGATTCAAAAGGGTGATTCTAAAGTGTGATTCTAAAGGGTGATTCTAAAGGGTGATTCAAAAGGGTGATTCAAAAGGGTGATCCTAAAGTGTGATTCTAAAGGGTGATTCTAAAGGGTGATTCAAAAGGGTGATTCAAAAGGGTGATTCTAAAGTGTGATTCTAAAGGGTGATTCTAAAGGGTGATTCAAAAGGGTGATTCTAAAGGGTGATTCAAAAGGGTGATTCAAAAGGGTGATCCTAAAGTGTGATTCTAAAGGGTGATTCAAAAGGGTGATTCTAAAGTGTGATTCTAAAGGGTGATTCTAAAGGGTGATTCAAAAGGGTGATTCAAAAGGGTGATCCTAAAGTGTGATTCTAAAGGGTGATTCTAAAGGGTGATTCAAAAGGGTGATTCAAAAGGGTGATTCTAAAGTGTGATTCTAAAGGGTGATTCTAAAGGGTGATTCAAAAGGGTGATTCTAAAGGGTGATTCAAAAGGGTGATTCAAAAGGGTGATCCTAAAGTGTGATTCTAAAGGGTGATTCAAAAGGGTGATTCTAAAGTGTGATTCTAAAGGGTGATTCTAAAGGGTGATTCTGAAGGGTGATTCAAAATGGTGATTCTAAAGTGTGATTCTAAAGGGTGATTCTAAAGGGTGATTCTAAAGTGTGATTCTAAAGGGTGATTCTAAAGGGTGATTCAAAAGGGTGATTCTAAAGTGTGATTCTAAAGGGTGATTCTAAAGGGTGATTCAAAAGGGTGATTCTAAAGGGTGATTCTAAAGGGTGATTCAAAAGGGTGATCCTAAAGTGTGATTCTAAAGGGTGATTCTGAAGGGTGATTCAAAAGGGTGATTCTAAAGTGTGATTCTAAAGGGTGATCCTAATGGGTGATTCTAATGGGTGATTCTAAAGTGTGATTCTAAAGGGTGATTCTAAAGGGTGATTCAAAAGGGTGATTCTAAAGGGTGATCCTAAAGTGTGATTCTAAAGGGTGATTCTAAAGGGTGATTCTAAAGTGTGATTCTAAAGGGTGATTCTAAAGGGTGATTCTAAAAGGTGATTCTAAAAGGTGATTCTAAAGTGTGATTCTTAAGGGTGATTCTAAAGGGTGATTCTAAAGAATGATTTTAAAGGGTTGTAAAGGGTAATTGTGAAGGGTAATTCGAAATTACTGAATACCTCCACCAGGCTTAGCAATTTTTATTTTTATTTTTTTTGTATCCAAGATCGAGGCTCGTGAAAGAGCTGACATTAATCACACAAAAAGTCAAACCGACACATAAAACACAAAATAAGGGGATCGGTAGACAAGATGGGGAGAGAGAGGGAAGGACACAAACACAACGTTTGAGAGCATTGACATCGAGAGATCTGTGGGAGGGAGAGGGCTTGGGGGGGGGGAGGTGGGAGAGGTATAAAACATATGGACACTGCAAAGGCTTCCAGGAAAGAAGTTGGAATTTCGAAAAAGTGTATCTGGGGTGAATTAGCAGGGGTAGAAAAGATCAAGGTTTTGGATGGGGGAAGATAAGAGATGGTGGTGAACAGTTGTTTTAAAGACCTGGAGGGAGGAGTGGGATTGAAGGGAGTGGGGGAGTTTGTTACAGAAGCGGGCGAAAAGGGGAATGAAAGGGTGAAGGTGAGCAGAGAGCCGAGATTTTGGCAGTTTAACCATAAGAGGGTTGCTGGCAGATCTTGTGCATCCTGTGGGAATATTTGAGGGACAGAGCACAGAGAGAGCTGGGGGAGCAAGCCCGTAGAGGAGTCGGTAGAAGACAGAAAGACCACCAACCTGCGGTGAGTGAGTGAAAGGACCTCAGAGTTAGCTTCATCGTGGAAGATTCCAATGATTCTGAAAGCTTTGGTTTCAACAGCGTGAAGCCCAGCTAGGTGTGAGGCAGGAGCAACGGCCCAGAGGGGGGAACAGTATTCCATTGAGCTGCAGATTAAAGCTTTGTATGTGGTGAGTAACTCAGGTGTGCCAAGGAAGGACTTCGCACGATGTAGGATGCCCAGTCGGCGACTGGCTTTGGAGGCCAGCTTGGAAATGTGGTTTTCTCAAGAAAGATCATGGCAGGTAGTGAGACCCAAAAGCTTGAGTGACAGAAGTTCTTGGAGAGGATTGTTGAGAAAGTAGATGGGAGGGTTTTCCAGTCGGTCTTTTTACAGAGACATAGTAAGAGTGTGAGATTTGTCAGGATTGAAAGACATGTTCCACTCGTTTGACCAGTCTGTGATTTTGTCCAGGTCTGCAGACAGTGAGGAGGCTGCAGACTGCCGATCTGAGGGATGAGGAATGGAGTGGCAGAGAGTGGAGTCATCAGCAAAGAGATAGAGAGGATTTTCAAGAGAGTCAGAGAGATCATTGATGAAGACCAGAAAAAGCACAGGGCCCAGAACACTACCTTGGGGAACTCCAGCCAGAACAGGAAGAGGAGATGAGAGAAACCCATTCAGGGCCACACGTTGACTACGACCAGAGAGGAAGTCCGCAAGCCATGTGTGGAGATTTCCATGGATACCTTAGGAGGAGAGTTTGGTGAGCAGAGTGGGGTGCCAGACCGTATCGAAGGCACGTGATATGTCAAGGGAGACGGCTCTGATTTCCTGTTTGGCATTGAGGACCTCCATCCATTGTTGAGACAGCAGAAGCAGCATGTCCAGAGTAGAATGACCTGGTCTGAATCCAAATTGATGATCGGAGATCAAGCCATTGAAGGCCAATTTACATTTTGTATCCTGGGAGGCCGGATCTGCATCCAATATCTAATTGGCTTGTTCTTGTCGCCCACCCAACTCTTTCATCTCATTTCCACGACTTGTTGAAACATAATATGTTATATGTCGTTTTTGGCCTTTTTTGTGGGTTTGTCAAAGTGGGAGGGGGAACTGGACGGGGACAGGGAGTGGCTAAATCACTCGACGACTGATTGGTCAGTCAGTGAAGCGACAGGTAGGCTCTGCTATTCGGTAACACAGGCTCTTTTGGGTTTAAGCCGTGGTACTATTTCCCATCGAACTATCCACACAATATGAAGTGAAGCATCAGGTTTCTAAATTAAAATTTATGCTGTAGCTTTGTCTCTTTTAACATTTAAATTATCATCACAAATTATTTTGTAATTCATGATCTGATCATTGAAGGCCAGCAGTTCATAAAGCATCACGTGACCTCTGCTCGATTCGGGCCACGAACGCTTTGGTGCAATTTTTAAAAAACGATCCTGGAGTAAAATTTTTGTCAATTAAAAGTTGTTTTTATGAGACGAGGTCCACATAAAGTGTAACTTTAATTCTTCGCATCTCCCATTTTTGTAATTTTGTTAGTTTTTGTAATTTTGTAAATTTTAATATGTATTGGAAACACTATATTTAAGAGATAGTTTGCCTTCGCCAATTGTTTAAAACGATCATAGATCACCCGATATTACTTAAATCCGTAGGTACCAGGAGCACATGCAGACATGCGCAGGATGGGAGACAAAATAACAAGGAAAACCGAAACCAGGGTTTGAATCCACAGGAAATAACGAATGATACTTCGCAACGTAAACAACAAGGTATCATAGCAACCGACCTCGCTGGGAGAAAGCCGAAACAACCCTACAGCCTACACCCACTATTTTAGGATCCGCACCCCGGGCGCTCCCATACAGACGCACCCCGAGGTGTGGTCGCACGCAGCATGGATGTGGGCGTGGTTAATTATAGAGGCGGGGCTATGGCTACGTAGGCGGGGCTATGGCTACGTAGGTGGGGTGATCGTGAGATAAAGGCAATAGTAGGTAAGGAAGAGGAAGTAGCTACTCAGGTAAGTTGTTTGGAGGTGTAGAAAGCAGTTAAAGAAGAAGAAGCAAAGATACAACTTCGCACTTTAAGATAATTATAACGAGTTTTAGTATATTTGATTATTAAACGGTGTAGGTAAGAGAAAGTCAATGAGAATCGAAATGGGAGAGATCGTTTAAAATAGTTACTTTGGTGAGACGTCCGACAGAATAACTTTCGGGATCACAGTGAATCGAAGAAGGCGGAGGGAGGGAGTACCTGGACGTGCGGGTTCTGCAAGGCAAGGAGCTGGAGCAGGTAGAGGAAGGCCCAGGTGGGGGCTCGGCGAGCCCCATGGCAGGTTCCACAAAATCACTACCAGGTGAATCCATGGAAACTCCACATCACAACCATTCATCCGTGAGTTCTCATCACTACTTCCTTTTCTGTATTCATTTCATGAATTTCATAAAGTTTGTGGGCTTCTCATCTTGTACATATAGGTCACCTGTGAGTCAGTGCACCAGCGTTTTACTACACCTGTAGACCCTTGGTTATCCTTCCAACTTATAATAACAGTTCTGCTAACCATGGTAGAAAAGTTTCTTCAATGACATCAGTGAAGCTGAAAATGTTTATGTCATTCCAACTTTGCAATTATTAGAAGCTTCAAAAGGCAGAAATCCCATCACTTGCAGGAAAACTCCTCAATCAAGCATCTGTAGATGGACACATGTGCTTTTGATTGAGTAACCTAGTTATAGTAACTAGTTAAGCTGGGAACCTGCTTTAGGTAGACTGGTAGAGATTGCTTTGTTAGAATGGTCTGCAAATTCCCTGTGTTATCATTGCAGAGCTCCGTTCACATGAAACTTACACCAAACAGACTACTCTAATACAATGTGTGTTCCCTTACGAACAACTTCAACACAGGAGCATGTGCTATGGTTGCCAACCTATGGTTGTCTGTCTGTGCTCTACCGAGGTTCGAACCTCCAAGACTCGGAGCACATGTTCAATCCATTATGCCACGGAGACTGGAAGATTGTACCTAAGGGAAGATTTGAATATGGATGTGGTTCCTACTGCTGGAGGAGTCTTGTAATTATCTCTTGAAAAAGGGTAATCAAAGTTGTCTGAAACTAAATGGTTACTCTCTCTTCTTTCTGGACACCTCATGGGGATGGCGGCAATTTAGCTGCCTAGCGGAGCAATCTTTCCTCCCAGTCGTATCCTAGTTCTGCCGAGCGCCATTGCTCGACTGTAGGAGTAGTCTGGGAATTTTGGCTTGGGAGCCGGCACACAATGGCCTACTCTTCTGCAAGACATCATAGGATCTTTAAAGTCCACCAACACCTGCTGATGGATGAGACCCTGGCTTAAGGCCCCATCAGCTGGCTGGCACACCAATTGACGGCTGGCAATGCCCTCACCTGTGTGCAAATCACTACGGTGGTGATTTGGATTGGGGTCAGCAATCAAACCCAGACCAGACAGCTCGAGGGCAGGTGTGCGTCTGTTGAGCTATCCTGTCAACCAAAGGAATGCTTTGTTTTTCTTTCAGTTTGATGAGCAGTTAAATTTGCTATTGAAAGGCGTCACATGTTTTGAGTGGATTTAAAAGTGGTGGTTTTGTTGTTGTTTGGTTCATAGGTTAAAGACTTGTTTCTCTCTTCACTGGCTGATGGGGGTTAGTTTGCTGATCGCTTTCGCCCACTCACACTTTGCAATCGTGGCGAGTTTGCCAAACGCTACTCGGCATGAGCGGAGGTCTTCATCATTCAGTGGACAAACCACGGTTGTTTTTTTTGGTTTTTTTTGTATACTGAATCGAGGCTCGTGAAAGAGCTAACATTTATTTCACAAACAAATCAACCAGACAAACAAAATATACAAAAAGAGGGAGCGGAAGACAAGATGGGGAGAGAAGGGGAAGCACACAACCACAACATTTGAGAGCAGGGAGAAGTGTGGGAGGGAGAGGGCTTGGGGGCAGGAGGCGTGGGAAGGGGAGGGGGGGGGGGGGGAGGTATAAAACACAAGGGGACCGAAATTAGCAGGGGTAGAAAAGATCAAGGTTTTGGATGGGGGAGGATAAGAGATGGTGGTGAACCGAAGAGCTAGAAAGGCCAGTGTGCATTTGTGTATCTGACTTCATGTGTACTCTCATGTGTGCTGGAGTTTCAATACATTCATCCATTTTTGACTCTTTGATGAGATCGTGAGTTCTTGAAGACTTTGATCTAAATCTGCTATTCCTTTTTCCAAGCGCAAGTTATAGAGTAAGGCGCAAACTTTTGTGGCAGGTTTTCAGGATTTTAGAGGATGCAATTTATTTGGGAAGTTTCAAACTTGACCCCCGTGGCATTAACGTGGACACTGATGGTATATGCGGTTCCATGTGGACTACATAAACTATGGATTCCGAATGAGCTTATCAATCGATTTTAAGCAATATTACAGGATTCCAATCAAAACGGCCAAGCTGATTATTTCCAATTAAAATTGCTTTGTTTGCTTCACTTTTGCATTGCACAATCGTGTAGTGTTTTGATTTGCAGGTTAATAAATGCTAAGAAGTTTTTTTTTTGTTTTTTTTTGTAGAAGCAGAATCGTTTCCACACTTTAACTTGTTTTTTTTGCTTGGTAATATGTATTTTTCTCTTATTGCAATCACTACTTTTTTGTATGCTCACCCACAATTCATTGTTCATACTTGTACATGTGCATTAGGGTGGTCCAAAAATTTGAAGATCGGATTTTCATTTCTCCACAAGCCTGCCCCTATTCCCATTGAAGAAAGTAGTTTGTGGTGAAAATTTGAGCTTGATTGGACAATATTTAGAGGTTGCTCAAAATGTTGACAAATTTTAATGAATAATAAGATACAGAATTTTTAGCATCATCCATCAATTCATAGATAATTATCTATTTTCAATTACTCAAATTATTTATTATTGTTATTGTTTGTTTGTAAACTAATAAATAATTATGTACAATGTACCAATCCAAAGCTGCTTCAATGAGGGTACATGCTCCGTTTCTCAGCCCTGTGTTGGATGCAGTGGTGTCAATCACTGTGCCTTTCACCAACTGTTTGACATTCCACTCCTCAAGAAGTTGTATGCATGCATTTGCTTGTGCTACACCAGTGCCTTGGGGAATTTTTGGGACTCCAAGCAACTTCTCGGTATTCATACCAGTTACAAGTATCGCTACCCGATCAACAGATTCTTTCTGATTGCCGGTATAATCAGGGAGCAGTTTCCCATCCCAGTGTAGCAGGAGTGGGCTATTACATGAGAAATTTGCCTTTTCTTCAGTGGCCATTATCTCCCTTCCACTAATTCGAGCACGACGAATTCCACTGCGTGACAGAGAAATGTCTTCAATGGTATGACCAAGAGATTGTGCAAAAGCACTGGCCACAAACATAGCACACCGATCTGAGAGATTTACTCTGTCCAGAGTTGCCACTATTGCTGGAGTGATCCCCTTGATGGGAGCCTTTTTCGCCTGTTTGGCAGAAGATGGACTTTGGAGATTGAATTCATTGTCCCCTGAATCGGAGCTTTCAATCTCAGACTCATCATCATCATCAACCACAGCTGATGTTGATGGAACAGATTGCATTGCTGTTGGAGTCTCAGCAGCATGTTTCTTCTTTCCTTTATCTTCATTCTCAAGCCTGATACGCTTTCTGTTCTCCTTCACTGCCAGAGTGTTGTCCACAGATCCCATACATGAACTTGAGGGATCCTCACGCTGCATGATAATGAATGCTTTGTCTTCTTCATTCGTCATTTTCTCAAGCGCATCATTTGGTGAGATATCGAAGAGGGATTGAAGATCATCTTTGAACATCTGCTCCTTCACTCTATAGTTTTCGAATGTCTTGGTTCTATTTTTCTTTACCAGTTTGTAGGCATCATACAACTTCAAAAGTTGGCACTCACAGGAATCTACTCTCTGCACTGGAATTCGTGCTTTCTCCCAGTATGCACACACAGCTTGTACACTAAGTTTGGCACTTTCACGAACTGTATGGTGGCTTGTATGTGATGGTACACCATTTTCTGCAATGTGTGTCCTTTGGTTGGTAGTCCCCCACATATTACTTCCTTTTCAGACTTGCCCAGCAACCAAACTGTGGAAGAGCTGCGAGTTTCTGCCATCTGAAAAAAACAGGATAAATTAAAAATGTTATTTTTTTGAGCAACCTCTAAATAAGTTCCAATTGACCTTATATTTGGGTCATATGATCTTTATCAACATAGGAACAAGGGCAGCCTTGTGGAGCATGGATTTGTAATAGTATTAAATATTACATATATCTGTGGCCCACCCTAATGTGCATGGAATTTGCTTCCTGTACATCAAAATGTGCTCTTGTCGACAGTCAGTATTTTAAAGGTGCACCTGAGCATCACATCATGTCAATAATTCCTATTCAGATATTTTACTTTAACTTGCTTGTGCTAACTTTATCATGTATACTCACCTTTTCCATCCAAAAACTTCACATGTGTGTCTGTTCACATGTTCACATGTTTGTTCCTCTCCACTGGTGTGTGTGTCTGTAGTCTGTGTGTGTGTCTGTGGTCTGTGTGTGTGTCTGTGGTCTGTGTGTGTGTCTGTGGTCTGTGTGTGTGTCTGTGGTCTGTGTGTGTGTCTGTGGTCTGTGTGTATGTGTCTGTGGGCTGTGTGTGTGTGTGTGTGTGTGTGTGTGTGGGTCTGTGGTCTGTGTGTGTGTCTGTGGTGTGTGTGTCTGTGGTCTGTGGTCTGTTTGTGTGTCTGTGGTGTGCGGGTGTGTGTGTGTGTGTCTGTTTGTGTGTCTGTGGTGTGCGTGTGTGTGTGTGTGTGTCTGTGGTGTGTGTGTGTGTGTGTGTGTGTGTCTGCGGTCTGTGTGTGTGTCTGTGGTGTGTGTTTGTGTGTCTGTGGTCTGTTTGTGTGTCTGTGGTGTGCGTGTGTGTGTGTGTGTGTGTGTGTGTCTGTGGTCTGTGTGTGTGTGTGTGTGTGTGTCTGTGTGTGTGTGTCTGTGGTCTGTGGTGTGTGTGTGTGTGTGTCTGCGGTCTGTGTGTGTGTCTGTGGTGTGTGTGTGTGTGTGTGTGTGTGTGTGTGTGTGTGTGTGTGTGTATGTGTGTGTGTGTAAGTTGCTGGTGTTGGCTGTTATCTCCACACGTGAGTGGGTTGTAGGAGGTGGAACGGAGACCTACCAGGTCTCAAAGTTTCCATCTACTTAAAGCCACATGCACACACCTACACACAAACACACACACATACACACGTTGGTGTGTACACTTGGATTTCCAATTTACCGGTAAAAAAAACTCGTGAACCTGTTGTTTAAATTTCCTTTTTAGATAACTGATAATTTCTGCAAGGAGCTGTGAAAAAATAATTCTTCTTCCTTGACACTTCACCGGAATACAATTTAATTTTAAAACGAATCGAACATTTCAGAACTTTCTGAAGTAGATGGACAAGTTTTTATCCCTTAAGATGTTCATTGCGACATCAAAGTGAAGACTTTGATGAGCAACTTGAGGTACACGGTTAACCCGTTCCCCTGAGGCCCTTTGTGTTCCCATTGTTAACCAATGGCTCATGATGCGGGGAACTCAGGTTCAAATCCAATCTACCATACATGTCTGTCCATTGTCTACTAATGTACTTCATTTGTGTTCAAGTGCAAAATGTACTAAATATTTTTCTTCAGCATGGGATGTGTGTACAAGTTCCTCCAAATCACTGAAAAAAAATAAAATCTGCAACATCTTTCAGATCTTTGTATCCTGATTGCCCCTCACATATCAGTTGATATAGATTGTTATCAAATGATTATCAATGATCTTTTATCCAACCATCGCTGAAACACCACCTGTCCGACGGGATAGGTAGAAGGTGGGTGTCCCATTCGCCGGTGAATTTTAGAGAATTCACGGTGCCTTTTGCAAAGAGAAGGCAAATCATCGCCGGCATCCTGAAGAAATTGTTCAACTTGCTGCCAAAATCGCCTTCAGTGGAACATCGGGCTTGGCAAGTCTGTCCGTTAGAAATGTGACCCTAAAACGTTCTCCGGCCAACCCGGAAACGGAAAAACAATCCCGGGGAGGCAATGGCAATCCACCCAGTATAACCTCTGCTAAGAAACTACTTCGGCAGCACTAACGCTCCAAAGAGCAATGAACATCAATTCAAATAGTGAAACATAATCATAGATTGGGTATGGTGGTGGCCTATTAATGAGGACACAGAATGAGGATCACGTAGGTTGTGGGCTCAATATAGCTGAAGGCAACAGTCATAATTCTTAACCTAAGGAAGTCACGCTAGTCTCAGGAGAAATGTCACTTTGCTATTGGATGTTTAGTGTCACATGGTGGTATAACGCCCCATGAAGTGACTTTACATTTGTGTTTCCATCTTTTGTCCACTATCTGTATGTACGGGGTGTGCTGAAAAGTAATACCTCCTGCTCTTTCTCTCCAAAACAGGTAAAGATATTCAAATGAAACAGAGTTCAGTCCACACATTAGTTCTTCCCGCCAATGGTTGCAAAGTTGCCTGATTCTGACATTAGACATCCCAGTGCTGCGTCAGTCAATATGGCAGAGGGCAGCATGCCATCCATCTCAGATCATCCCCAATCCAAAATCAATATCTTTTCTGCCCTTGTTAACCCGACCCAAATCCCTTCTCTTTCCAATTTTCCATTTTTCCTCCTTGGAGTTTCCTTCTGTACCCATCTTGTCCATCCCATGCATCTTCTCCTGCTCTTCCCCCCCCCCCCTCCCCACACCCATTCTTTGTCCAAGTTTCCCTCTATGTTGGCCTTCAACTCTGCTGTTGGTGTTTCCCCCTCTCTCTCTACTGCTCATTCTGCGTGTGCTGTTTTTAAAGGGATAGGTCTTACTGTGTGCTGATACACCAGGTAAATTCCCCGCTTGGGGTAAACTATGTAATTTTCGCTACCTGTACTTGGTGGCAGTACCAGGATTTGGAACTGACATATTTGCAAAATGGGCCAGAGAACATTTACCTTTTTCTTTTTTAGACAGGACAGCTCATGAAATCTCCTAGGTGTAAGCCAGTGGTGTATGTGAGATGCTATTTGCTTGCAATTGATCCTCTTCTCTCTCTCCTTTTCTTTATAGCCCTGGGAATCTGCTATGAATACAACGCATTCATTAACGCAATCATTGTCCTTCCCACCAACATCTGACAACGACCAAGGACTATTCGACTTGGATTTCATATTGAACCAAAACAATAATGATGGAGATACCACTGCAGCCTCAAGTTCTAACCTAGACCAACTTTCATTCCCCATTCTTTCACCTGAGCCACACACCCAGGCCCCAGCCTACTCAAGAGGCCCAACGACACATACATTAGATGAATCCATGACCTTAACATCTGTCTTAACGAGGGCACCTGTGAGCGGCCAGGAGCCAATCTACTGCAAAAGTGGTGGACTGATGGCCGAATTGATGGCTGCAGAAGATGAGATTGCTGGTCACAGAGAGGCTTCAGATGCTGGTCACAATGTTGCACCTCCGGCCCGTCTTATTCCCCTAAGTCACATACGACGACGCGTCAAACAGGAACCGATTGACTACAGCTGTGGAAATAATGTGGCCCACCATGCATTTGTACCTCGCCTCTTCTTTCCACAAGCTCATCAGTCTGCTTTCACACCTATGCCTATATTCTACCCCGTATTGAATGAGGCAAAAAATCAGACTTCTGTGGAGACTGTCCACGGCAAAGTTCCTGAGCCACAAGGACCAAGCGCAGCAAAACGAGGACGCAAACCACGCATCACCAGTGAGTGCAAGAGAGTGATGGCGCACGCTTGCGACTTCGCTGGCTGTGGGAAGAGCTACAGCAAAAGCTCTCATCTAAAAGCACATATAAGAACGCACACAGGTAATGATTACGGTTTCAATACACAGTGAGTTGTGCACGTAAACTAAATGCTGTTTCCTGTTGTTGTTATTTATTTATTTTTGATGAGTGTCATTCAGTTTACGAAAAGGAACATCATGTCAAATGCATTTTGTGCATGTATCACAAATGGCTCAAAGATTCATGACATTTCAAAATCTTGCCGAAAAAGTAGTCACTCACAGGAACAGGCTGAAACTTATTTGAATTGATGAGTAGAAAAACAATGAAAAGATCAACAGATAAATAAACAAGGAAAATTCAACTTTCATTTTTGTATTACTGTTTGATAAATCCATATCAAGATTTTACAATTTACAACACCGTAGTTTATTTTATCTATTATTCTTCAGTATTTATTTGACATTTTGGTTGTTATATCCCATGAGATAGGAATTGTAGAAGAGCGATGATGTCACATGAACAACATTGAAGTAATATATTTTAGCAGGAGCTTGTGAAATGTCCAAGGATGCTGTGCCTCCTCCTCACCTCAGTCTTCAATCACATAATGTCAAAGTTTTGAAAACTCAGTGGTCTTCTTGCAAATGTCCTCTAGCAAAATTTAAATTATATTGCGGAAGGGAGAGAGAGGATGGGGGGGGGGGAGGGAGAGGGAGGAGAGAGGGGCGTGAGTGAGAGGTGGGGGAGTGAGAGGAGGGGGAGTGGGTAGAAGGAATGTGGGTAGAGGGATTCCGAAGAGGGGAGGGTAGGGATGGGGAGGAGAAGGAGGAGAGAGAGGAGGGCGAGAGAGAGACAGGGAAGAGGGGGAGGGAGGAGAGAGCCAGAGAAAAGGGGTGGGGAAGAAGAGAGGGGATGGGGGAGACGAGAGGGGAGGGAGAAAGGAGAGGGGGTGGAGTGGAGGGAGAGCAAAGCCTCACGACATGTCACTATACTGTACACACCAGGAGGGAGGAGTGGTCTGAGGAGGGGATTCAGAGGGTGGGAAAGATAGTGAGAGGGGGAGGGAGAGAGGGGGGAGGGAGAAAGGAGGAAGAGAGACCGAAGCCTCACCACTTGTCACAATACTGTAGTCAAAACTGAACCGATTCTCACAAAATTTGTTTTACCAGGGAGTGTATTGAGCTCAGTGACGATGAAAACCAAAACAGAAATTGAGTTGGAGTTAAAAAATAGTCTGTGAGGTGCTGAAGAACATTTGGAGCCATCGCGATAACAATGACAAAGAGAGAATGATGCGGCTCCTGAATGCCTAACGTTAAGTCATTAAAGGTTGTAAGTTAGTCAAAATTCATCAGATTTTCACCAAATTTGTTGTAGTTTAGCATGCAGCCACTCCTGCAACCACCAAAACAGAAATCAAATCAAAGGAAAAATGGAATATAATCAAAGGAAAAATGACAATGATCATCATTTCCCACCTTAAATCCTTAAGGTATTAGGCTTCAGGTTAGTGAAGAATTCACAGAATCGCGGATAAACGCCGGGAGTAACCACAAATCTTACCGGTGTTTGGCTTTGAGTTAGTGAAGAAAGTCACAGAAGCGTGGACAAACAGCGGGAGTAATTACGACTCCCTATAAGTTGCATCCATGGAGAGGAGGAAATTCTTCCCTAGAAAATGCTCTGCTGAGTGCGGTGAGAAAAGTGGCGCTATTGTTGTGAAATCACTGGTATGTAGATTACCTCCGGAAGTGACAGCACTTCCCACAAGCTCAGTGGCTGTGCTTATGTAGTTTAATAGTTTTGTGGTGTGTGTGTGTGTGTATGTGTATGCATGCGTTGCACCTCCACTCTGAACCTTAGCTCATGTTTAAAAGATGAAAAAACTAGATGGTATTCTTAGAATACTTACCCTGCTCGGCGTGAGCCAACTCTTCTGTTTTAGGTCGTTTTTTTTCTTTGATCCAATATGGCTGCCACACAACGTAAGCGATTACATCATAAATTCATATTCTCTAATATAATTGTTGATCACGCATAGATCACGCTCAATACATTTCAAACTGATCAGACTAAGCATTGTCCATACATGTCATAATTACGACACCAATGACGTCATTATTAACAACATCTATTCCCCATGTGGATTTCTTTACAATGAGCCACGTTTCAATTTTTTCCATGGAGCGGGTTTGGAGATAGAGGTATAACATTTTTCAGTTTTTCCAAGATGGCGCCTGTACAACGTGACCTATTGCATCATAATTATCATTAAAATATTCTACAGGAGGAGGCGCTTCTATGGTGACAATTTCGTGTACATCAGACTAACAGTTGCAGCGAAAAAAAATTCATACTGATCAGATGAAGCGTTATACAGTACTTGTCGAATAATCACGTCATAACGAAGGCACCAATGTCATCATCACTAAAACGTATTATTCCCCATGGGGAGTGTTGTGAAAATCAATCAAGTCCACAAACTTTGTCCCATAGGTAGGTTTAATAACAATCAGATCTCTGGCATCATCCTGTAGAATACAATCATGCAATATATATCAGGATCGTGGCATCATATAGGAAGGATCGATAAATATTAGTCAATGCAAGCAAGCCTAGAATGTCTGCATGTACGTACCATCCGAGTCTACATGTCATAGAGTAAATGTCGCAGGAGTGGCCCGGAGTCGCGGACTTCCGAGGTCTTATAGACGCCTCTCAGTGCTTTAAGTGAGCATCACACCTGGGTTCAACTTTGATACATTTTCACTACAGTCTCCCCGCCGTTAGAACTACACTGCCGCTAGGCAGGAAGCAAGCAGGCGTCAGCATTAATTGATTGGTGTTGTCAGTCCATGTCAGTCGGTCCATCCGTAGCGGTCAGGGCGGCGAATTGCCCTGCCAGCACGGGTCCGGAAACTACCGGGTATGACACCCCCAAGCCCGGAGTCCCCTGCATCGGAGTAGCCACTGGAGGCAGGCGTCGGAGGGGGCACCACTGTGCCTTCAGGCAGGGGTGTCTCTGGCGACGGGAGGGACGGCAGATGCTCCATAGGCGGAGCATCGGGAGAGTCCATAGACTCGTAAATCGGTTCGTCGATGTCCCCGTAAGGGTCGATGACCCCACATGGGGCGAGATGGCGTACGGAGACTGTGGACTCACGTCCATCTGCCGTCATTACGCGAGCAGGCTCGGGATTAGCCTGGAGTACCTGCACCTTATCCACTAAGGGATCGTACTTGCTCGCGCGAACCGCACATTTGAGGTAGGCCGGCCCGGCTCAGCGAGCCAACGAGGTAAAGATCGGATACTACCCGAGCTTCTTGGGTGGTGGAACAACCGTTCGTGAGGAGTCTGGTTGGTGGCCGTACATAGTAGAGCCCTGATCGAGTTCAGCGCCGCAGGTAGTGACCAAGCCCATTTATCTAGGCCCCGGCCGAGGGTCCTGAGGCTTAGCATGACGGCCCTCCATATAATCCCATTGAAGCGTTCGACCTGCCCATTCGCCTGTGGTCTGTACGGGGTGGTATAGCTGGAAGCGACATTATTCTGGAGCAAGAAGCTCCTCACTTCCTGGGACAGGAACACCACACCCCAATCTGTATGCACGTAGGCCGGATACTCAAACATAGAAAACAAGTTCTGCAGGCACCTGTGGCGGCCGTCATATCTGCGCACGTGAAAGCAAAAGGGAATCGCGAGTACTCATCAACGATAGTGAGCAGCTAACGAGAGTTACTCGACACCGGCAGCGGCCCTTTGAAATCCATCGCCAATCTCTCCCACGGTCTAGTAGCCCTGACCAGCGTCCCCATGGGAGGGTTGTAAAAACGCGGTTTGAGTTCCGCACATACAGCGCAGTCGTGACAGACCCGGCGGACGTCCTCAACCGAGTACGGCAGGTTACCACCACGCACAAAATGAGCGAAACGCGTCACACCAGGATGACACATAGTGTCGTGCAAAGCGTGCAGACCCTCCAAAGATATGAGACCCGCACACGTAGCCGGCCTCGATAAGGCGTCGGCGACCAGGTTATCCCTCCACGGGCGATATTTGATGGTGTAGCAGAAGTCGGCGAGTTCGATACGCCAGCGAGTGATTTTCTCATTCTTAATGCATTGAGCATGTAAGGTGTCGTACATAAACGCAATGCTCTGTTGGTCCGTGATGATTTGGAAGCATCGTCCGAGCAAGTATGGACGCCAACGCCGAATCGACTCGACGATCGCGTACGCTTCCTTTTCGACAGACGAATGCCTCCGCTCAGCGGAGGTGAGAGTCCGCGAAAAGAAAGCCACAGGGCGCCCCCCCTGGGAGAGAGTCACCGCTATCGCATGATCCGAGGCATCACTTTCCAAGACGAAAGATTTGCGCTCGTCGATCGTTGCCACAGCGGCGCCAGCGATGTCGGACTTAAGGCCCCGAAAAGCAGCCATGGCAGCAGGGCTCATGGGGAATGCTTCGCAGGCCACAAGTGGGTGGAGTTTCGCCGATAAATTTTGCACCCACTTAGAATAATGGGCAAACAGCCAGAGAGCACGCTTCAACGAAGCTCGATCGCAGGGCGGGGCCATATCGAGCAAGGGTCGCAGACACTCCTTATCTGGAGCAACAGAGCCATGGGTCACGGTGTACCCCAGAAGATCTATCGTGCGCATGGAGTAACAACACTTAGCCTCATTCATGGTTAGGCGATACCTCTGCGCGACCTCGAGGAAGCGCTTCAGATTAGCATCATGATGCCCCTGGTCATGCCTGCAAACCGTAATATTGTCCAGATATACAAAGACATCTGTCAAGTTCTGCTTAGCAATGAGGTCGTCCATAGCCCTCTGAAAACAGGAGACCCCATTCATCACCCCAAAAGGTAGTCGGGTGAACTGGTATAACCTTTGACCCGATTCAAAGGCGGTATAGATGCGATCGGCCCCGGAGATGGGGATCTGATGATACGCACTACGCAGATCGAGAGTGCTATAGACCGAGTACTGGGCCACCTGTCGAACCAGTGCGTCCATCCCCGGTAGAGGGTAGGCATCCAGCTGTGTAAATCGAGTAATCGTCTGCGAATAGTCGATTACCATGCGTTTGCGATGTGCTTCACTTCGCACCACTAAGAACTGGGCCCGCCACGGCGACCGGCTAGGTTCTATGATACCTTCCTTTAAGAGCTGGGCCGTTTCCTCCGCAATGAATTGCGCGTCTGCTCGTGAGTAGCGCCGTGATTTTACCGCTACAGGTGTGCAGTCCGTGGTCATGTTGGGGAACAGCGAAAGAGGCTCAATTTCCATCCCTGCGAGTGCACACACAGCAAGCGTATCAGTCACACCAAATTCCATTTCCAAACGTCCATGTCGCTTAAGAAAATCATGTCCTAACAAAATATCAGCACATAATGCAGGTAAGACCATGAGATGTACATTTGGAAATATGCGTCCCTTTATCACAAGCTTCATTCGACATTCCCCTTTTGTGCTGAGCCTAAGCCCTTGGGAGGCCATAAAGATCCGACGTGTTGTCCCAAGGATCGGCCATCCATGTTTTCGCATCAGTCGATGATCGATATAACTATCTGTGGAACCTGTATCGATTAAAGCCTGAGCAAAAATGCCTTCGATCATAAGTGGGATAATGGCCTGAGCAAGGCCGGGTGGACTGGCAGGTATTGAGCCATCCAAGCGAGATGATCGCGCCTCGCGTGTAGATCCAACGCCAGCTACAGTTCTCCGGCCGTTCGAGCAGCCTCCGGAGGGCGCTCGTGTCAAGGGCGTAGTTTCAAAACCGACTGCAGTTTGCCGTGCCAAAGCAGGAGCTTGTAGTTCGTACGAGCAGCCAGCGGATGGCGCTCGTGTCACGCGAGAAGGGTCGAAGCCAACTGTAGTTTCCCGTGCCGAAGCAAGAGCTTGTAGTTCGTACGAGCAGCCTTCGGATGGCGCTAGAGTCACGCGGTGAGTCTCAAAGCCATCATGAGAGGTTCGGATACCAGCCAAGGATGGTCGCTCCGCGTTCGGTCGTGTTTGCGCCATTTGTTTTAGCGGCCCGATGAATCTCACCAAGGTCGAGCGCGCAGCCAGGGGCCCACGAGGAGGTGCGCCGCTCATCAAAGCCGGGTGAGGCGCCCCGCTCTGTGCTCGGCCCGTTGGCTCGGCGATAAGCCCATTCAAGGTCGCGCGAGTTAGTTTGCCCCGCGCAGCCTTTCGGCAAACTTTTGCAAAATGTCCTTTTGTCGAACACAAATGACATATCGCTTCCCGAGCCGGACACACAGACCTGGGATGTTGTCGATTTCCGCAGAAGTAACACGTAGCGTTTCGTCCAGCCTTTGGTCCTGCCGCTGCGGCTGCCATCAAGCTGGAATCCGGGTCCTCCTCGGGAGAGGCCAGGGGTTCCGACAGTGAGGTCGAGGCCGCTCCCGCGTCCTCGGCGGTAGCTCTCTCTGGTCGAGCTTGTTGAGAAGTCCCCGCAATGACACGTGTGTGGTCATAGGCGTTAGATTGTTCCCGGGCCTCAGTGTATACGTGTGCCAGCCGTAGAGCTTCCGTGAACATCAAGTCCGCAGTTTCCAAAAGTCTTTGTCTAATGGTTGAAGAGCTGATCCCAGAGACAAAAGAATCGCGGACAAGGTCATCTTGGACTTGCTCATGAGTGCGTACCTCGGGAGTACTGTCTGCAAGTAGACGTCGCAGCTCTTGGGCGAAATGGTCCAGTGTCTCAGTGGGCTGTTGACTCCGCGTTGCGAGCAGATGCCGGGAATAAACCACACTCTGTTTCTTAATGTAAATTCGTTTCAGCTCCGTCACAGCTGCATTGTATGTCGTACACTGTTCGATTCCCCTGTCGACGTTATGGTGTACTTTAGTCTGAAGCACGTCCAGTTTCGTTTCATCAGTGACACCGTCCTGGGCTTTGAACTGATTGTCCAGTGTCTTGAGCCAATGCGTCAGCTCCGAGCCCGAATCCGCTGCTTGTGGGTCGGCGGTAAATATCGGTACCTGGATCATCCTGTGTCCCGCCATGTTCGCCTCTTGTTCTCGAGTGGACGGCGAGACTGATTGTTATTAAGTGTTGTGAAAATCAATCAAGTCCACAACTTTGTCCCATAGGTAGGTTTAATAACAATCAGATCTCTGGCATCATCCTGTAGAATACAATCATGCAATATATATCAGGATCGTGGCATCATATAGGAAGGATCGATAATATTAGTCAATGCAAGCAAGCCTAGAATGTCTGCATGTACGTACCATCCGAGTCTACATGTCATAGAGTAAATGTCGCAGGAGTGGCCCGGAGTCGCAGACGTCCGAGGTCTTATAGACGCCTCTCAGTGGTTTAAGTGAGCATCACACCTGGGTTCAACTTTGATACATTTTCACTACAGGGAGTACTTGACAATGAGCCATGTTTTAATTTTTCCATTGAGCGGTTTGGGAGATAGGGGTGTGACGTTTTTCAAAGATGGCGTCCGTACCACGTGACCTATGACGTCATACTTATTAATAATAAAAAATCGGCCGGCAGAGGCACTCCTATGGTAAACTTTCATGTCAATCGGACCAACGGTTGCCGATAAAATGAATTTTAAAAATGCAGACACGTACGCCATACGTACGCAAGTACGCAACCGAATGCCTAACCCTGCTTTTCGCTTCGCGAGTGCGAGAATGGGATACATATGTCAGGGTGGGATGACATATGTATGTATGTCATTCCTGCTTCCTTAAGTCAAATAGCAGGCTGGTCAGCCTGTTTGTGGAAGATTTGGACAAAAAATCTCCATGGCTGACCCAACAAAAAGGTAATTGGGGCCATTAAAGAAGAAGAAGAAGTAGTAGTAGTATATGTGCACATATTACCTCTTAACTGTTGTGGATCCAATAACACATGTGCCACACCAGCAATTGCTGTAAAAATCATGACTAACAGTAGGTGCCAGTTAGAGTTGCGATTTGGATATTGTACCATACAGACCGGCTTGCCAGCTCAACGTTTTGGAGGATTCCATTCTGAGCTGATGGCGGCCATCGAGTCAGGAACTTACCATTGATTGATTCACTTCCGAAGGAACAAACGGTTCTAAAGGAACCCTTCAGGTTGACTGATACTGTGGTTCACAGTGTGGCAGCTGACACTGCATTTATTTAGCAGTGGGCGGTTCTGTGTCATTCACAAAATGCAACTAAGCCGGATGTTGCATTTAACTTGCATATGTTTGTTTTTAATACGTCTTGATTCGTATGCGTGCCATCCCTCCAACTTTCTGTTTGTACTGCAGATTTGTACAAAGTAGTCCGACACTTCACCCCCATCCATACGTAATAAATAGATGGATCCTAGTCTAATTAAACTGTTTTTTAACCAGTTCTAATGCTCAGCACTGAAAGTCGTTTTATTAATTTTTCTCACCCTTACTCTTACATTTTCCCTTCAAACAAGACGACGTGTTTAATATTTGTACCAGAATGTATGTAAACTAATGTTTTGATATTTGTGAAATGGGTACAAACATCTGATTCGATATTTTTAGTGTGGATGTGTCACAATTTTTCACCATGTTACAAAGGGTGGGGAGGAGAGGTGTGTGGGCATGCGTGTGTGTGCGTGTGCACATGTGTGTGTAGGTTCTTGGGCCAAGAC
Source organism: Myxine glutinosa (assembly GCF_964187855.1). NCBI lineage: Eukaryota > Metazoa > Chordata > Myxini > Myxiniformes > Myxinidae > Myxine > Myxine glutinosa. The sequence goes on along the minus strand of NC_136262.1, from coordinate 94,777,326 downwards.
CCAGGTTCTAAAATCGGTCTCGGTTCAGGTTTAGGAATCTAAGTAATCAATTCATCAGCAATCTTTTATGAATACATTCTCAAGCGTTTGTTTGGTTATAACTTACCTGACAAGACTATGTGAGATACTCCATCTCATGTTTCAACAATCATGTTGTCTCCACAGTACTGTGATCGATCGGCCAAAGTGACAAATCATTGTGGCCATTTTTCATACATAGCGTAACAATTATTCTGTGCAACATCAGTGGTGTGGTGTGCACGTCCAGCCGCCAATGTGCCTACCCCTCCTCACCTCGCTCTTCAACCATGTGATGTCAATGTTTTGAAAACTATATGTGAGTCTTCTTCCATGTGTCCTCAAGCAAAATTAAAATCTCATTGGGGGTTGAGATAGGAGGGGACAGGATTCGAGTAATCCCAGGAGACCAAAACCAGGCTCATAACGCATCATTTTGACACCAGTTTTTATAATCTGTTGGGAGTTTGCTCCCAGGATTTGTTCCAGGATATTCGCAGGAAGAATGAAAAGGTTGGCCTCATGTTGGTCCAGCTTTTAGGAAAAATAATAAAATGACAACAAAGAACACAAGCGGCCATTGAACTGATCTTTCCAATTGAGTTCGGAGTTATATGAGAAAAAGGCCATTGAGAGAGAGGGAGAGGGAAAGACAGAGACAGAGCCAGAGAGACAGAGAGAGAGACAGAGAGAGAGACAGACAGAGAAACAGACAGAGAAACAGACAGACAGAGAGACACAGAGAGAGAGATTGAGCTTGAGATTGGCAAGAACTACAGGGTGCAAGACGGTCCACGCCCATGATATGTCCAGAGAGACAGCCCTGACCTTTTGATTATGATATTGGGCCTTCATCCATTTCTGAGAGAGAAGCAGAAATGTGTTCTACATTGTCCAAAACATTTCTTCGCTCCTTAGGAAAACTCTCACCAAAGAGCGAACAACAACAGTCCCAAGGAGTTGAGGGTAAAGTATATATTGTGTAAAACTTTTGTCCTTCACACGTTTCTCCATTGAGAAATGTCATTTTTAGCTCACCTGGAACGTAGTGCTGGGGAGCTTATGCGATGGCGCGTCGTCCGTCAGTCAGTCCATCAGTCCGTAAACACTTGCAACTAACTTCTTCGAAACTGCTGATGGGATTGTGACCAAACAAGGCACAAATTATATTTGTTATTTCGCAACCAAAGTTTGTCCACGGCATCAAAAATATCGTGGTTTAAAGAGGTCTACCGGGGGTCAAAGTGGATCCAAGGTTTACCCTTCAATATAGGAATTTGCTTTTTCCTCTGAAACTACACACACTATTTCGATGAAACTTAACCACAACCCTCATCACCTGTGATGCACCAACATTTGTTCACAGCATTAAGAAAATCGAGGTTTAAGGGGATCTATGGGGGGTCAATGTGGGTCCAGGTTTATCCCCCAAAATAGGTATTTGTTTTCTTCTCTGAAACTACACACACGGATTCGATGAGACTTGACCACAACCTTCATCACCCACAATATTCCAATATTTGTTCACGGCATTAAAAAATCGGGATATTGGGACCCGAGGGGACTGATGATTTGGTTTCCCCCAAAATTTTGTTTGTTTTTGTAATGGAAAGGGGGGAAACACCAATAGCAGAGCGATAGTGAGAATGGGAGTGAGATCAAGGGAAGGAGAGAAGGACACATGGGGTGAACAAGCTGCTTACAAACACTCTGACCTAAGGCCAAAATTCACGGTCACACAAGATGCACTTTCTATTTCTGTGTTGATGGAATTTTCAGCAAGAATAGAACAAGCTTTTTAAAGGGTAACACCTTTGGTTAAGTCTGTTCATCCTTTTGACTCCACATTGCATGAGGAGTGCATTTACCAAATGATTAATTTGCATCACCCAACACCTTATCAATGATGTTAGATTACATTGCCGATTCACATGCAAGTACAGACTTGGCATTTAATATGGAATTTTTTTTTTTCTTGACTTGGGTTTACTTTCTTAACTCAGTATATCAATCTGGTGAGTTTCTTTTACACATTGGTGATTTATTTGTTAAAAGAACCATGTCACTGATTGTCTGTCGCAGCAAGAAGTCAACAACAGGATTATATCACAGGTGGCATGGCAAAATGTACGGACAGGTGCATTTGACGATTGGCTTCACAGTCGGGTATACAAGGGTTGTTGCGTTCTGTATTAGTGGAAAACAACTGCTGCACGTCTCCAAAAGTTATTGCCGCTTCCTCTGGAGATGGTCCGTCAACTCGACAATGCTGTTTGTCATGGAGTGGTGGCTTTACGAAATTACGGCATGAAAGAGCGTGCTATTGCTCGGCAGTATGGCATCACTCAAGGTCAGGTGTCAAAGATCCTGAAACGAAATGCTCAGAGGGGTGTCCCTACTCCAATACCGAGGCCAGGACGTCCCCGCAGAACCACAAGGAGGGATGATCGCCAGCTGCAACGGTTAGTCCGCAATGGCCGTACCAAGTCAGCTAATCGGCTTAGGGCTGAGTGGCAGCAACTGACAAATGTGCCTGTATCCAGAAGGCTAGTCAACCAACGACTGGTTCTAGCAGGCTATCGTGCCAGGCGTCCCCTGAGAAAGCCACGCCTGACCAGACAACACCGCCAGAGCCGATTGCAGTGGGTCAGAGAGCACCGTCAATGGCAGCCAGGACACTGGAATCACGTGATCTTCAGTGACGAGTCTAGATTTCTGGTCTATCGTCAAGATGGCCGCGTCCGAGTGTGCAGACAAGTGCATGAAGCCTACAACAAAGATTGTATAGTGCCAAGAGTCCAAGCTGGAGGTGGTGGGGTGACCGTTTGGGCTGCTTTTCATGCAGGGGGAAAAACTGACCTGGTTGTTCTGAATGGAAACCTGAACCAGTTCAAGTACAGGGCCATTCTGGAAGACACATTGCTTCCATTTGCTCGTGCAGCCTTTCGAGGAAACTTTGTCTTCCAAGATGACAATGCACGGCCTCATCGTGCTCGCATGATCCAACACTTTCTTGCTGACCGTGGTGTAGAGCATATGGAGTGGCCTGCCATGTCCCCGGATATGAATCTGATAGAGAACTTGTGGGCAGAATTAACGCGTCAAATCGACCACTTGGACCAGCAGCCGACCTCTGTGCGTGAATTGCAGCAGGCTATTGTCACTGCATGGCAAGCGATTCCTGTCCAAACCTTGGCAAACCCGTGAACAGCATGCCTCAACGTGTACGTGCTCTCCTGAATGCTCGTGGGGGTTACACGACGTACTGAACTGTAATTTTACTGTCCGTAATCCCAGTCGTAATTTAACTTTTGTTTTTGTTTAAAAAAAAATTGCCTAATGTGCAAAATAAAGAGATAGTTCTGGAAAACGTACAGAAGTTTAACACAGTACTGTCCATGAATTGAGTTCGATATCAGTTTGCATCACTTTCAAGGATCAATTTATTTGTTTTGAAATGTCAAATGTGGTTTTTGTTTCTTTTAAAGGTCACATTAATAAAATCTAGAATAATTTCAATATAATTCCAATGAACTTTTGGTTCTAAGACATCTTGAAAAGTAAGTTCACCCCCACAAAAAAAATATTCCATATTAAATGCCAAGTCTGTATATAATACTAGCCGAATGCACCCGGCGTTGCCCGGGTTCCTTTTGAATGAATTTACTACTATAATTCAGCTTTTACACGTGGCGGTAGAAGATTGACTATTATAATTCAGCTGAGCTTTTAATTGCCAAATGGGCCCAGCCCAGCTGAGGCGGTCTCGACCGGCCTCGCCACCTAGCCTATAACCTTCCCGGGGCCCATCCCGACATTTTTAGTTCTTTTTGAATGGATTTACTACTATAATTCAGCTTTTACGCACAGCCGTAGAAGATTGACTACTGTAATTCAGCTTAGCTTTTAATTGCGAAATGGGCCCAGCCCAGCCGAGGTGGGCCTCAACCGGCCTCGCCACCGAGCCTATAACCTTCCCGGGGCCCATCCCGACATTTTTACTTCTTTTTGAATGAATTTACAACTATAATTCAGCTTTTACTCGCAGCCGTAGAAGATTGACTACTATAATTCAGCTTAGCTTTTAATTGCGAAATGGGCCCAGCCCAGCCGAGGTGGGCCTCGACTGATCTCGCCACCTAGCCTATAACCTTCCCGGGCCCATACCGACATTTTTTGTATTAGAGGTTTCCTCCTATCTTTCACCGTTCAGGAGATTAGCGCGTGCAGACAAACAAACAAACAAACAAACAAAAACTTTCTTATATATATATAGATAGATATAGAAGATAGAAGATAGATATATTTTAGCTTATCTGGAATTTGAATCCCAGATAAGGTATTGTCATCATGTACTGTCCGTCTGTCGCCTATTTCGACTTTTCCGACCAAACTACTGGGCCAATCGGGCTGAAATTTGGCAGCAAGTTCCCGCTCCTTACTGGTAAAGTGGATTGCAAGTCTCATTCCGGTCACATGGCCAGAAGTCTGTCAAAATTGTGGACTTATAGTTAGGCAGTTAAGAGGAAGCATCGTTCATTTTTTCAGGAAAGCACCAAATTTGGCACAGATGTAGTATGGACCTATACAATTGTTTTCCTGAGGGGCGCCCAAAAATTCAGAAAATTCCAAAAAGCCAAAAAAATGTCCTGGATGCCGTGAAAAGGGGGAGAAAACGGGTATTGATTCGAACTGTAGATTCTGATATTGTGGTCTTGGCAATAGCACACTACTTTACCTACCAGTCACACGGTGTGGAGGAACTCTGGATTGCCATTGGCACTGGTAAAAGCTACCGCGACCTTGCCATAGATAAAAATTGCCACCGGCCTTGGCCGCAGGAAGTCCGAGTCTTTGCCATTATTTCATGCCTTCACTGGCTGCGACACAGTGTCATTTTTTGCCCAAATTGGGAAAAAGACAGCCTGGAAGGCTTGGTAGGCATACCCCAGCATCACGCAGACCTTTCATGCTCTCGCTTATAGGCCATCTGTGGACGCTATTACTATGGAACTACAGAGCATAGAAAGATATGTTGCCATCCTCTATGACCAGACTACCGAGATAAAGACAGTGAATGACATGCGCCGACACTTGTTCACGAAGAAGGCAAGAACAATTGATCACATTCCCTCAACAGCAGACGCCTTCGAACAACACCTAAAACGTGCATGTTTTCAGGCTGGACACGTATGGAGTCAGGCACTTGTGCCCTACCCAGAACTTCCATCACCAGCTGATTGGGGCTGGATGAAAACAGGGACTTCTTGGACACCAATTTGGACCACAATACCACTGATACAGGAGGCATGTTCAGAGCTTACAAGCTGCCATTGTAAGTCGGCCTGTAAAGGCAACTGTAAATGCTCCAGGGCAAATCTGCCCTGCACATCACTGTGTGACTGCGATGGACAGTACTTGTAGTACTACGTGTCTGTGCGAGAGCCTCCACCTTTTAAGTGCCAACAATATTTTAAGTTAAAACTGCAACTGTGTGTAACTTTGATTAATTAATACCATTCCATTGTTATCAGAGACCAATAAAACAATGTGTATCACTTGGAATTTAAATTTTACCTAAAATACTATGAGAGATTCAAGGAAAATGGAAACACCATGGCGGCCATCTTGAAATTAAAGATGATGGATGCCAATCTTTATGCAATTGATCCCATTGGATTCAGAGACCATGAAAACATGGGGTAAGACACTGGAACTGTGGTGTTATCGCTCATAGTATAGAAGTTATTGAGGGAAATAGGTTACAGAGGGCGGTCATGTTGAAATTCAATATGGCGGCCACCAGGGGTTCTGAATTTTTGGGCGCCCCTCAGGAAAACAATTGTATAGGTCCATACTACATCTGTGCCAAATTTGGTGCTTTCCTGAAAAAATGAACGATACGCCCTATTTTTCGGTCTTAACTGCCTAAGTATTAGTACACCAAGTCATTTGCCAAATCTCTACCGTGCACACAATTAGTGCATTGACCTGGATGCCGCTTTTATCTTCCTGTCAAGGCAGATGTTTCTCGAAGCGGTGTTCTGACTTCTTTCTTATTTCTGATATACTGTATATCAGTAACCACTCTGCCTTTCTGGAAAAGCCTCTTAACACCATGTAATTTGGTTTTATGTTTCTACATTCTCTAAGGCTCATGGAAGACCTTGGACGTAATACATGTTGCTTACTTGCTTACGATCGTGGCAGCAAATGGAGACACTTGAGGAACTCGCACCAATTTTGTCTGTCTGGGGCACACTGACTGATCGCTGTCCAGGTGGTTTCTAGCTCCCTCAACTCCCTTTTCACTGTATGCCACCAGGTCTCTGCTGGTCATCCAACCCTCCTTCTACCTTCAGGCTTAGGACAAATAAATCTGGAGACGATGGACTTGCGATTGCAGTTTATGTAATTTGAACCGAGGATCCATGTTTTATGAGGTGTGTACTCAAATGGGAATAGCAACCAAGCAAACCTGATTCCACCCTGTTTTGGACAATTTGTTATCTGTGTCTCTTGTCCTCTTCCTTGTAGTTACATCAATAAATGGATGTCACTCTGAAGATATCAGCTTGGTGGTGGAGTGGGTAAAGCTTTGTTGCATTGCCTTCCCTGTTATGCATTCAGTTATCACGGCTGCTCTGCAGATATTTCCATATCATGTGATGGAGTGTTAACCTGTCCAGAATTGGTTATTAGCTACAACAAGAATGACCACACCGTGGCCACAACCTGCGAAAAATCTGGTAACTGTCCAATTCGGAAATGCACATTTGAAGCACTCTTAAAGGATGAACAGCGCGATTGGGAAATGCACATTAAACTTGCTATTAAAATATTAACTCGACACCTCTCATCCATGTCACCCTCCGCCACAGTTATATCAGAACAAGCTTATTCATCACACAGTCACGGATTGCTTAACCCCAATATGTGGCCGTTCAAAAATTACATAACGCTATTTTTTTTTTAGGGAGGTACGTACTGTGTGTGCTGATAGGCTTGATTAAACCTTACTAATAATTTTTATTCCAAACGTGATTCGATCTTTCGGGGTACCTTATCATGAATAACAGTTGCTCCAAACTAAAACAATGGAAATCTGACACCAAATGGCACCAAACCAGGCAGTGTATAATCAGATTTGGCACACTAGAAAACCAAGATGGTAGCCAAATTATTTCATTTGGGTGCCATGGTGGGTGGAAAGGAGCGCCAAATGTGGGTGGGTTCCGGCAGCTGTCCGACCCATGGATGCACATTTTAAAAATCGATCCCCAAAAAGAACCACAACACCAAAAGCGACAATAATCATGCGTAGCTCTTGTAGACCTGCGACATGTCGCAGGTAAAAACATTTGCGACTTGTCAAGGATGTTTGATACTCCATCACTTTGAACCTCTTGCACCGCCACTCTGAGGATAACATGTATTCTCTATCCCTAATGTAAAGGGAGGATTTATTTGGAATGGGGCCAGAATAAAGGAATACTTTCAAAATATGCAATGCAACTCTTAACAGGGTGACTCAAAAAACGATTCATTAATTTTACAATTGTGATGAATTTTACAAAGCCCTGGGTTACTTACACAATGAAATGGTGGCTCAACATCGGGCAGCAGAGGTTGGAGTTGTCTCAAAAGAGGAAGTAGATGGAAGTCAAGGCTCATGAAGGAGCTAGAACAATGAATGGATCAACAAATAACAGAACAAAAGGAGCAGTACAAAGAGGGGTGTGGGATTTTGGGGGGAACACAAATAGCAGCGTTTAAGGACAAAATATAGGGAGAAAATAGACGCGATGGTGCGTCCTTCATAATTTTTCGATGTGAATGATGGTATGATTAATTCCGAACAATTTAGTGTAAATTATCTTGCTTGTAAAATAAAATTTGGCATTAACATTATCCATGCTTGTTCTCTCGTCATTTCAAAAGTGAATCTTGAGCTTTTAAAATGCAATGCGGGAAGCGGCTGCCGTAGACGGGAGACAGACTAATGCATGGGCAGGCACCATGGTTCACAATATTTGGATAGATACTGTATTGTAACAGGAGGGGGTGTTTACTATCTCGATCTGCTTAAAGATAAAATCTGCAGGCGGGCCATGGGGTTGGGACATCTTGATGAGACTGCGGCATGATACTGAAACTAAAACAACAGCCCAGCGTTCAAATGACTGAATAATTTGCCTGCACATGCGCTCATGCTCATAAACAGCACACACTTATTCAATTTAAATATGTCGGAAGTTTGACTCAAACCAAAACAAAACGCAATTACAAAAATAGACGTAAGATGATTAATAAATATGAATGGGTAAACACGACGGGGAGGGTGGGCATGCACTTAACTTTAAAACACAAATGGACTCGCCAACTTAACACAAAGCAAGCCTTAACCCCCCAGAGACATATAGGAGGGTATAAAGAAAGGGGGTGGGGGCAGGGGGTGGAAATAAAAGGATGATACAATGAAACTCTTGCACTTCCCACAGCTGGGGGTGGTCCTGAAATGATCCAGCAGGAACTGCCATGAACTCTCGTTCACAGTGGTGTTTCCCCTGATCCACAACTCCACCATTGCAGCATAGAGAGAATTTCCTTACCTTTTTCATGTGACACCGACCTGCTCTGACACCTGTTGTGATGTGTAGTCGATGCTCATTATGAAATCAAGTCGAGACCTCTTTTCCAGATATGAGGCTTTCTTGAAATCTATCTCCACATACCCAATAACACAGAATAAAAAGATAATATTAGAACTACAGAGAAAGAACGTAATAGCACTTCCCATTAATCTATAAGCAAGCGAATAACCATTTAACATTCCCCTTCATACGGATATCAAACCCTTCCTCTTCTCCAATGGCTTGATCTCTGATCATCAATTTGGATTCAGACCAGGTCATTCTACTCTGGACATGTTGCTTCTGCTGTCTCAACAATGGATGGAGGTCCTCAATGCCAAACAGGAAATCAGAGCTGTCTCCCTTGACATATCACATGCCTTCGATACGGTCTGGCACCCAGCTCTGCTCACCAAACTCTCTTCCTATGGTATCCATAGAAATCTCCACTCAAGGCTTGCGGACTTCATCTCTGGTCGTAGGCAACGTGTGGCCCTGAATGGATTTCTCATCTTCCCTTCCTGTTCTGGCTGGAATTCCCCATGGTAGTGTTCTGGGCTCGGTACTATTTCTGGTCTTCATCAATGATCTCTCCGACTCTCTGGAAAATCCTCTCTATCTCTTTGCTGATGACTCCACTCTCTGCCGCTCCATTCCTCATCCCTCAGATCAGCAGTCTGCAGCCTCCTCACTCTCTGCAGACCTAGACAAAATCACAGACTTGTCAAACAAGTGGAACATGTCTTTCAATCCTGACAAATCTCACACTCTTACTATGTCTCTCCGAAAAGACTGACTGGAAAACCCTCCCATCTACTTTCTCAACAATCCTCTCCAAAAAGTTCTGTCGCTCAAGCATTTGGGTCTCACTATATGTCATGATCTTTCTTGGGAAAACGACATTTCCAAGCTGGCCTCCAAAGCCAGTCGCCGACTGGGCATCCTCCGTCGTGCGAAGTCCTTCCTTGGCACACCTGAGCTCCTCACCACATACAAGGCTTTCATCCGCAGCTCAATGGAATACTGTTCCCCCATCTTGGCCGGTGTTACTGCCTCACACCTAGCTCGGCTTCACGCTGTTGAAACCAAAGCTTTCAGAATCATTGGAATATCCTGCGATGAAGCTAACTCCGAGGGCCTTTCACTCACTCACCGCAGGCAGGTTGGTGGCCTTTCTGTCTTCTACCGACTCCTCTCCGGCCTTGCTCCCCCAGCTCTCTCTGTGCTCTGTCCCCAAAATATTCCTACAGGTCGCACAAGATCTGCCAGCAACCCTCTTATGGTTAAACTGCTAAAATCTAGGCTCTCTGCTCACCTTCGCTCTTTCATTCCCCTTTTCTCCTGCCTCTGGAACAAACTCCCCCACTCCCTTCAATCCCACTCCTCCCTCCAGGTCTTTAAAACAACTGTTCACCACCATCTCTTATCTTCCCCCATCCAAAACCTTGATCTTTTCTACCCCCGCTAATTCACCCCATATACACTTTTTTGAAATTCCAACTTCTTTCCTGGAAGTCCTTGCAGTGTCCATATGTTTTATACCTCTCCCACCTCCCCCCAAGCCCTCTCCCTGCCACATTTCTCTCGATGTCCCTGCTCTCAAATGTTGTGTTTGTGTCCTTCCCCCTCTCTCCCCATCTTGTCTATCGCTCCCCTTATTTTGTGTTTTATGTGTCGGTTTGACTTTTTGTGTGATTAATGTTCGCTCTTTCACGAGCCTCGATCTTGTATACAAAAAAAAAAAGAATACCTTACTCGATTGTCTGCTCAAAGAATACAGAAACAAAGCCAACAACCCTCCTCCTTCCTACCCAGAATTCCATTATATCCACTTCTCAATGCCATCCCACAACCGAATCTTCTTCTTCATATTTCATCATATTCTCCCTCCGTTAAAAACACAAGCTAGCAAACAAATAGCAAATTAACAAGAAATCAACGTATCAGAGTGCAGAGCTCTACCAACCAAAACAAGTAGGCGGTTGGCACAATCTTCCAGCATGGGTCCGATAAATCCCTTCATTCCCTGGATCCCCGGATCACACAAAAGGAGGATCGTCCTCATCAGACTGCTCTCTTTGAGGGCTTCCTGACACCGATGGGATCTCCGGAACCTTGACGTTATCAGTAATCATTTTATCCCCGGTCGATCCTTGCTGCGACTCTATTTTGATGGGGGAAGCCGAAATTCCGTCTCCATTGTCGTCAACAGCCCGCTGATTTCCTCTCTGCAAGGCGCGAGATGTTGGACTGATAGGGTAGTCTCGCGTCCGTCAGGCAACCTAACATGAGCGTACTCCGGATTTGCCTCTAGGATTCCCATGCGATCCACCAACGGCTCATATTTACTTTGTCTGACCGCTCGTCTCAGGAGAGCCTGACCGGGCTCCGTCAACCAAGAGGGTAGCATCAACCAAGAGGGTAGCGTTTGCCCACTAGCACTACGTCACTGGAATTGAAACAAGCGGTCATGCGGCGTTTCATTCATGGCTATACACAATAGCGAATGAATAGCGTGCAGTGCATCAGGCAACAGTTGCGGAGGTAAACTGCATGACCTCAAGCTCATTGACACGGCTCTCCAAATAATCACGTTATACCATTCCACCAGGCCATTGCCTTGAGGATTGTACGCTGTGGTACGGCTAGAGGCTACACCTCGATCCTGGAGAAACTGCTTAATCTCTCGAGACAAAAAGACCGTACCTCTATCCGAGTTTATAAAAGCAGTGTATCCGAACAGTAAAAACAATTGCCGAAGTCATTCAATCACCGTTGCAGATGACAGGTCAACACACGGAAAAGCAAACGGAAATCGGGAGTACTCATCAACAACAGTAAGGATGTATCGGCGAGGCCCTACAGCCGGCAACGGACCTTTGAAATCCATGTTCAAACGCTCCCAAGGCCTTCCGACATGAATCAGAGTTCCCATAGGCAGTCTATAAAAACTCTGTTTAACTTCGGCGCACATGGAGCACGTCTTACAGAGACGCCGGACTTCATCTATAGAAAAAGGCAGATTCTTACTCCGCACGAAGTGAGCCATTCGAGTGACCCCGGGGTGACAAAGCGATTCATGAATATCATGTAACTCACCGGTGGTCATTCACGAACAGACCGGTCGAGATAGAGCATCAGCAGCCAGATTATCTCGTCCCGGTCTATGCACAATGTCAAAGCTAAAGTCGGCTAATTCAATGCGCCAGCGAGCGATCTTCTCATTTTTAATCGTCTGGGGGTGCCGAACGTCATACATGAAAGCGACGGACTGCTGGTCTGTAATCAGCTGAAAATGCTTACCTAGTAGGAAATGGCATCACCGTCTAACTGCTTCTACAATTGCATAAGCTTCCTTCTCGATGGGAGAATGTCGCTTCTCACTATTTGACAAAGTCCTAGAAAAGAATGCGATCGGCGTTCCAGTTTGATTGAGCGTCGCCGCGATAGCACTCTTCGAGGCGTCTGTCTCGACCATGAAAGGAACAGACTCATCAATCGAGGTCACAGCAGCACTAGCTCTATCGTCTTTCAGTTGTTGAAAGGCAGCCTTAGCGGGACAAGGTTAGCGGAAATTTTTTACATTCTACCAGTGGTCTGATCTTCTCTGAAAAACATGGTGCCCAATTGGAATAATGAGCAAACAGACCCACTGCTCTACACAACGCAGCGCGATCAACGGGAGGGGCCATATCGAGCAAAGGTTGCAGCCGAGCCGAATCAGGTCGTATCTCCCCTCCGGTCAGGGTGTACCCCAAGATATCTACTGTTTTGACTGAATAGCTACACTTATCCTTGTTGAAGGTCACATTGTATTTCTGAGCCACGTCCAAAAACCGCCGTAAGTTCGAGTCATGATGCACCTGATCCTGGCCGCAGACTGTGACATTGTCAACGTACAGTCGTACACGAATACGTCTTTTAGTTGCTCTCTGGATATAATGTCATCAATCACCTGTTGGAAGCACGCGGCCCCGTTAGTGACGCCGAAGGGAATCCTACGAAATTGGTACAACCGTTGACCCGATTCGAAGGCGGTGTAAGGGCAATCTGTCTCCCTGATAGGTATCTGGTGATAAGCACTTCGAAGGTCCAAGGTGATAAATACCCTGGAGGTAGATACCTCCCTGACCATGTCTTCCATCTTGGGGAGTGGGACGGCATCAAGTTGGGTAAATCGATTGATCGTTTGAGAATAATTGATGACCATTCGCTTCCGGTGATTAGGGTGATTGACTACGAGCACTTGAGCCCTCCAAGGTGAGCTGCTCGGTTCGATGATACCCTCATGTAGCAGCCGCTTAGTCTCATCCGCGATAAATTGAGCATCCGGGCCGAGTATCGCCTAGACTTCACAGTAATCGGCCAGCAATTTGGTGTCAGACATGGGAACAGCAGGGGAGGCTCAATAGACATTTCCGCCAAACTACATACAGAGAAGACGTTAGGGGTTTGCTCACCATTGAACTTCATCTCTAAACGCCTGTGCTGATTCAAGAAATCATGTCCCAGGAGAACATCGGAGCACAGATTCTGCAACACCAACATCTTAACATCCGTATACAATATATCATTAGCCACCAAGTTCACTACACAAACCCCTTTTGAACTTTGCCATAGTGCTGCTGAAGCCATATACACACGCTGAGTGGCCAGAACAGTGGGCCATCCATGTCTCCTGACAACATATTGGCTGACGTGGCTTTCACTGCTCCCAGTATTGATCAAAGCTTCAGCCGCTTCACCATTGATCACCACAGGTATCACCGCTCTCGCCAGGCCACGAGGCACGACCCCATTGACAGGCACAGCTCTAGATGCGCGCATGCCCGCGAGCATCGTTCGTCTCGTCTTGGTCGAGCTACAGACTTTGGCAAAGTGTTCCTTCTTGCCACAACAATTACATATCACTTCTCAAGCATGACACTGGCTCCTCGGATGTCATCGATTCCCGCAAAAAAATTTTTTTTACATCGCCGCTGCAGGAGTGATCGCAGCCGTGGTAATCGGGCTGCTCTCCTCAGCGTCCTGACTCTCGCCGAGGGGGGCCAGGCAAGCGTCAGCCCACTCGGGAGCTCTCTCCGTGACAGAAACTGCATCCGAGCATTTCTCGGCAGTCGTGGTGCTCGCCGTCAGATATTGATGTCCGTATGACTCAGATCGGACCTGGGCCAGTTGCAGAACCCTGGCCTGTTCATACGCAACCTGAAAGGTCATAGCCTCGTTCTTGAGCAGTCGCTGATGAATAGCAGGCGATTGGAGACCAGTAATGAAGGCATCTCGCATGAGGTCATCAGTGCCCTCGATGGCCGGCTGAGCCGGCACCCCACAGTTCTAGCCGAGTTGTCATAACACCTGCGTATACTGCTCCAATGTCTCAGCTGGTTCTTGCCTGCGCGTAGCAAGCAGAGGTCGGGCATAGATAGCGCTTCGTGGTTTTACGTAGAGTGCTGGCAAGACCGCTACAGAATTGTCATAGGTCTCACAGTGGGAGAAATAGTCAAAGACATCACTGGACATGTTGCAAATGAGGATATTCAGCTTCTGTCGGTCCGAGACGTCGGGTACGGCTTCCAGATAGTTCTCTAAAGATCATATCCAGTGCGTCCATTGGTTTCCAGAATTGCTTGCATTCGGGTCTCCGTTGAACCTCTCGGGTTTGCGTAGTTTATCCATGGCACTTGAATGTCGAGATGGATTTCAATAAATTATTATGAAATCAAGTCGAGACCTCTTTTCCAGATAAGAGGCTTTATTGAAATCTATCTCCACATACCCAATAACACAGAATAAAAAGATAATATAAGAACTACAGAGAAATAATGTAATAGCATTTCCCACTAATCTATAAGCAAGCGAATAACCATTTAACATTCCCCTTCATACCTTACTCAAGTGTCTGCTCACAGAATACAGAAACGAAGCCAACAACTCTCCTCCTTCCTTCCCAGCATTCTATTATATCCACTTCTCAATGCCATCCCACAACCGAATCTTCTTCATATTTCATCACAAAGCTCTTAACTCTCTTTTTCCTCTCTGTCTTACTGAGCTGATCCCTACCTCTCTGAAGTGCACTGAGAGCTTGAATACCATTGGTCCAGACGCTTGCAAACCAACAAATTGGTGCATGATTGTCCGTGTAATGCCATGCTGGCCGCTTCATGCATGAAAAAAAACCGTTGGTGGGTATATTTCCAGACAAACCTCGAATATCAAATCCAATTGATCAAATGCGTCACTGGCCACATGACACCCGATACATAGTGCCAGGCAGAACACTCTGCCCAATGCCTACACTGCACCAGTGTGATGCTCTAAAGAGGGATAATTAAAAGAAAACATGGCATATTGAAAAATGAAACAACACAGCCAAATTAGAGGATGACGTAGGGCAATCTAAACACAGTCCCTGGTGATATTGAGACAACAATCGAAACACTCACACTAGATTAGGACATACATACTGAACTAATTAAATTATCCCTTCCCATAGGCCATTTTTAGTTCAAAATTATTTGGAGATTTTTTTGTTACAAACCTGTTAGATGTGATCACCATTTTGCCGACACTTCCTCCAATTAATAGTAACTTGGATAAATAAATATTGGACCAATATATAGACCAACATCTGAAAACGCAATGTTGAGCATGGATAAAAGAATACCGTAGGAGAGGTAGAACTGTATAGGAATAGCAGGGACTGCGTTACGTGTAGGAGTATTTTGATGTATTAAGTCGAGAGAATGTCGCTTAAGTTTGTTTAATTGTGCATCATACGAGGGATGATGCTATGCTAATTAGTAATAGGGTTTAAAGATAATTCTCCCCTGTGCGTCATATCCTCTGTAATTTTTCCCTCACGTTTCTACTGACACACCTTTAAATTACAACTGCCGGCAAAATCCAAGAATGATCCGGTCGAACTGGGCCCGCCCCATGGACCTAATAAGGTGAAAGCCCCACCCAGAAAAGGCGGGGAATCAATGGGCAGAGAGGAAGACCGGCAGGCCACGCCTTGAGGGACAGGATTGGCTCTCACGGCGAGAGGAAGAGAGGTGCATGTCTTCTGCGGGAATAAGAAGCTGGCCATTTTGTGTGCTGGCACATTCTGTGTGCACTTTGAGGTGAGTGAGAAGCCTTCGACGCTTTGGCGGCAATCGAAAGAGGAGGTCTATTCCTGGGCTCACCAAAGAGCTGGAGGCCGCGTTGTGCTCGCCCCGGCAGTGGAGGAGAAAGGGAGCCGTCTTCACGAGCTCGCCACAGACTCGATAGGAAGCGCCTTCGAAGCATGGCGGCTCCGCCATTTTGATTTCCCTGCGTGGGTGGCTCAAGATCAACCTCCGCTCGCTTTACAAAAAGGCCCTTTGGGACAAGCTAAGTGCCGGCACAAAAAGGGAGATTTTAATTTTATTTTATCTTTCCACTGTCGTGTTCTGTGAGTGGGTGTGTGAGGTACCTCTGTAGAAATTAGTTTTTACCTCAACATATATTTTGTCCGCGTCGTATTTGCTTTATTTTCATGAAATCATTTGTGTTGCATTTTATCGTGGTTTCGGAATAAACCCGTGTGCTCCGTTCAGTTAAACATCTCGCATCTCTTCCTTCCCGTGTGCACTATAAATAACCGCCATTTTTGGGAGTCGCCTCGGGAGTTAAAGCTGGTTCGGCTATTTGTCCCCGTGTGATCTTAATCGCCAGGTGACGTGACATATATATATATATATATATATATATATATATATATATATTATATATATTGTTACAGATTTGGGAACCCCCCCCCCCCCCCTTCACTTGTAAATATCCCCCTTTGTATAATCCCCTTTTATTAATTATTAAATATCGCACCCTAGGTCATCGCAACACGCAGCCAATCTTAGAATCATCTTGCTAATTATTTCCTATTCTATGTTTAATTAAGGCTCTGTATCCACTAGATTGACACCACATTGCATTAACAAATAAGGAAAGCTCCCCTTCAATGATTCCATACCCCAGCAAACTCTCTCTCTCTACAAAGCAGCTCGACAAGCGTGGGGTGCGCGCCCTCTCAACTGGCCTTGTTTTGAAAGCTGCATTCGCCGCCATTTTGAACATGTGCTCTGTATTGGACAAGAAGGCGGGGTCGCCGAGAAGAGGCGTGACCGTGGCTCGCCACAAGCACGGAACTGTTCAGCTCCGTTACCAAATAAGGCTACAAACAGAGCACGTGGGCGGGACCCAAACGGCCGAGGGCGTGTCACGACCCCACTTAATATATGCGTGCGAGGATCGCGCATAAAGGGATGGGAGGAGATGAGCCGTTGAGGCCAGCAGAGGCAACGAGTGCGCAGCAAAAGAGGGTTGCCTGACGCGAGAGATCGTGCCTTGCCTGAGAGAGGAAATCCCATTATTACCGACAGAGAGAGAGGGTCGTGGCGTCGACGCGGCAATATCTGTCCCAGTGGTTGTCGGGTTCGCTTTAAACCAACAGCGCGAGGTCGGAACGGAACCTCGACGGCTGAACGAGCCCAACCGGCCGCCTTTGCCAGCTGAACGGACCTTCTCCTGCGATTCCTGTCATCATCCCCGTGTGAGTCTGTCTTTGTTTGTTCTGTCCTGGGTATAAGTAAGACTGTATCGATAAGGCTGCCCTGTGTTCTTTTTACATCCTTCTACCTTTGTACAGCTTTGATCTTTCTTTTCCTCTGGTGGTTGTTATAATAAATGTGTGCTCTTTCTCCAAGCTTTGGTTTCGTCTTCATCCAGTTGCTTTAGTCTTTTCTTTCCATTGGTCTACGTGGCACGATTAAAACCGCTATAATCGGGTTAGTAATTGTTAACGGCCTGGGTCGTGACTCGCTTCGCTCGGCGTGTCCATTACCGTCGCGACTCGGGCGGGGCTGTCTCCTCGCTGGTTGGGAGGTCACGGTAGCAGGTATTCGGGGGGGTCTTTTTTTTGGGTCTCTGGCCCGATTACCCTGGTCGTGGCTGACCACCAGTGACGTCACAGACCCCCAGGATCGGCGACGGCCAGTATAACGGACAAGGGGTTAACCCCCCTTGCTAACGGGAGAGCCGTCGTCCCAGATCTGTAACAAATGGTGTCTGGGAGTGAGATTTGAGGCCCGAACCAAATTTTTTATAACATCAAAAAATTTAGTCAAAATTAAGAGCGCCCAAAATTTTAGAATATCCCAAATTTGAGTCGTGCCATGGAGGACCAAGGCAACTGGATGCCGGTGGCGTTAGAAGATAAGGTAGAGTTAATGACCCAGGACCCCAGGGAGGAGGTTGGAGAAGGTGTAACACTAACAGTGGGGGTTGCAGGTGCACAAGATGGCGCCCTCGTGCACGAGGTTTCAGGCGCACAAAATGGCGCCTCGCACGTGGTCGCGGCAGTCGAGCCCGCGTTGTCAACGGTCTGGGATCCATTGCTTGCAAATTTGTGGAAATGTTTGACCCAGTGGAATGAGGAAAACAAAATGTATGCCCAGGGGCTCATATCCACCAGAGAAATTAACAACATGGGTGTTCAAATGACTAAGGAACTAAAAGAAATGAATACGGGGTCAAAAAGGGAGGAATCCAGGTGTGATATGGAAAAGATGGGGACGAGTTTGGCAGTAGGGGAGAACCTTGGGAGCAAATCGGGCAAGCAGGTCCCAAGGGTGCACGACGAGGTAACGCGGGTCGAGAAGCGCAGGTTGAGCGAGTCGGAGCAAGGCACAGGTAACCGGACCGGGGTAGACATCGCGACCCGGGGTATGGAAAAGCCGGCGACCGCTGAGGTAGAGGGAATTTTAATACAGCCAGCGGTCGTCGAGGTGAGTAAAGAAAAAGTAGTGGGAATTGAAATTGGAGAGACCGGGGACTTAGAAAAGCACTCGCGGCAGGGAAAGATGGAAAATGTGCAAAGTCCCTGCTCACATCACGATGCTGTGCTTAATAACACCAATGAAAGTTTGCAGGTGGTGTTGGAGTGAAGGAGAAGAATCCCCCAGGTGAGTCGTGCTGTATATTGTGCGGGGAGATTTTGCAGGAGGATGTTTGGCGCAGAAAGAATTCTCGCGTGCTTGGGATCGAGAAAGCATCCGGGCGTTGGTGAAGGGTCCCCTGTGAGTGGTGTGAGTGGAAATGGCGCGCTTGTGGAAAAAAGTGTGCATCGGGGAATGAGCGTGTTACAAAGCGCGAGTGTGAAACTGAGTGCGAGCGAGAATGCACGTCGGAGTGTACGGAGTGTGACACGGAGAGTAAGGTGGTGGTGGAACGTGTGCGAGAGTGTACACCTGAGTTAGTGGTGGCGCGTGTGCGGGAGGGCGCACCGAAGCGCGTGATCGGGTGTGCAAAAGAGTGCACACCCATGCTTGTCACAGAGGATGTGACCGAGGAGCGGGTGCGAGGATGCACGCTTGGGATGAGTGTGCGAGAAAGCACACCTGAGTTCGTTGTGGTGTGGGTGTGGGAGAGCCCATGGAAGCGCGTGAGTGGGTGGATGCAAGAGTGCACGCCCATGGTGAGTGTTACGGAGGACGTAACGGAGGAGAGGTGTGGAACGAAGTATGTGAACGAAGAGGGTGCGCGAGAGGTGTGGTGTGTAACAGGGAGTGCGGTGGTGGAATGGACGGAGTGTGTGGGATGCACTGGAGGCGCCGAGACACCGGGCTTGGTGAGTGTAAAAAGGGTAGCGTATGCATGTGAGCGTGCGAGTAAGGCATCGACGTGGACCGGAGCAGCGTTTAGGGCGACGGATAGCATGCGCGGTGCGCTTTGTTTGCAGCGAGGACCGGCCGGGACCGTAAGCACGTCGCTCTTCGGAGCGTCGTGCGCGATTCGGGCCGGGTCCCGCACTGAATGGTCGGTGCCGCGTCAGAGCGGCAATCGGCGCGATTCCGGGGGAGGGGAGCCAAGTCGGATCTTTGTCCCCTGGTGGCGGGGACGGGGTTCCGACCGGGCGAGATTGAGCCATCGGGCCGGAGGCCGCAAGGATCCGCGCCGAGATCGTGCGTGGAATCTTGGTCCGACCAAACCGCCTCCCCTGAACCTAATGCCGGACGGATTCAACCTGCAGGCGACCAAACCACCCAAATTCATTGCTCGGCTTTGCGAAGCCGAGTTTTAATGATGTAACGACGCACCGAGGCTCAGATATAGTGGACTGTGATGATGATAGTGTTTTGGATTCGAAATTTTGGAATAGTGAATAGGATTGGCAGAAGTGATTGGCAAAAATTTGATGATTGGCAAATGATTGGTAGAATGATTGGCAAATTTTGATTGGTTGGAATTTAATGGCAAAATTGGTAGTGAGAGATGCCCAATGTGGTGGGATGGCAACTCTGCCATCCCTCACATACGGGGCACATGAGCACTAGCTATGGGGTTTATGGCAGTGTAAGCTCGCCGAGGGAGGGTTAGGATAATGTATAGGGATCTAGAGAAGATTGACCAGAGGTAACGGTCGCGTTAAGTAGCGACATTCCACCTGTAGTGGGGACGTAGATAGATTAGTTTGGATTACAACGACGAGGGAGTGCAATAGTATAAGGGGCGACTGGGAAGCGCGAGTTTCAGAGGGGAGTAGTTAGATCAGATGATGCCGTGTGTGTGTAAAAGTGTATTCGGAAGTGTATTGTGAAAAGTGTGAGGTGATTGTGAGTTGTATTGAGCGTGAAAGTGTATGGAGCAGCGCATGAGGAACAATGGTGGTTGTGCATTGTATTGAATGATTGAAGAAGCCTGGGAGGAAGGAGGATGCAGGTGGCACCAGGTGTGATTGCACAGGTGTGCAAGTGAACAGGTGTATGGAGCAGTGTATGACTGAGTAGTGGTGATTGTGTGTTGTGTTGACCGAATGGTCCTGGAGGAAGGAGAAGGAGAGTGCAGGAAGCACCAGGTGTGATGGCACAGGTGTGCAAATACAGGTGTATGGAGAATGGTTGTGTGGAATATATGGAGTATGGAATATATGGAGTATGGAATGGATGGTGTGGAGTGAGTATGGTGAAAACTGTGGAGTGGAGTGGATGGTGCGAAGGTGTGTATGGGGAGGATGGACCCCATCACGAATACCCGGGGAGGGTAGTTAAAGAGTTAGGTAGAGGGAGTAGGTAAATTGTGGTTGGATATTGGCATCTGTGGTGCGTGGTGGAAGAATGGTGTTTGGATGGGTGCATTAGTAACGTGGAAATGGCTGGGCGTGTGGCCTGTTAGTGTGTGTAGTTAAATGGGCACTCCGCCACTGTTAGGATGTCGGCCAGGTGAGGCCGCAGGTGGGCTCTGGGAGCCGGTAGAGTTGTTGTGGATGGGGCCCGAGGATCCGGAGGATGGACCCGGGTAGCCCAGTGCCAGAGAGGGCACCGAGTGGGGTAAGCGCCAAGGAGGGCCTTCCCCAGGTAGATAGGTTAGGGTAAGGCGCAGGTAAGCTCGGAGGCAACTGCAGTGGTGGAGGTGTGCAGGTGGGTAGACCTGCTGGGAGAGCCACACGACCCAGTCCTGAAATTGTGCAAAGGCACAGCGAGTTGAATCGGGGGAGTGAGACCCCAAATTGATGAAGCACCACAGTTTGGTCAATGGGAATTTGGTTCTTAAAACCGCATAGAGTAAGATGGCCAATGGATTGGCAGGGAAAGACCCCGGGTACTGTAAAGTGTATTAAAGTCATTTAGAGGATAGTTAGGATTAAGAATCTCCTCGCACCATCTACATCCACTCACCTGAGGTGACGGTGCTCCACACCATGCCATGGTTGTTATTGTTTTTTTTTTGTGCAAATGTTTTGGATTGTGAGACACATCATGACGTGGGTGTGACATTGTGCGTAATTCCATCTCCTCCTCCTTAGGAGGGACTGATGATGAATTGGATGATGGCAAATTTTGGATTAGTGGGAGTGAAGACGAATTTGGTATAGGGGAGATATGGGGAAGACGAGACAGATAGCGACGGATTTGTAAGGTGAAGTGTAATGTGTAGGTTTTCGTAAATACGGGGAGGGGCAAGGGGGGCAGTGTAGGTCACATGTGGTGGGCGTACGTAGGGACGAACCTTTCTCAGCTCGCTCCCATGCGCCCCTCATTCTGCATTGCCTTGTTTTGATGTGTACCCTTGCGCTCTGACCCATAACTCACCTGTCTTCTGTCTCCCACCCGAGGACCGTGCTCTCTGGGCACTGGGGGGGGGGGGGAGGATGTGCCGGCGCTGCATTTGTGTGCCCGCACTTCCGCTGCCTGCTGCCTGGACCGGTACACCTATGGACCACACGATCTGTGTGGCCAGCCACATATTGACCACGGGTTTTGTGGCCAAGCACCACCCACTTATGGACCCCACGGGATGGGGCCTGGCATCTCTGCTGGGACAGCCTTGCTGCCAGCATGCTGGCTTGCGGACCTCGGGAGGGGGCACCTAAGCCTAACAGGTGGACCACCCTGTAGTCGGCCCCTGTTGGCCATAAATAAAAAAGGTGGACACTTTTGCGCCCTTTGTGTGCTTTCCCCCCTTATTTCTAAATAGGCCGCAAGCCAGGAAGTCCAGCCAAGTAAGAAGACAGAAGATCGCTATCGGCAGACCATCGGAGCACGGTGGACCACCGGCCGTGCTGACACCACCAGTGACATTTGAACTTTGTTTGAAATAACTGTGCACTGGATGGTGCTGACTGCATAGCTGTATTTTGGGTGTGGTGCTTTATTGGTGCTTATGGTGCTTTTATCGGTGCTCTGAGGTTGCGCTGCATATCAATGCGTGCCTCAGAGCACCCGTGGGTTGGTGTATCGGTGCAGTGCAATGCATGCCTTTCCTCTCCTTTTCAAAAACAACATCTGCATTTTATTTCCCAAAAGAACAGGTCCTGGGTTAGTGTTGTAAATACCAAATAGTGTAGTCTCTTGTAAATAAGCTCCCCACCGTAAATGTGTAGTTTGAAATTAATTCCGCAATTCGTTTAGTTTGTGGGTGTAAGTCTGTTAGACAGAATGCAACGTGGCAGGGGGACATATTTAATTCCCTGGTAAAACTGTCGCACTCAGGGTCAGTGTAATATCAGAGGGTTTTCCATCTAAGTGCCACACTAAAAGTAAAGTTGTCGGGCCAGGGACGGCCCTGGGAAAGAGAAGGGTGCAGTGTTACAGATTTGGGAACCCCCCCCCCACCTTCACTTGTAAATATCCCCCTTTGTAATATAATCCCCTTTTATTAATTATTAAATATCGCACCCTAGGCCATCGCAACATGCAGCCAATCTTAGAATCATCTTGCTAATTATTTCCTATTCTATGTTTAATTAAGGCTCTGTATCCACTAGATTGACACCATGTTGCATTAACAAATAAGGATAGCTCCCCTTCAATGATTCCATACCCCAGCAAACTCTCTCTCTCTGCAAAGCAGCTCGACAAGCGTGGGGTGCGCGCCCTCTCAACTGGCCTTGGTTTGAAAGCTGCGTTCGCCGCCATTTTGAACATGTGCTCTGTATTGGACAAGAAGGCAGGGTTGCCGAGAAGAGGCGTGACCATGGCTCGCCACAAGGGCGGAACTGTTCAGCTCCATTACCAAATAAGGCTACAAACAGAGCACGTGGGCGGGACCCAAACGGCCGAGGGCGTGTCATGACCCCACTTAATATATGCGTTCGAGGATCGCGCATAAAGAGATGGGAGGAGACGAGCCATTGAGACCAGCAGAGGCGAAGAGTGCGCAGCAAAAGAGGGTTGCCTGACGCGAGAGATCGTGCCTTGCCTAAGAGAGGAAATCCCATTATTACTGACAGAGAGAGAGAGAGAGAGGGTCGTGGCGTCGACGCGGCAATATCTGTCCCAGCGGTTGTCGGGTTCGCTTTAAACCAATGACGCGAGGTCGGAACGGAACCTCGACGGCTGAACGAGCCCAACCGGCCACCTTTGCCAGCTGAACGGACCTTCTCCTGCGATTCCTGTCATCATCCCCGTGTGAGTCTGTCTTTGTTTGTTCTGTCCTGGGTATAAGTAAGACTGTATAGATAAGGCTGCCCTGTGTGCTTTTTACATCCTTCTACCTTTGTACAGCTTTGATATTTCTTTTCCTCTGGTGGTTGTTATAATAAATGTGTGCTCTTTCTCCAAGCTTTGGTTTCGTCTTCATCCAGTTGCTTTAGTCTTTTCTTTCCATTGGTCTACGTGGCACGATTAAAACCGCTATAATCGGGTTAGTAATTGTTAACGGCCTGGGTTGTGACTCGCTTCGCTCGGCGTGTCCATTACCGTCGCGACTCGGGCGGGGCTGTCTCCTTGCTGGTTGGGAGGTCACGGTAAGCAGGTATTCAGGGGGTCTTTTTTTTGGGTCTCTGGCCCGATTACCTTGGTCGTGGCTGACCACCAGTGACGTCACAGACCCCCAGGATCGGCGACGGCCAGTATAACGGACAAGGGGTTAACCCCCCCTTGCTAACAGGAGAGCCGTCGTCCCAGATCTGTAACAATACATACATATATATATATATATATATATATATATATATATACATATATATATATATATATATATATATATATATATATATATATATATATATATATATATATATATATATATATATATTGTTACGGTACGCGGTTAAGGATGGTATGTTTGCCGAGCGGAGGCTCCGCGACCGAACAGTTGTTCCCCGACTAAACCCGATTCACCCAAACGTTGGCCGTATCGCGCCACAGATATTCAATGTGGAAAAGACTAAGACGACGAATGCAAAGAGGAAGAAGAGGTCGTACAGAAGAGTAACGGGGTTTATTATTATTTACACACACATAAGCCAAAAGAGCAGTCACGGGTATTTACAGCGGACATGAAAAAGCAGGTAACACAGTGCAAATTACTAGCTTATACTGACTTAATTACCTACCCAGGACAGCACGAACAGAACAAACTCACGTACGCAAATGGATGGAAGGGTAGGAATCGTTTGGAGGGATGAGCAGGTGGGATCACAGGGCACAGCGAGCAGGTCCACTCCGGGCGGGAAGCGAGGAGCCGGCAGCTCCTTGTATTCGGCTTTACAGCGCATGCCGGCAGCTCCTTGTATTCGGCTTTACAGCGCACGCCGGCAGCTCCTTGTATTCGGCTTTACAGCGCACGCCGGCAGGGTCACTCGGCTGGTTGAAACGGGGCTGGTTGAAGCGGCTCTTTGTCAAAGGCTTTTCGTATCTCTCACGCAACTCCGGTGCAACTCTGAACTCTCTCCCGCTGGACTGCCAACCCTCTTACGCACCTGGACTCATCTGCCGTATCTCTCGTGTAGCTTGTCCCAGCGATCGTCGCACCCTTCTGTCCAAACCTTCAGCGCGGGTCTGACACGCCCTCCTCGGTTTCGGTACCGCCCTCCCCCCCCGTGCTCTGTTTCGTGACCTTGTATGGTAATCCCATGGGCTTGTCTCCTTATTTGGGCATGGCGCCGACGGCACGCCCCTCGTGGCGAGCCACGGGCTTGTTTCCTTATTTGGGCATGGGGCTGAACAGCCCCGCCCTTCGTGGCGCGCCCTGGGCTTGCCTCTCCCGGGCGACCCCGCCCCTCCTGTTCAAACAGAGCACGGAGCACATATTCACTATAGCAGCGAAATGAGAGGGCGTGCACCCCACGCTTGTGAACTGCTTTACCCGCAGATGGAGAGTTTGGCTGGGAAATGGAAGTATTGAAGGGGAGCTATTCTTAATTGATTCGGTGCAATGGAGTATTATTTTAATGGAAGACAAGGCCTTACCCTAAAACACATAATAAGATATAAGCTACTGAACAAGGGTTTTATCGGGTCCTTCAATGTGGTGTTTCATGGAATTAACTACCGAGACGCCCTTTTTACCTTTACACAACTCTGGAGGCAGGAGGGGCCATATCCAACCAATGTTACACAACAATTTACCACTACAATACACACAATCAAAAAAATGCAATCCTCATATCCGCAACACTGCACCCTCCTCCTCTTAGGCACATCCCGGGCCTATAACTTTAATTTAGTGTGACATGTAGGTGTAGTTCTCTCTACTTTTAACCTGACCCTGAGTGCGACAGTTTTAAAACATAAATAAATATGTCCCACTGCTCCATTGCACCCTGCCTAACAGACTCACGCCCACAGCTAACCGAATTGCGGAATGGTCTTCCAACTATACACTGACGGTGGGGAGCATTATTTACAGTGACGCTATTTTATTTACAAAACTAACCCAGGACCTGTGATCGTTCTTTCTGGGTGGGAGACAGTCTGCTCTGCATCAATGCACCATGCAAGCACCCAAAACGCACCAACACACCCTCAAGCACCAATCGGTGCAGTCACCATTGTTCATGAATAAAAATAAATCAACAATCCCTAACCCTGCAGGTGGTCTCTTGCTCTTCGGCTCCCTCTGCTGGCTATTATTATTTGTTCTTCCAGATGTTGTCTTTTGCTTTGCTGGCGGCCTATTTGTATTAAAACTTGCACCCAACGTGTCCATTTTTATTTATTTATGGCCCACAGGGGCCGACTAGTGTGGTTCACCTGTGGGGCATCGGTGCCCTGTGGCCCAGGTCCGCCAGCAAGATTTCGGGCCTTCATGGCCGGTTCCAGCAGAGGGGCCACGCCCCAACCCATGGGGTCCATAAGTGGTGCTCGGCCACAGACATGTGGTCCATAATGTGGTGCATCGATGCAGACAGCTGGTTCTGGGAGTTCCGGGCGCACAATGGCCGACTCACGCACGCTCCCCTCGGCGCCCAATGGCGCACAGGTCATGTGGGAGACAAAAGGGGGGAGAGACAGATGAGCGAGGGGTAAGGTCACAAGGGTACACATCAATAAGGCAATGCAAGGTGAAATGCGTACGGAGGGCGAAGTGAGAAAGCTCGTCCCTACCGTACGTCACCCCCCTGTCACCTACACTACCCTTGCCCTTACCCCATATGTACAAAAATCTACACATTTACAAATTCGTCGCTACTGTCACGTCTCCCCATATTTCCCTTATACCAAATTCGTCTCCACAATCCCTCTAACCAAAATTTGCCATCACCCAATTCGTCATCAATCCTCATAAGGAGGAAGAGATGGAACATCAAGCACAATGTCACACCCACGTCATGATGCGTCTCACATTCCAAACATTTGCACAATAAAAAATAATAAAACATGGCATGGTGTGGAGGTACGTCATCCCAGGTGAGTGGATGTAGATGGTGCGAGGAGATCCTTCATCCTAACTACTTTTTTTTTTTTTTTTTTTTTTTTTTTTAATTTTTTTTTTTTTTTTTTTGTATACAAGTTCGAGGCTCGTGAAAGAGCGAACATTAATCACACAGAAAGACAAACCGACACATAAAACATATAACATAGGGAGCGGTAGACAAGATGGGGAGAGAGGGGGAAGGACACAAACACAACATTTGAGAGCAGGGACCGAGAGACATGGAGACATCGAGAGATCTGAGAGAGGGCGAGGGCTTTGGGGGGGGGGGGCGTGGGAAGGGGGCAGTGGGAGAGGTATAAAACATATGGACCCTGCCAGGACTTACAGGAAAGAAGTTGGAATTTCAAACAAGGTGGATCTGGGGTGAATTAGCGGGGGTAGAAAAGATCAAGGTTTTGGATGACATTAACACACGTTACACTACCCGGGGTCTCTCCCTGCCAATCCATTGGCCAACTTACACTATGGGTTCTAAAAACCAATTCCCATTGCCCAAACTGTGGTGCTTCTCAATTTGGGGTCTCACTCCCCCGATTCATCTCCCGGTGCCCTTGCACAATTTCTGGGCTGGGTCGTGCAGCTCTCCCAGCAGGTCTACCCACCTGCACACCTCCACCACTGCAGTTGCCACCCGAGCTTACCTAGCTCCTCACCCTAACCTAACTAACTGGGGAAGGCCCCTCCTGGCTCTGTCACCCCACTCGGTGCCCTCTGGCACTGGGCTACCCGGGTCCGTCCTCCGGATCCTCGGGCCCCATCCACAACAACTCTACCGGCTCCCAGAGCCCACCTGCGGCCTCACCTGGCCGACATCCTCACAGTGGTGGAGTGCCCAAACCAACTACACACACTAACAGGCTACATGCCCAGCCATTTCCACAACACTAATGCACCCATCCAAATACCATTCTTTCACCCGCACCACAGATGCCAATATCCAACCACAATTTACCTATACCCTCTACCTAACACTTACACTACCCTCCCCGGGTATTCGTGATGGGGGTCCATCCTTCCCCCACTCACACCTTCGCACCATCCACTCCACTCCATAGTTTCCACCATACTCACTCCACGACCATCCATTCCAATACTCCATATACTCCATACCATTTATTCCACACAACCATTCTCCATACACCTGTCGTTGCACACCTGTGCAATCACACCTGGTGCCACCTGCACCCTCCTTCCTTCCTGGACCATTTGGTCAACACAACACACATCACCATCACTCCCTCATACACTGCTCCATACACCTGTTCAGTTGCACACCTGTGCAATCACACCTGTTCAATCACACCTGTTCACCATACACTTCCAATCCTCAAACACACGGCATCATCTGAACTACCTGTTGCCCTGCTAAATTAGTGCTCCCCGTCTTCCCTTTAAACTAAGCACATACCACGTCATTATCATCCACTCCACTCTACTCTACCTGCGTCCCCACTACAGGTGTCATTGTCACTACCTAACCTTAACGTTACCTAATGTCAATCTCTAGGGCCCTATCATTATATCCTAACCCTCCCGGGCTAGTTTTCACTGCCATACACCCCATAAAACTAGTGCTCCTTTGCCCCCCGCTGTGAGGGATGGTGGATTGGCCATCCCATCACATGGGGCATCTCTTACTATAAATTTTGCTCACCGAATTTCAGCCAATCAAAAATTTGCCAATCACCCTACCAATCCTCTGCCAATCATCACTCTGCCAATCCTTTGCCAATCATCAAATTTTGTTTTTCTAATTTCGGGTCAAAACCACTATCACTATTATCATCATCACAGTCCGCTATATCCTCGCCTCGGTGCGTCATGACATCATTAAACTCGGCTTCGCAAAGCCGAGCAATGAATTCGGGTGGTTTGGTCGCCTGCAGGTTGAATCCGTCTGGCTTTCGGTTCAAGGGAGGTGGTTTGGTCGGGCCGAGATTCCATGCACCATCTCGGTGCGGTACCTTGCGGTCCCGGGCCCGATGGCTCAATCTCCCCCGGTCGGAACCCCGTCCCCGCCAGGGGGCACCGTGCCGCTTCCTCCCACTCGCCCTTGAACCGGACCGGTCGCCTCGCCCGCCAAGGCCCGGACTCGACCGTGCGGGGCGGGGCCAAGCCCGAATCGGCAACGACGCTTCGAAGAGAAACGACGCAGCTTCGATCCGCGCCGGGCCTCGCATCCAACAAAGCACACCGCGCCCCGAGTGCTCACATCGGCTATCCGTCGCCCTAACCGCTAACCCGGTTACCGTCGATGCTTCACCTGCATGCTCACACGCATACGCTACCCCTTTCACACTCCCAAAACCCGGCGTTCCAACGCCGTCCGTACATTCCACCAACGCTCTCCCTGTTACACACCACACCTCTCGCGCACACTCTTGCGCACACTCGCCGTTCGCACACCTCGGTCCACACCTCTCCTCCGTTACGTCCTCCGTAACACTCACCATGGGCGTGAACTCTTGCATCCACCCACAAACGCGCTCACATGGGCTCTCCCACACTCGCGCTACCACTAACTCAGGTGTGCTTCCTCACACACCCTCGACCATTCCAAGCGTGCATTCTCGCACCCGCTCCACCACCAACTCACTCCCCGTGTCACACTCCGTACACCCCGACGTGCATTCTCGCTCGCACTCGGTATCACACTCGCGCTTCGTAACACGCTCACCCCTTGACGCACACTTCGTATTGTTCTCACTCCTTGTGTCACACTCCGTACACCCCGACGTGCATTCTCGCTCGCACTCGGTATCCAACTCGCGCTTCGTAACACGCTCACCCCTTGACGCACACGTATTGCTCTCACTCCTTGTGTCACATTCCGTACACCCCGACGTGCATTCTCGCTCGCACTCGGTATCACACTCGCGCTTCGTAACACGCTCACCCCTTGACGCACACTTTTTTTCCACACGCGACCCTTCACCAACGCCCGGGTGCTTCCTCGATCCCAATCGCGCGACAATTCTTTTGTCGCTAAACATCCTTTTACAAAATCTTCCCGCACAATATACAGCACGACTCACCTGGGGGATTCTTTTCTCCACGCGCACCTGCAAACTTCCATTCGGGTTAAGCACAGCATCGTGATGTGAGCAGGGACTTTGCACATTTTCCATTTCTCCCTGCAATTCCCGGGCTACCTCCGTCATCTCTTCAATTTTAATTCCCAGCACTGCTTTTTCTTTATTCACCTCGACGACCGTTGGCTTTAATAAAACACCCTCCTCTACCTCAGCGGTCGCCGGCTTTTCCAAACCCCGTGTCGCGATTTCTACCCCCGTCATTGTACCCGTGCTTTTCTCAACTTCGTTCAACCGGCGCTTCTCGACCCGCGTTACCTCCTCGTGCACCCGGGACCTGCTCGCCCAACCTGCGGTCAATGTCTTCCTGTATTCTTTTTGCCGTGGCGTTCATTTGCTCCCGAATCCAACCGGGTTGTACCTTGCTACGTGCCTCGCTTTTTTCGCATCAAGCCCCTGGGTAGCCATCATTGCATCATATCCCTTACTGTCACCTCTCAGAGCGGCACTGAAATGCATCATCAAAACGCCCCAGTCCATTGGCACTGCGGGTCCGGCTATCTCCGTCACGTACGGGAGGCCGCCATTTTGTGTGCCTGTAACCCCCACGACCGCACCTTCTTTACTCTCCTCCACCATTTTCCCCACTTCTTCCCTGAGTTCCTGGGTCGATTCTACCCCGTTTATCTCTCCCACCGATATCCCGTCGCCTTGACCAGCCATGGCGCGATTTCAAAATTCGGGTTTTGCTTTAAAACAACACAAATTTCCAGCAGCTCCAAATTTTGACCAAATTTTTTTCTAGATGTTTTAAAAATTTGGTTCGGGCCCCGAATCTCACTCCCAGACACCAATTGTTACGCCAATTGTACAATTGTGTCCAAAATTTGGGCTAAATGAATTTAGTCCCAGGTCCGAATCCGACACTCCTGACACCAATTGTTACGGTACGCGGTTAAGGATGGTATGTTTGCCGAGCGGAGGCTCCGCGACCGAACAGTTGTTCCCCGACTAAACCCGATTCACCCAAACGTTGGCCGTATCGCGCCACAGATATTCAATGTGGAAAAGACTAAGACGACGAATGCAAAGAGGAAGAAGAAGACGTACAGAAGAGTAACGGGGTTTATTATTATTTACACACACATAAGCCAAAAGAGCAGTCACGGGTATTTACAGCGGACATGAAAAAACAGGTAACACAGTGCAAATTACTAGCTTATACTGACTTAATTACCTACCCAGGACAGCACGAACAGAACAAACTCACATACGCAAATGGATGGAAGGGTAGGAATCGTTTGGAGGGATGAGCAGGTGGGATCACAGGGCACAGCGAGCAGGTCCACTCCGGGCGGGAAGCGAGGAGCCGGCAGCTCCTTGTATTCGGCTTTACAGCGCACGCCGGCAGCTCCTTGTATTCGGCTTTACAGCGCACGCCGGCAGCTCCTTGTATTCGGCTTTACAGCGCACGCCGGCAGGGTCACTCGGCTGGTTGAAACGGGGCTGGTTGAAGCGGCTCTTTGTCAAAGGCTTTTCGTATCTCTCACGCAACTCCGGTGCAACTCTGAACTCTCTCCCGGTGGACTGCCAACCCTCTTACGCACCTGGACTCATCTGCCATATCTCTCGTGTAGCTTGTCCCAGCGATCGTCGCACCCTTCTGTCCAAACCTTCAGCGCGGGTCTGACACGCCCTCCTCGGTTTCGGTACCGCCCTCCCCCCCCCCCCCCCCCCCCCCCCCGTGCTCTGTTTCGTGACCTTGTATGGTAATCCCACGGGCTTGTCTCCTTATTTGGGCATGGCGCCGACGGCACGCCACTCGTGGCGAGCCACGGGCTTGTTTCCTTATTTGGGCATGGGGCTGAACAGCCCCGCCCTTCGTGGCGCGCCCTGGGCTTGCCTCTCCCGGGCGAC
Organism: Myxine glutinosa; assembly: GCF_964187855.1. Taxonomy (NCBI): domain Eukaryota; kingdom Metazoa; phylum Chordata; class Myxini; order Myxiniformes; family Myxinidae; genus Myxine; species Myxine glutinosa. The sequence goes on along the minus strand of NC_136262.1, from coordinate 94,745,543 downwards.
CCCGCCCCTCCTGTTCAAACAGAGCACGGAGCACATATTCACTATAGCAGCGAAATGAGAGGGCGTGCACCCCACGCTTGTGAACTGCTTTACCCGCAGATGGAGAGTTTGGCTGGGAAATGGAAGTATTGAAGGGGAGCTATTCTTAATTGATTCGGTGCAATGGAGTATTATTTTAATGGAAGACAAGGCCTTACCCTAAAACACATAATAAGATATAAGCTACTGAACAAGGGTTTTATCGGGTCCTTCAATGTGGTGTTTCATGGAATTAACTACCGAGACGCCCTTTTTACCTTTACACAACTCTGGAGGCAGGAGGGGCCATATCCAACCAATGTTACACAACAATTTACCACTACAATACACACAATCAAAAAAATGCAATCCTCATATCCGCATCACTGCACCCTCCTCCTCTTAGGCACATCCCGGGCCTATAACTTTAATTTAGTGTGACATGTAGGTGTAGTTCCCTCTACTTTTAACCTGACCCTGAGTGCGACAGTTTTAAAACATAAATAAATATGTCCCACTGCTCCATTGCACCCTGCCTAACAGACTCACGCCCACAGCTAACCGAATTGCGGAATGGTCTTCCAACTATACACTGACGGTGGGGAGCATTATTTACAGTGACGCTATTTTATTTACAAAACTAACCCAGGACCTGTGATCGTTCTTTCTGGGTGGGAGACAGTCTGCTCTGCATCAATGCACCATGCAAGCACCCAAAACGCACCAACACACCCTCAAGCACCAATCGGTGCAGTCACCATTGTTCATGAATAAAAATAAATCAACAATCCCTAACCCTGCAGGTGGTCTCTTGCTCTTCGGCTCCCTCTGCTGGCTATTATTATTTGTTCTTCCAGATGTTGTCTTTTGCTTTGCTGGCGGCCTATTTGTATTAAAACTTGCACCCAACGTGTCCATTTTTATTTATTTATGGCCCACAGGGGCCGACTAGTGTGGTTCACCTGTGGGGCATCGGTGCCCTGTGGCCCAGGTCCGCCAGCAAGATTTCGGGCCTTCATGGCCGGTTCCAGCAGAGGGGCCACGCCCCAACCCATGGGGTCCATAAGTGGTGCTCGGCCACAGACATGTGGTCCATAATGTGGTGCATCGATGCAGACAGCTGGTTCTGGGAGTTCCGGGCGCACAATGGCCGACTCACGCACGCTCCCCTCGGCGCCCAATGGCGCACAGGTCATGTGGGAGACAAAAGGGGGGAGAGACAGATGAGCGAGGGGTAAGGTCACAAGGGTACACATCAATAAGGCAATGCAAGGTGAAATGCATACGGAGGGCGAAGTGAGAAAGCTCGTCCCTACCGTACGTCACCCCCCTGTCACCTACACTACCCTTGCCCTTACCCCATATGTACAAAAATCTACACATTTACAAATTCGTCGCTACTGTCACGTCTCCCCATATTTCCCTTATACCAAATTCGTCTCCACAATCCCTCTAACCAAAATTTGCCATCACCCAATTCGTCATCAATCCTCATAAGGAGGAAGAGATGGAACATCAAGCACAATGTCACACCCACGTCATGATGCGTCTCACATTCCAAACATTTGCACAATAAAAAATAATAAAACATGGCATGGTGTGGAGGTACGTCATCCCAGGTGAGTGGATGTAGATGGTGCGAGGAGATCCTTCATCCTAACTACTTTTGTTTTTGTTTTTTTGTTTTTTTTTTGTTTTTTTTTTTTTTATTTGTTTTTTTTTTTTTTTGTATACAAGTTCGAGGCTCGTGAAAGAGCGAACATTAATCACACAGAAAGACAAACCGACACATAAAACATATAACATAGGGAGCGGTAGACAAGATGGGGAGAGAGGGGGAAGGACACAAACACAACATTTGAGAGCAGGGACCGAGAGACATGGAGACATCGAGAGATCTGAGAGAGGGCGAGGGCTTTGGGGGGGGGGGGGGCGTGGGAAGGGGGCAGTGGGAGAGGTATAAAACATATGGACCCTGCCAGGACTTACAGGAAAGAAGTTGGAATTTCAAACAAGGTGGATCTGGGGTGAATTAGCGGGGGTAGAAAAGATCAAGGTTTTGGATGACATTAACACACGTTACACTACCCGGGGTCTCTCCCTGCCAATCCATTGGCCAACTTACACTATGGGTTCTAAAAACCAATTCCCATTGCCCAAACTGTGGTGCTTCTCAATTTGGGGTCTCACTCCCCCGATTCATCTCCCGGTGCCCTTGCACAATTTCTGGGCTGGGTCGTGCAGCTCTCCCAGCAGGTCTACCCACCTGCACACCTCCACCACTGCAGTTGCCACCCGAGCTTACCTAGCTCCTCACCCTAACCTAACTAACTGGGGAAGGCCCCTCCTGGCTCTGTCACCCCACTCGGTGCCCTCTGGCACTGGGCTACCCGGGTCCGTCCTCCGGATCCTCGGGCCCCATCCACAACAACTCTACCGGCTCCCAGAGCCCACCTGCGGCCTCACCTGGCCGACATCCTCACAGTGGTGGAGTGCCCAAACCAACTACACACACTAACAGGCTACATGCCCAGCCATTTCCACAACACTAATGCACCCATCCAAATACCATTCTTTCACCCGCACCACAGATGCCAATATCCAACCACAATTTACCTATACCCTCTACCTAACACTTACACTACCCTCCCCGGGTATTCGTGATGGGGGTCCATCCTTCCCCCACTCACACCTTCGCACCATCCACTCCACTCCATAGTTTCCACCATACTCACTCCACGACCATCCATTCCAATACTCCATATACTCCATACCATTTATTCCACACAACCATTCTCCATACACCTGTCGTTGCACACCTGTGCAATCACACCTGGTGCCACCTGCACCCTCCTTCCTTCCTGGACCATTTGGTCAACACAACACACATCACCATCACTCCCTCATACACTGCTCCATACACCTGTTCAGTTGCACACCTGTGCAATCACACCTGTTCAATCACACCTGTTCACCATACACTTCCAATCCTCAAACACACGGCATCATCTGAACTACCTGTTGCCCTGCTAAATTAGTGCTCCCCGTCTTCCCTTTAAACTAAGCACATACCACGTCATTATCATCCACTCCACTCTACTCTACCTGCGTCCCCACTACAGGTGTCATTGTCACTACCTAACCTTAACGTTACCTAATGTCAATCTCTAGGGCCCTATCATTATATCCTAACCCTCCCGGGCTAGTTTTCACTGCCATACACCCCATAAAACTAGTGCTCCTTTGCCCCCCGCTGTGAGGGATGGTGGATTGGCCATCCCATCACATGGGGCATCTCTTACTATAAATTTTGCTCACCGAATTTCAGCCAATCAAAAATTTGCCAATCACCCTACCAATCCTCTGCCAATCATCACTCTGCCAATCCTTTGCCAATCATCAAATTTTGTTTTTCTAATTTCGGGTCAAAACCACTATCACTATTATCATCATCACAGTCCGCTATATCCTCGCCTCGGTGCGTCATGACATCATTAAACTCGGCTTCGCAAAGCCGAGCAATGAATTCGGGTGGTTTGGTCGCCTGCAGGTTGAATCCGTCTGGCTTTCGGTTCAAGGGAGGTGGTTTGGTCGGGCCGAGATTCCATGCACCATCTCGGTGCGGTACCTTGCGGTCCCGGGCCCGATGGCTCAATCTCCCCCGGTCGGAACCCCGTCCCCGCCAGGGGGCACCGTGCCGCTTCCTCCCACTCGCCCTTGAACCGGACCGGTCGCCTCGCCCGCCAAGGCCCGGACTCGACCGTGCGGGGCGGGGCCAAGCCCGAATCGGCAACGACGCTTCGAAGAGAAACGACGCAGCTTCGATCCGCGCCGGGCCTCGCATCCAACAAAGCACACCGCGCCCCGAGTGCTCACATCGGCTATCCGTCGCCCTAACCGCTAACCCGGTTACCGTCGATGCTTCACCTGCATGCTCACACGCATACGCTACCCCTTTCACACTCCCAAAACCCGGCGTTCCAACGCCGTCCGTACATTCCACCAACGCTCTCCCTGTTACACACCACACCTCTCGCACACACTCTTGCGCACACTCGCCGTTCGCACACCTCTCCTCCGTTACGTCCTCCGTAACACTCACCATGGGCGTGAACTCTTGCATCCACCCACAAACGCGCTCACATGGGCTCTCCCACACTCGCGCTACCACTAACTCAGGTGTGCTTCCTCACACACCCTCGACCATTCCAAGCGTGCATTCTCGCACCCGCTCCACCACCAACTCACTCCCCGTGTCACACTCCGTACACCCCGACGTGCATTCTCGCTCGCACTCGGTATCACACTCGCGCTTCGTAACACGCTCACCCCTTGACGCACACTTCGTATTGTTCTCACTCCTTGTGTCACACTCCGTACACCCCGACGTGCATTCTCGCTCGCACTCGGTATCCAACTCGCGCTTCGTAACACGCTCACCCCTTGACGCACACGTATTGCTCTCACTCCTTGTGTCACATTCCGTACACCCCGACGTGCATTCTCGCTCGCACTCGGTATCACACTCGCGCTTCGTAACACGCTCACCCCTTGACGCACACTTTTTTTCCACACGCGACCCTTCACCAACGCCCGGGTGCTTCCTCGATCCCAATCGCGCGACAATTCTTTTGTCGCTAAACATCCTTTTACAAAATCTTCCCGCACAATATACAGCACGACTCACCTGGGGGATTCTTTTCTCCACGCGCACCTGCAAACTTCCATTCGGGTTAAGCACAGCATCGTGATGTGAGCAGGGACTTTGCACATTTTCCATTTCTCCCTGCAATTCCCGGGCTACCTCCGTCATCTCTTCAATTTTAATTCCCAGCACTGCTTTTTCTTTATTCACCTCGACGACCGTTGGCTTTAATAAAACACCCTCCTCTACCTCAGTGGTCGCCGGCTTTTCCAAACCCCGTGTCGCGATTTCTACCCCCGTCATTGTACCCGTGCTTTTCTCAACTTCGTTCAACCGGCGCTTCTCGACCCGCGTTACCTCCTCGTGCACCCGGGACCTGCTCGCCCAACCTGCGGTCAATGTCTTCCTGTATTCTTTTTGCCGTGGCGTTCATTTGCTCCCGAATCCAACCGGGTTGTACCTTGCTTCGTGCCTCGCTTTTTTCGCATCAAGCCCCTGGGTAGCCATCATTGCATCATATCCCTTACTGTCACCTCTCAGAGCGGCACTGAAATGCATCATCAAAACGCCCCAGTCCATTGGCACTGCGGGTCCGGCTATCTCCGTCACGTACGGGAGGCCGCCATTTTGTGTGCCTGTAACCCCCACGACCGCACCTTCTTTACTCTCCTCCACCATTTTCCCCACTTCTTCCCTGAGTTCCTGGGTCGATTCTACCCCGTTTATCTCTCCCACCGATATCCCGTCGCCTTGACCAGCCATGGCGCGATTTCAAAATTCGGGTTTTGCTTTAAAACAACACAAATTTCCAGCAGCTCCAAATTTTGACCAAATTTTTTTCTAGATGTTTTAAAAATTTGGTTCGGGCCCCGAATCTCACTCCCAGACACCAATTGTTACGCCAATTGTACAATTGTGTCCAAAATTTGGGCTAAATGAATTTAGTCCCAGGTCCGAATCCGACACTCCTGACACCAATTGTTACGGTACGCGGTTAAGGATGGTATGTTTGCCGAGCGGAGGCTCCGCGACCGAACAGTTGTTCCCCGACTAAACCCGATTCACCCAAACGTTGGCCGTATCGCGCCACAGATATTCAATGTGGAAAAGACTAAGACGACGAATGCAAAGAGGAAGAAGAAGACGTACAGAAGAGTAACGGGGTTTATTATTATTTACACACACATAAGCCAAAAGAGCAGTCACGGGTATTTACAGCGGACATGAAAAAACAGGTAACACAGTGCAAATTACTAGCTTATACTGACTTAATTACCTACCCAGGACAGCACGAACAGAACAAACTCACATACGCAAATGGATGGAAGGGTAGGAATCGTTTGGAGGGATGAGCAGGTGGGATCACAGGGCACAGCGAGCAGGTCCACTCCGGGCGGGAAGCGAGGAGCCGGCAGCTCCTTGTATTCGGCTTTACAGCGCACGCCGGCAGCTCCTTGTATTCGGCTTTACAGCGCACGCCGGCAGCTCCTTGTATTCGGCTTTACAGCGCACGCCGGCAGGGTCACTCGGCTGGTTGAAACGGGGCTGGTTGAAGCGGCTCTTTGTCAAAGGCTTTTCGTATCTCTCACGCAACTCCGGTGCAACTCTGAACTCTCTCCCGGTGGACTGCCAACCCTCTTACGCACCTGGACTCATCTGCCATATCTCTCGTGTAGCTTGTCCCAGCGATCGTCGCACCCTTCTGTCCAAACCTTCAGCGCGGGTCTGACACGCCCTCCTCGGTTTCGGTACCGCCCTCCCCCCCCCCCCCCCCCCCCCCCGTGCTCTGTTTCGTGACCTTGTATGGTAATCCCACGGGCTTGTCTCCTTATTTGGGCATGGCGCCGACGGCACGCCACTCGTGGCGAGCCACGGGCTTGTTTCCTTATTTGGGCATGGGGCTGAACAGCCCCGCCCTTCGTGGCGCGCCCTGGGCTTGCCTCTCCCGGGCGACCCCGCCCCTCCTGTTCAAACAGAGCACGGAGCACATATTCACTATAGCAGCGAAATGAGAGGGCGTGCACCCCACGCTTGTGAACTGCTTTACCCGCAGATGGAGAGTTTGGCTGGGAAATGGAAGTATTGAAGGGGAGCTATTCTTAATTGATTCGGTGCAATGGAGTATTATTTTAATGGAAGACAAGGCCTTACCCTAAAACACATAATAAGATATAAGCTACTGAACAAGGGTTTTATCGGGTCCTTCAATGTGGTGTTTCATGGAATTAACTACCGAGACGCCCTTTTTACCTTTACACAACTCTGGAGGCAGGAGGGGCCATATCCAACCAATGTTACACAACAATTTACCACTACAATACACACAATCAAAAAAATGCAATCCTCATATCCGCAACAATATATATATATACAGACTTGGCATTTAATATGGAATATTTTTTTGGTGGGGGTGAACTTACTTTTCAAGATGTCTTAGAACCAAAAGCTAAAAGTTCATTGGAATTATGTTGAAATTATTCCAGATTTTGTTAATGTGACCTTCAAAAGAAACAAAAACCACATTTGACATTTCGAAACAAATAAATTGCTCCTTGAAAGTGATGTAAACTGATATCGAACTCAATTCACGGACAGTGCTGTGTTAAACTTCTGTACGTTTTCCAAAAGTATCTCTTTATTTTGCACATTAGCCAATTTTTTAAAAAAGAAAAACAAAAGTTAAATTACGACTGGGATTACGGACAGTAAAATTACAGTTCAGTACTTCGTGGAACCCCCACGAGCATTCAGGAGAGAACGTACACGTTGAGGTATGCTGTTCACGAGATTTGCCAAGGTTTGGACAGGAATCGCTTGCCATACAGTGACAATAGACTGCTGCAATTCATGCACAGAGGTCGGCTGCTGGTCCAAGTTGTCTATTTGACGCGTTAATTCTGCCCACAAGTTCTCTATCGGATTCATATCCGGGGACATGGCAGGCCACTCCATATGCTCTACACCACGGTCAGCAAGAAAGTGTTGGATTATGCGAGCACGATGAGGCTGTGCATTGTCATCTTGGAAGACAAAGTTTCCTCGAAAGGCTGCACGAGCAAATGGAAGCAATGTTTCTTCCAGAATGGCCCTGTACTTGAACTGGTTCAGGTTTCCATTCAGAACAACCAGATCAGTTTTGCCCCCTGCATGAAAAGCAGCCCAAACGGTCACCCCCACCACCTCCAGCTTGGACTCTTGGCACTATAGAATCTTCGTTGTGGGCTTCATGCACTTGTCTGCACACTCGGACGCGGCCATCTTGACGATAGACCAGAAATCTAGACTCGTCACTGAAGGTCACGTGATTCCAGTGTCCTGCCTTCCATTGACGGTGCTCTCTGGCCCACTGCAATCGGCGCTGGTGGTGTTGTCTGGTCAGGCGTGGCTTTCTCAGGGGATGCCTGGCACGATACCCTGCTTGAACCAGTCGTTGGTTGACTAGCCTTCTGGATACAGGCACATTTTCAGTTGCTGCCACTCAGCCCTAAGCCGATTAGCTGACTTGGTACGGCCATTGCGGACTAACCGGTGCAGCTGGTGATCCTCCCTCCTTGTGGTTCTGCGGCGACGTCCTGGCCTCGCTATTGGAGTAGGGACACCCCTCTGAGCATTTTGTTTCAGGATCTTTGACACCTGACCTTGAGTGATGCCATACTGCCGAGCAATAGCACGCTGTTTCATGCCTGTAATTTCGTAAAGCCACCACTCCATGACAAACAGCATTGTCGAGTTGAAGGACCATCTCCAGAGGAAGTGGAAATAACTTTTGGAGATGTGCAGCAGTTGTTTTCCACTAATACAGAACGCAACAACCCTTGTATACCCGACTGTGAAGCCAATCATCAAATGCACCTGTCCGTACATTTTGCCACGCCATCTGTGATATAATCCTGTTGTTGACTTCTTGCTGCGACAGACAATCAGTGACATGGTTCTTTGAACAAATAAATCATCAAAGTGTAAAAGAAACTCACCAGATTGATATACTGAGTTAAGAAAGTAAACCCAAGTCAAGAAAAAAAAAATGTTCCATATTAAATGCCAAGTGTGTATATATATATATAAATATTGCATATATATATATACAGTCACGTGAAAAAGTAAGTACACCCCATGTAAAGTTTTGACTTTTTCAACATATTTCAACATACAGCTATTTGATCTTCATTTCAACAATATTGAAAGATAAAGGTGTTTTAATATAACAAATATCATGAAACATTTACATTTCGTAGTCCATTGTATAATTTAAATAAACATGAATGCAAATTTCGCATGTGGAAAAAGTAAGTACACCCCGACATTTATCACTACTTCAAATACCTAAAATTAGAATCAGGTGCACCAGCTCAGGTGCAAATGATTAGAACATCGTTAGAGGGGATCTTGGAGGAACTTGTCTTATTTAAACCTCAGACATTTAGTTTGGTTTGCTCTTTGTTGTTGAAGTGTGTGGCGTCACCATGCCTAGATCAAAAGAGCTCTCTGAGGCCTTCAGAAAGAAGGTTATAGATGCCTACGAGTCTGGGAAGGGATTTAAAAAGATCTCCAAACAATTTGAAATCAATAATTCGACTGTCCGGAAGATCATCTACAAGTGGAGAAGATTCCAAACAACTGCCAACTTGTTCAGGCCAGGCCGCCCCAGCAAGTTCAGTCCGAGAGCAGACCGCAAGATGCTGAAAGAAGTCTCTAAGAACCCCAGAATGTCATCACGGGACCTCCAGGTAGCTCTTGCCACTGTTGATGTCAAAGTGCATGAGTCTACCAATAGAAAGAGGCTGCACAAATTTGAACTACATGGGAGGTGTGCCAGGCGGAAACCTTTGCTGTCCAGAAAGAACATCAGGGCAAGACTAAAGTTTGCCAATGAACACCTCGGCAAAGACCAGCACTTCTGGAACAATGTGCTCTGGACAGATGAGTCAAAGGTAGAGCTATTTGGTCACAGTACTAGAAGACATGTTTGGCGAAAACCAAAGACAGCATTTGACCACAAGAACCTGATACCAACTGTAAAGCATGGTGGTGGAAATATTATGGTTTGGGCAGCTTTGCTGCATCAAGGCCTGGGCAGCTCACCATCATAGAATCCACTATGAATTCTTCATAGTACCAGAGCGTGCTTGAGGATAATGTGAGGCCATCTGTCGGAAAGTTGAAGCTCAACTGAACGTGGATATTGCAACATGACAATGACCGTAAACACACCAGTAAATCCACCCAGGAATGGCTGAAAAGAAAGAAATGGAGGGTTCTGGAATGGCCAAGTCAAAGCCCGGATCTAAATCCCATCGAGATGTTGGGGGGGGGGGGGGGTTGAAACGAGCTGTGCATGCAAGAGACCCCTCAAACATCGCACAGCTGAAAGAATTCTCCATGGAGGAGTGGGCAAAAATTTCTCCCAGTCGATGTCAGAGACTGGTAGACAGTTATAAGAAACGCCTACTTGAGGTTGTTTCTGCCAAAGGGGACAATACCACCTATTAGAGCCAAGGGTGTACTTACTTTTTCCACATGCGAAATTTGCATTTATGTTTATTTAAATTATACAATGGACTACAAAATGTAAATGTTTCACGATATTTGTTATATTATATCACCTTTATCTATCAATATTGTTGAAATGAAGATCAAATAGCTGTATGTTGAAATATGTTGAAAAAGTCAAAACTTTACATGGGGTGTACTTACTTTTTCACGTAACTGTATATAAAAGAATACATATGAATATGGGACCAATATATAGACCAACATCTGAAAACGCAATGTTGAGCATGGCTTCAGCATGGTCATTGATATGTATATGCAGTATATACAGACTTGGCATTTAATATTGAATTTTTTTTTTTCTTGACTTGGGTTTACTTTCTGAACTCATTATATCAATCTGGTGAGTTTCTTTTACCCTTCGGTGATGTCTTTGTTGAAAGAACCATGTCACTGATTGTCTTTCGCAGCAAGAAGTCAATAACAGGATTATATCACAGGTGGCGTGACAAAATGTACGGACAGGTACATTTGACGATTGGCTTCACAATCGGGTATATAAGGGTTGTTGCGTTCTGTATTAGTGGAAAACAACTGCTGCACGTCTACAAAAGTTATTGCCGCTTCTTCTGGAGATGGTCCGTCAACTTGACAATGCTGTTTGTCATGGAGTGGTGGCTTTACGAAATTCTGGCATGAAACAGCGTGCTATTGCTCGGCAGTATGGCATCACTCAAGGTCAGGTGTCAAAGATCCTGAAACGAAATGCTCAGAGGGGTGTCCCTACTCCAATACCGAGGTCAGGACGTCCACGCAGAACCACAAGGAGAGATGATCGCCAGCTGCACCGGTTAGTCTGCAATGGCCGTACCAAGTCAGCTAATCGGCTAAGGGCTGAGTGGCAGCAACTGACAAATGTGCGTGTATCCAGAAGGCTAGTCAACCAAGACTGGTTCAAGCAGGCTATCGTGCCATGCGTCCCCTGAGAAAGCCATGCCTGACCAGACAACACTGCCAGCGCCGATTGCAGTGGGCCAGAGAGCACCGTCAATGGCAGCCAGGACACTCGAATCACGTGACCTTCAGTGACGAGTCTAGATTTCTGGTCTATCGTCAAGATGGCTGCGTCCGAGTGCACAGACAAGTGCATGAAGCCCACAACGAAGATTGTATAGTGCCAAGAGTCCAAGCTGGAGGTGGTGGGGTGACCGTTTGGGCTGCTTTTCATGCATGGGGCAAAACTGACCTGGTTGTTCTGAATGGAAACCTGAACCAGTTCAAGTACAGGGTCATTCTGGAAGAAACATTGCTTCCATTTGCTCGTGCAGCCTTTCGAGGAAACTTTGTCTTCCAAGATGACAATGCACGGCCTCATCGTGCTCGCATGATCCAACACTTTCTTTCTGATCGTGGTGAAGAGCATATGGAGTGGCCTGCCATGTCCCCGGATATGAATCCGATAGAGAACTTGTGCGCAGAATTAATGCGTCAAATCGACAACTTGGTCCAGCAGCCCACCACTGTGCGTGAATTGAAGCAGGCTCTTGTCACTGCATGGCAAGCGATTCCTGTCCAAACTTTGGCAAATCTCGTGAACAGCATGCCTCGACGTGTACGTGCTCTCCTGAATGCTCGTGGGGGTTACACGAAGTACTGAACTGTAATTTTACTGTCCGTAATCCCAGTCATAATTTAGCTTTTGTTTTTGTTGAAATTTTTTTTGGCTAATGTGCAAAATAAAAAGATACTTCTGGAAAACGCACAGAAGTCTAACACAGTACTGTCCGTGAATTGAGTTCGATATCAGTTTACATCACTTTCAAGGATCAATTTATTTGCTTCGAAATGTCAAATGTGGTTTTTGTTTCTTTTAAAGGTCACATTAACAAAATCTAGAATAATTTCAATATAATTGCAATGAACTTTTGGTTCTAAGTCATCTTGAAAAGTAAGTTCACCCCCACAAAAAAAATATTCCATATTAAATGCCAAGTCTGTATTTTTAGGTAATTATGTATATACAGATCTTAGGCCTTTCCTCAGTGAAAGACACATGAAAGCCCGCTTGGAGTTTGCAAAAAAGCACCTAAAGGACTCTCAGACTGTGAGAAACAAGATTCTGTGGTCTGATGAAACCAAGATTGAACTGTTTGGCTTCCGTTCGGCCACTCTGCAATAAAGCCCAGATTGGTGGAGTGTTGCAGTGATGGTTGTCCTTCTGGAAGTTTCTCCCATCTCCACACAGGATCTCTGGAGTTCAGCCAGAGTGATCATCGGGTTCTTGGTCACCTCTCTTACCAAGGCCCTTCTCCCCCGATTGCTCAGTTTGGCCGGGCGGCCAGCTCTGGGAAGAGTCCTGCTTGTTCCAAACTTCTTCCATTTATGAATTATGGAGGCCACTGTGCTCTTGGGAACCTTCAATGCAGCAGACATTTTTTGTAGGCTTCCCCAGATCTGTGCCTAGACACGTTCCTGTCTCTGAGCTCTGCAGGCAATTCCTTCGACCTCATGGCTTGGTTTTTGCTCTGATATGCATTGTCAGCTGTGAGACCTTATATAGACAGGTGTGTGCCTTTCCAAATCATGCCCAATCAATTGAATTTACCACAGGTGGACTCCAATCAAGGTATAGAAACATCTCAAAGATGATCAAGAGAAATGGGAGGCACCTGAGTTAAATTTCAAGTGTCATAGCAAAGGGTATGAATACTTATGTCAATGTGACATTTCAGTTTTTTATTTTTAATAAATTTGCAAAACTTTCTAAAATCCTCTTTTCTCTTTGTCATTATGGGGTATTGGGTGTAGATTGATGAGGGAAAAATTGAATTTAAACGATTTCAGCATAAGGCTGCAAAATAACAAAATGTGAAAAAAGTGAAGGGGTCTGAATACTTTCTGAATAAACTGGATATATACATATACAATATACATATATATATATATATATATATATATATATATATATATATATATATATATATATATATGTATATATATATACATATATATATATATATATATATATACATATATATATATATATACATATATATATATATATATATATTGTCGCGTAACCGTGATTAACACCACAGTTACGGATGACCGATTTGCGAGACTTTAACTCCCGAGGCGAACACTCAATGGCGGACTCAAGTTCAACACCAACGCGCGGAATAGCGGGACGCAGCGAAGGCTCCGCAACCTTCTCTATTAAAATCAAACACCCAGGAAAACTGCGTTCAGATATTATGTACAAAAAGTAATATAAGGGTTTATTAGGAAAAGTAAAGCCAGTGAAAAAGCCCGCCGGTAAATCTAATAATTCTAATAAACCTAAATCGGGACGTCCCCACACGACTGACAGCAAACACAAACGAGGGAGATTAATCACGAAAATAACACGTCCCGTCGTTCAAAATATACGCGGAGATCGGGCTTATCTGTCTTTGTCGTCTTGTATTGTTGGTGTCCAGCACCGCTCCTTCCGGCCCGATCGCACACCACGAGGCCCCTCGCTCCAATACCACGCGTCCGACGCAGGCCAGCGGCTCCACTTGACCAGGGACAGGAAGGACTCCTTTCAACTCCACTCGACTCGACGACGCGGGAGTGCTGGCAGCCAAGTGCCAACGAACTGCTCAGTGCCAACTGGGTGTGCTCTCGTGTGTCTCCTGCGACTCCCTACAACCCGAACTGCACTCGAACTGCGACTGGAATGGCGTGTCCTCTCCAACTCTCCACCACCGCTCAACTCTCTGGTGCCTGCCTGCGTCTGCCAGTGCCTGCCACGAACTCAACTCAACTGGCGAACTCTCTCCGTGTGACTTGCGACTCAACTCCTGAAATGGCGTCCGACCGTCGCCTATATTGGTGGCCGATGACGTCACATTGCGCACTCCTCAGCCAATCAAAGCCTCCCGCGACTCCTGACATCTCCCCCGTTACGCGACCCTGCGGTCCTGGCATAACACGTGCCGGCCAGGTTTGCAGGCCTTTGGAGGTGTACACGGTGGCGGCCAATCATGGCGGTGTTTTTGACCTGGTTTCCTGTCAATTTAATACGAAGTCCTTGTCAGGGAAAGGGGATTATTTAATGTTGCGCTAAGGACCTAACTAATGTTTATGTGGTTTGCAGTGCCATAATGGACAAAGGTTTGATTACTAGGTGATACTCACAGGGGCGTTACCTTTAATCCCTCACTATTTAACACTCGGACCTCCAGGTAGATCCACACTCATACATCTTACCCCGACAACCGCCTGAACATCAATAACTTATTACATGTAGAGTCCCTGTCACGACAGCCGAATACCTACCTATTCAGATCTACCTAGCTCTAGATGTTGCATTACCAAATTCATAACACAGCCCCCCCCCTGGAACCGTAGCTCCTGCAAGGTTCACCGCAGGGCTACCATTCCAGCCTTAACACTTACTGTCACACACTTAATTAACCTATGAAATAAATCAGGAAGGGCTGTGGGAAGTGAGTCGGACTACCTACCTACACTTCCTTAACATGCTGAACCCCTTAACCATCATGCAAGTATGTACATCTTCTTCGTTGTTCCTGTGGAGGGAGGAAACAACAACACACAACACTAACTTAACCACAAAACTTAACCATCTTTCCAAAACTCAAAACTCTAACCTTTGTACATACCCCGGTCTACAGACCGCGTCCCCCGGTGGATGCCACAAGACACAACCTTACCTGCGGGGCCATCCCCTATGCATCCCACTAAATTTCCACGGGCCCTGTCCAGATGTTACAGGTGAGTGACACGGCTCGGTGGATTTCGCCCACATTCATGCAACACAGACCCCTTAACCACTCATTCTCATTCCATAGGTCATCAAGGCATTTCAAAAATCAACAAAGCACTTATTCCCAATACACCCCCTGCAGGACCATGGCATTGATGTCATTCACGTGTGTGGGCATTCCTCAACTAGGCAGCGGGGAGGTACCGCACAAAAAGATGGTGGGGGCGCATCAGGCTGTGGTGCCCGCAGTCCCAAAAACAAGTCAACCGACTTACAAGTTCATTGCCCCCCCCCCTTTACCTCTTGGCCCCATGACAGCCCAACAGCCCCTTTCCGCCGTTACCTCGCCGGTGAGGGTCTCCACACACACCAGGCTCCTTTGCCTCCTGCTTTCGCGCAGCAACACGGGTCACCGGGGGACTTCCTCACCCCGCGGCGCCCAACCAGACCCTCCACCGACGAGCTCCAATTTCCAGTTACCACCGGCTGCCAGGGGTAATTGCCGCAGAGGGGGGCCCGCAGGCATCGCTCCTCAGAGCTTGCTCTGTACCTGCGGACACACACACCTTCCCCACCCATGGTCCCCAAAACACACTTCCTCCCCCGCTGCCATTCAATTCTCCACACAACTCAGCACAATTCAGTACAATTCCATAGATGGTGTAAAAGGTGTTACAAGGCTTGCCATGGCCTGCCACATGTGAAATCCCCCTTCACAGTTCGAATCATTGAATCCTTACACATTTCCATTAGCACATTTCCAAAAAGCACAATTATCGCCCCTCATTATCTCCAATAATCATCACACTCTCTCCAGGTTCCACTCTCACGACCACATCAAAACACGTAACCACAATACAAAAACATACGCCACCCACAAGACACTGTGGCTCCCATTCCATCCCCTCACCGGCCATGTCATCACTCTCACCCGCCTCCCAACTCCAATTTACATGTCCCCAAGTTCCAAAGCAAGTCCTGAAGCCTGGGACAGTACTCCTCAAAACACTCACCTCAAGTGCAGGTAGTTGCAGGTTGGTCAGGTTCAAGAGTGTCATCCACCACACCTAATTTCCCCCTCGCCCTTCCAATCCACTCCGGAGCCTCCCGACCCATGTAGGAGCTCAATCTATCCCCTCACCGGCCATGTCATCACTCACACCCGCCTCCCAACTCCAAATTACATGTCCCCAATTTCCCAAAGCAAATCCTGAAGCCTGGGACAGTACTCCTCAAAACACTCACCTCAAGTGCAGGTAGTTGCAGGTTGGTCAGGTCCAAGAGTGTCATCCACCCATACAATTCCCAAAATTTCACATTGGGCCTACCAAATACTTCCAAATTTCTCTTTTGTCCCCACTACACTGGCAGGTATGTGGATCCGCATCCAACGGTGATCATCACTACACAACTACCTGTGGCCACGACAGCTCTGCACCTCTACCGTGCAAGGGTCACCGGGACAAGGTGAGCAGTCAAAACGCCAACATGGCCCATGAGTGTCCATAAGGGTGCGACCCACCATCCATCCTTCGGCCCCCCTGCGAGGAACACAGCTGCAGCAGCCCCAGCTGGCCAATGTGGTGAGCACTTGCTGCCACAACACACACTACCGCACACACAACCTCGGCCCTGGGGGGCACGGTCGCAGTGCGTGGCATCCCTACAGCCACGTCCCCTGCACCTCCCCATCATCCCCCAGTCCGACTACAAAACTGCAGCCCCCCCCAGTGCTCACCCACACTTGACCACACCAAGGTCCAGTCAACAGCCATGCTCCACCAGGAGACCCACCCAGAAGACATGGTCCACACACCTCGGACACGCACAGCACCACGTTGACCCTCAGGCTACACAACTACATCCCCATCATCCCGCGTCCCAAATATCAGCACAGTTGCCCCCGCAACCAGTTGAAAGCTGTGTCTTGCTACCCTATTAATTTCATCACAGCCTCCAACACTTTGGTCTACACACCTGGATCAATAATGGCGTCACTGTACAGTGTCCACCATGGCATTTCAAAATCCACCCTTAAATTTCCATCTAACCCACAGATTACCCATGCCAACCATTTGTCACATTTCACTCACCTCACCAAAGAAGGATGCTTTGCCATACACATGCCAGCCGAGCATGGCCCATATGCTCGGCTCGTTACACATCTCCCGATTCACATCCCCATGGCTCTCTTCCCAACCCGAGAGTCCATAAATCATAACGGAGCATCTGTGGAAGGTCACTCACACCATCACGTTCCACAGATGCCCCAATGGTTGTCCGGCAGACTATCTCCATCCCTGTCCATTCGGTTTGACCCGCGTCCATAGACCAACCACCATGCCAGGTCACCACATGCTGGTTGTCCCAGAGTCCCTGGAGGAGAGTGCCAGGCCGCATGCCCAGGTGGTCACCACATCAATCCCAAGTTGGCCGTCCGTAGTGCCACCACCAAAGCGCGACCCACAACACCTCCCCCTAGTGGTCCTCAATATTTGCCATCCCAGGCTTGAGAAACCACCTCGGACCTCCCTGGAGGTCTTAACCCCCACCAGGGTCCGGTGACCCTGCCGGCCCGAGCCACCAGCTCGGACGGCGCCCCGACGGACAAGGGACGCCACACTCCACCAGACCCCCCGTGGGACCCAGGTCGTACCTCGACACCCAAGGCTGGACCCCACGTCCAAATCTCGCCATCACAGCCCCCCAGCTGGCCGGCATACCCAAATTTTGAAAGGGGCAACTTTTGCCCGAGGCCATCACCCATGACCTCTCCATGTCCAAATCCCGCAGCCCGGGGACCAATCCCCACCATGGCTGCTCCAAATCAATTTCCCATTGTAATTTTATTTTACATTTTATTTTACAAATTTTCATTCCCATTGCCAACCCGCAGCTGCAGGGAACAACCTCTACCACCGGTTGTTCTGCCCCTCCCTGCAGTTGATCCAAATTCCCTACAGGGACCAAATCTCCAGAAGCTCTATCTCCCGATCCTCCAAGATCCAAATCCAGCCCGGAGCCAACACACTCCCCCAACTGGTTGTCCAATTTTGGAGCCTCTGTTTCCAAATAGCAGTGTACAGTGAGCGTCCCCTCGGTCATTCCAACCACCTCCTCGGACCAACTCACCTCTTCCCCCAGACTCCTTTGGGCCTGAACAAGCTCTACCTCCATGGGACTGTCACAGGTCTCCAGCCGCTGGATCAAATCATCCTCATCATCATCATTAGAAATCATTCCTGGCCCCGCCAGGCTTTGATCAATATCCCCAATAAATACCCGGTCCGGCTCTATCGCATGGACCCCCAAAAACTCTACCCCCTCTTGCTCTGCACCACCGCCCTGGTGCTGCACAATTCCAAATTCATCCCCCGGTTGGGGTGTTGTGACATCCACACGGTCCCGATAAACAACCAGGCCAGAATGTGGGAAACATTCCCCATTACAACTCTCACATTCCAAATTTCCTTCCCCGCTCACCTGTGGACTCTCCACGTTTACCTGCAGGCATTCCCCATCTACCTGTACACATTCCCCATCCACCTGTGGATATTCCCCGTCCACCTCTGCACCTGCAGTCTCCCCATTTACTTCAATTGCCATTCCATTAATTTTAATACTCAATCGATCACTCATTTCCTTCATTCCTTCCCTCCATTCCTTCCTCATTTTATTTTCCAGCCCGTCAATTTTTCGAAGCAATTGACCCAACATCTGGTCGGTTGTCGGGGCCGTTCCTACTGCTCCCGACTCCCCGGTGGGGGAGGGGGATAAGTTGGTGCTCGGGACGAGGGAGGTTCCAAGGCTCACCTCTGCGTCTAATTCCCCTATTTCCGGCTCACTCCCGACGCTGACGGAGGCCTCGCTGCGTACTTCCATCTCGTCAATTTCCGACATCCGCTTTCCGGAAGATTGTTTCCCGCGCGCGTATTTATTTTAATAATTCCAGTAACACAATTTAAATTTGACGAAGACGCGATATCGCGCTCCGTATGCCCAATTGATTACTAAATTTCTCCGCCTCGCCTATAACAATTTTGCGTTCGAACGTCGGGCGCAATGTACGCCCGACCGTGTCGATGTCGCCCCGCGGACAAAAAAATTTGTCCGACCGTGTCGATGTCTCGCCGCGGACAAAAAAATTTGTCCGACGGGTTCAAATCCTACACTCCTGACACCACTTGTCGCGTAACCGTGATTAACACCACAGTTACGGATGACCGATTTGCGAGACTTTAACTCCCGAGGCGAACACTCAATGGCGGACTCAAGTTCAACACCAACGCGCGGAATAGCGGGACGCAGCGAAGGCTCCGCAACCTTCTCTATTAAAATCAAACACCCAGGAAAACTGCGTTCAGATATTATGTACAAAAAGTAATATAAGGGTTTATTAGGAAAAGTAAAGCCAGTGAAAAAGCCCGCCGGTAAATCTAATAATTCTAATAAACCTAAATCGGGACGTCCCCACACGACTGACAGCAAACACAAACGAGGGAGATTAATCACGAAAATAACACGTCCCGTCGTTCAAAATATACGCGGAGATCGGGCTTATCTGTCTTTGTCGTCTTGTATTGTTGGTGTCCAGCACCGCTCCTTCCGGCCCGATCGCACACCACGAGGCCCCTCGCTCCAATACCACGCGTCCGACGCAGGCCAGCGGCTCCACTTGACCAGGGACAGGAAGGACTCCTTTCAACTCCACTCGACTCGACGACGCGGGAGTGCTGGCAGCCAAGTGCCAACGAACTGCTCAGTGCCAACTGGGTGTGCTCTCGTGTGTCTCCTGCGACTCCCTACAACCCGAACTGCACTCGAACTGCGACTGGAATGGCGTGTCCTCTCCAACTCTCCACCACCGCTCAACTCTCTGGTGCCTGCCTGCGTCTGCCAGTGCCTGCCACGAACTCAACTCAACTGGCGAACTCTCTCCGTGTGACTTGCGACTCAACTCCTGAAATGGCGTCCGACCGTCGCCTATATTGGTGGCCGATGACGTCACATTGCGCACTCCTCAGCCAATCAAAGCCTCCCGCGACTCCTGACATCTCCCCCGTTACGCGACCCTGCGGTCCTGGCATAACACGTGCCGGCCAGGTTTGCAGGCCTTTGGAGGTGTACACGGTGGCGGCCAATCATGGCGGTGTTTTTGACCTGGTTTCCTGTCAATTTAATACGAAGTCCTTGTCAGGGAAAGGGGATTATTTAATGTTGCGCTAAGGACCTAACTAATGTTTATGTGGTTTGCAGTGCCATAATGGACAAAGGTTTGATTACTAGGTGATACTCACAGGGGCGTTACCTTTAATCCCTCACTATTTAACACTCGGACCTCCAGGTAGATCCACACTCATACATCTTACCCCGACAACCGCCTGAACATCAATAACTTATTACATGTAGAGTCCCTGTCACGACAGCCGAATACCTACCTATTCAGATCTACCTAGCTCTAGATGTTGCATTACCAAATTCATAACAATATACATATATATATATATATACATATATATATATATATATATATACATATATATATATATATATATATATATATACATATATATATATATATATATATATATATATACATATATATATATATATATATATATATATATATATATATATATATATATATATATATATATATATATATATATATGAATGAATGAATGAATGAATGATCGTTTTAAAGGCCATTTTTCCCCGCTAGAGTGGGGGTTGGCCAATATATATATATATATGTAAATAAATGGCAACTTGAACAAAAATGCACTGAACAGTTCTTCCATGATTTACCTTGGGGTAGAATGCAATGTGTGGTGCTATTAATCACTTCTTAGCGACATGGAAAAAAAAAAAAAGCCATCGTCATTTGGTGGGACACCCTGTACTATTCATGTTAACGATACACTTTTAACGTCTCAGCTATGTGAAACACTTGCATGCCAGTTTTGGGGTTGCAAATAAATTTGAGCAGAAACCATAAAAATTATGTTGTGTCACACCTGTGTTTGCCTCCTTCTCTCCTTTTGTCCTAACTATCCCAACATCCACAGGGGAGAAACCATACATATGCACGTGGCAAGGCTGCACGTGGCAGTTTGCCCGCTCCGATGAACTTACACGCCACTTCCGTAAGCACACTGGTGCACGTCCGTTCGCCTGCTCAGTCTGTCAGCGTGCATTCTCACGTTCAGACCACCTTGCCCTGCATATGAGAAGGCATACCTGAGATCATGGGTCAGGTTTGGTGGATGAATGGGAAAACGTTTGAACAATGGCGCTTGAACAATGCTGTGCATTTTGATCTTTCAGCATATTTTGTATCATAGGCTTAGGGTGTCATGGACAATTCCCTGCTGATGTATCCATCCATGTGCAACCTATGGTGAAATTGACGTCGTTTGGGAGAGTTGCTGCAAAAAGTGTGCGAGGAGTAGTGCCATGTCGAGGTGGACCGTCCAATCGTTTACATCACTCAGATGAGGTTTTGTCTGGCCAAAGAAAATTATACTGGATATTTGTTAAATTTATTTACATGGTCTGGTCTGTATGATATATTAATTGTAAAAAGAGAGATTAAGAAAGAAACTATGTGTTATGGTATATGCATTAGCTAGTTAAAGGGGGGCACCCTCTCGTTGCCATGATTTGCATTGAATGGGGTATTTACTTATGGAGGTTAAGCATGAAAAACTGAGTCTATTAAGCCTAACTTATTTTTTTCCTTTGTTTTTTAAATTTCAGGCTGCATGTGGCAGTTTGTACCAGTTTGCTGGAATGAATGATCCCGGTGTGTACCCCGATTTAGAATAGGTACACCGTATCCCTGCGCATCATAAGAGGCGACTAAGGGTTTGCGTCAGGAAGAGCATCCGGCCATAAAAACATTGCCTCAAACAGGTGTTACGTGGTCCCCTCGGTGACTACCTGGTCTCGGTGACCCCCGGACCGTGAGAGGAACTTCGCCAGAAAGTTGTATCACATATGCGCTTTCGCCACGCAATCCATATGAATTCCACCCAAGAGAAAACTGAGTTTCAATGATATATTTCAAGGGTAATGATACCATACAATTTCAATGCTACAATCAAGGATATTTTCCCCGAGCAATCCACCATCAACAATTCACAATCCACAATCAATCCCCGAGATGATTAAGATGGCCATCTTATATATGTGTGTCCCCTTTTGTACTCACGACCCCCTTTTGGTCTCTGTCCCTCACAATGTCTCTGGGCCCCTCCTGACCAAGATGATGGTCGGCTTCGCCGCACTCGGGCGGTTGAACGAACCCCGGGTGGACGTGTTTCCACCGGGCAGGTATCGTACCGGGGACCACGGCTGCAGCCCCCTCGTGGCCACGCGGAGCGGGTACTGTAAAGCAAGCAAAAGCCACACGCCGCTTGCAACGCGTGTTAGGCCCCAACGTGCGACCCGTACGCGTCTTTGTAGACGGTGCCAGAAGCTGGGTCGGTGCACGGCCCCACGGCAACTTGACGTGTCCACCGGGTAGGTACACGTCCCGGTAACTCCTCTCGCCAGACGGGCTTGGGAACGCCGCTTTTCCACGCGGCTCAAGATCGATCCCACCTTTCGTCGGAGCGGGGCGAGGAAGAAGACTCCTCGTCGCTTCTCTTCCTCGTGTCTTTTCTTCTTCCGTTTCCGGTCTCTTTTTCCAGAAGGGCTCCTGACCCTCCAACCACAACAACCCTTAATCGACTACAGATTGATAAGCAAAGACCTGAATGGTAATTCACATACATTCACATAAATATGTAACACAGGGAACCATGATTGTCATGGGGCCTGCAAGGCTAACCCCCTCTAGCGGGGGAAAATGGCCTTAAAACGATCATTCATTTTCATTCATTTGAAATTTCAAAATCTGAGGGCTCACTGTAAGTAGTTGAACGACATATCTTTTTATTTTTGTGAAATAATCATCAATTTAACATACTCTTGATAGTGTCAGTACTGCCGAAAGCACTCGTTTTGTTACCTTCTCAGCAGTCAGTCGGGGCAAGGTTTTCAACTTGTTCAGGTCGCAGGCCATAACTACACAAGTCTTCACAAAACTACACCAGGATGACAGTTTATAGCTAGGTCGGGTTTTCAAACCCAGGCTGGAGAGCTCAACGGCGAGTGCACTTACCACAAAGTTATCCTGTCGGCCAATCCTTGTGAAATGCATATTTACATTTGTCATTATCCCAAAAAATAAATAAATTCCACATCACAAGGGAGATGACTTCGATAGTTTCATTGTAGGTCCTACCACGATCAATGAGCAAATGCTTTTTGGTGCTTTGGGCAACTTCTTCATAAATACTGTCAAGTCCTTCTGAAACTTTCTTGCTTTAATATCCTCATGACAGCATTCAATGCTGTTATTATTAGAATGTCGGGTTGCTCAAAATTATGTTAATCAGAATCTTCAGGAAAATAATGATAAAAAAGAAAAAAAAAGGACCAGAATTTCAAATAGAAGCATTGGCTTGAAATGGAGATTTGTTTTGTATTTTTATTTCTCTTCCTTCAATGAAACTCCAGCATGTTGTGTGCTTCCATTCGTGCCGCAGTTTGTCCTCTGCCAAGGAGCCATGTGTGTCCTGCATTATTTATATTGTTTTTCATTTAAATCGTTATTTTGTAATGCATTTGCAGGAAAAAAAACTTGGATAATTTTTACAAATATTTATTTGTATCCGAAGGTTCGTTATTTATATTTGCTTTTATATGTACATTTCACACCTCCTCCAGCACCCCTGTCCATGAAATTGTACAAAAGTCATGGAGAACAACGTTATGTTCAAGTATTTCATGATGTATGAAGATATGGGAGCGTAAAAAAAGAGGTCGTGATTTTAACGACAATAAAAACTGCCATCAGTCATCCAAACTATTTAGATGATGTGTAATCATGTCCAAAACCTAATTGTGTTTACAAGCGCGTGCGTGAGGTTATCAACGTCGAACAACTCGATGTAGAGAAAAATGATGCAAATATCATTTTGCACCTTTGTATTACAAAGAAAGTTGTAACAAGTCGCAACAATTTTTTAGTGCATTGATTTGTTGGCCGCTTTACTTCCTGAAATATCAGGGAGAGGATTCATCTGACTTGCACTGTGTACCTATTATGACGTCACTGCTGGAATTGTGTGGGCATTGCTGCAACTTAAGTAAACTAATAGTGTTGTGCTGCAACATAAGGAAACTTTTTACAAAACTCAGCCTGTTTCAACTTTTAAAGACAATTCATCATTTGTAAAATAATTTTGGCATTCTTTCTGGGAGCATTGTTTGGGTGTTTTTATTTGTATTTTGTGGATAACTGTGTTGTACATGTTGAATGGTGATGATTAAACAACATTAAGACAACTGATGTGTGCTGTCTCATTGTTTGACTTTTCATTTCATTAATTAAACAGAGAAATGTTAGTGATGGCATCTATTAATTAGGTACACTATAGTTTTGGATTTCATATTTGATGAGCTTCCAATTATGTGGGTAAAGGATGAAAAAAGCCATGTACAGAGGTGGCATGTGGCCAGATATTTTATTTAATATAAAGTCTCGGCCTGTGGAGCAGCTGGAACATACAACGTGTCAGGACATAAAAGAACAAAATGAACAGAATAAGGAGAGGGGTATACCCAACAACAGCACGGTTGAGGGACAAATTAGAGGGAGACTTAGAAAAAACAAGGGTTGTGGGGAAGATTGAGGATGTGGAAAGGACACATGGGGTGGACAAGATAGGTAGAGAAGCAAACTCCCCAGAAGGAAAAGCTGGAAATTTGGAAAGAGGTGGGCTTGGCGTGGGATAATAGGGGAGGTGAGGCAAAAAAAATCATGCTTTTGGATTAACAATGATCTGAGATCGTGGGGAACAGCTACCTTGAATACCTGGAGCGAATAATGAGATTGAAGAGAATATGGAATTTGGTTGTATAGCTCGGAAAAAAAGAGAAACGAATGAGTGATTCTTAAGGCCACCACACGCCAGCGGACACAACGAAACAAGATCATCAGTGAGAAATCTTCTCCAATCCTGTTTTGTCGGAGACTGCCGCACACCACGTGACTGTCGACGACACTATTTTCGTGAAACAAAATGGCGAGGAAGAAGAAATGCAGGGATAAGATGAGAACGGTGAAGTCTCTGAGCACTGCTGCTTTGGCAATAATTGTGCTGGTAGATCGCCGGTGTAGTGCCAAGAGAAAGAGGCTTCTGTGGATAAAGCCCGGGGTGGACAGAAGGCCGACTTGGGGAGTTTTTCATGGGATTTTGTTCCAACAACGTGAAATTTGCGGTGCACGTACATGTAGAGTGCATGCTTTCAATATTGAGTCATTTTGTATTTCTCTCAAATCTTTCATCAATCATTGAATTTGTTCTTTGGTATTTGACAAAAAACATACGAATTTTCTGATTTGGTTGCAAATTCAAGCTATTTTATATTGTTACCTCCGCCACCAAAGGTGGATGGAGGTTATGTTTTCACCCCTGTCTGTTTCACCCCAAGTCTGTCTGTTTGTCTGTTTGTCGATGAACAATATATCTCAAAACGTTGTGGACGGATTCGGACGAAATTGGGCGGAGAGGTTGTGTGTGTGACACCGACAAAATGATTCGATTTTGGTGAAGTTCCGGATCCGGCTCCGGCTACTAGAATTTTTCAAGTGATTCTTCAACATTGGGAGATATGGCCTAAAACGATACAAAGGAGGATATCTCAAAAGGTTTTAGAAGGATTTTGGAGTAAACTTCGTGGACAGGTTGGGTGTCTGACAAGGACGATTCTATTCTATTTTGGTGAAGATCTGAACATGGATTCGGATATGATAATTATTTAATTTTAAAGTGATTCTTCACCATTGACTGATAGGGCTAAAACCAACATATACAGTCGTGGCCGAAAATATTGGCACCCTTGCACTTTTTTCAAATAATGCACCATTTCTTCCAGAAAATTGTTGAAATTAAAAACTCTTGGTATCCACATATGTATTTCTTTAGTTTGCAGTGAAGCAAAACAAAAAAGGTGGAAAAATTACTAAATCTTAGCTTATTCCACACAGAAATCCTAAAATGACCCGGAAAATATTATTGGCACCTTTTAGAAGTTGTTAGAAATGATTACATTTCAAGCAGGTGATTCTCCTTTACTTTGGAATTGAACTCACCTGTGGTGAGTTGCAGGTGCCTGCAATATAAAAATCACTCATTCAACCAGTTTGAATAGAGAAAAGGAGTCATTCTGCTGTTTTGTGTCACTGTGTGTACCACAATGAGCATGAAGAAAAGAAAGAAAACTAGCGAATTGTCTGAGGAGGTCAGACACAAGATTGTAGCCAGGCATGGACAATCTCAAGGCTACAAGTCCATCTCCAGAGACCTTGATGTTGCTGTCTCCACCGTGCGCAATGTTATCGGGAAGTGTAAGGCCCATAACATGGCAGCCAACCTCCCTGGATGTATGTAATGAGACCACAAGAGAAAACCTGATCGAAGAATACAGCGAAGGATTGTTTGAATGGAGGAGAAAGTACCTCGATCAACTGCCAAACAGATTCAAGCTGTGGGGAGATCTGAAAACAGCAGTTGGGAGAAGGCACCCTTCAAATCTGGGAGAACTGGAACAGTTTGCACAAGAAGAGTGGGTTAAACTGCCAGTCGAGAGGTGTAGGAAGCTCAAGCATGGCTATAGGAAGCGCTTGACTGCAGTTATTTTGTCCAAAGTCTGTGCTACCAAATATTAAGTCCAGGGTGTCAATAATTTTGTCAATGCCATTTCTATTTATTTTCTGACTTAAAAGGATATATTAAGTTCTGAATAAAAAACAAGGCTTCTGTAATATTGACGGTGAAATAAGGAATTGTGGAGACCTAATACCTTTGTCAATTTCAACATATTTTTCGTGAATATTGTGAGTTGTTTGAAAAAAGTGCAAGGATGCCAATATTTTTGGCCACGACTGTAGCAAGATACACTACATGACCAAAAGCATGTGGACACCTGAACATAACACATCTCATTCCAAAATCATGGGCATTAATATGGAGTTGGTCCCCCATTTGCTGCTATAACAGCCTCCACTCTTCTGGGAAGGCTTTCCAATGGATGTTGGAACATTGCTGCAGGGATTTGCTTCCATTCAGCCACAAGAGCATTAGTGAGGTCGGGCACTGATATTGGGTGATTAGGCCTGGCTCACAGTCGGCGTTCCAATTCATCCCAAAGGTGTTCGATGGGGTTGAGGTCAGGGCTCTGTGCAGGCCAGTCAAGTTCTTCCACACTGATCTCGACAAACCATTTCTGTATGGACCTCGATTTGTGCATGGGGGCATTGTCATGCTGAAACAGGAAAGGGCCTTCCACAAACTGTTGCCACAAAGTTGGAAGCATACAATCGTCTAGAATGTCATTGTGTGCTGTAGCGTTAAGATTTCCCATCATTGGAACTAAGGGGCTGAGCCCACACCATGAAAAACAGCCCCAGACCATTATTCCTCCACCAAACTTTACAGTTGGCACTATGCATTAGGGCAGGTAGCATTGTCTCGGCATCCGCCAAACCCAGATTCATCCGTCAGACTGCCAGATGGTGAAGCATGATTCATCACTCCAGAGAACGAGTTTCCACTGCTCCAGAGTCCAATGGCGGCGAGCTTTACACCACTCCAGCCGACGCTTGGCATTGCGCATGGTGATCTTAGGCTTGTGTGCGGCTGCTCGGCCATGGAAACCCATTTCATGAAGCTCCCGATGAACAATTGTTGTGCTGACGTTGCTTCCAGAGGCAGTTTGGAACTCGGTACTAGTTTGGAACTAGTGTTGCAACCAAGGACAGATGATTTTTACGCGCTACGTGCTTCAGCCCTCGGCAGTCCCATTCTGTGAGCTTGTGTGGCCTACCACTTCGTGGCTGAGCTGTTGTTGCTCCTAGATGTTTCCACTTCACAATGACAGCACTTACAGTTCACCGGGGAAGCTCGAGCAGGGCAGAAATTTCATGAACTGACTAGTTGGAAAGGTGGCATCCTATGACGGTGCCATGTTGAATGTCACTGAGCTGTTCACTCCAGCCCATTATACTGCCAATGTTTGTCTATGGAGATTGCATGGCTGTGTGCTTAATTATATATACCTGTCAGCAAAAGGTGTGGCTGAAATAGCCGAATCCACTAATTAGAAGGGGGTGTCCGCATACCTTTGGTCATGTAGTGTATCTCAAAAGGTTAAGGACGGATTTGGATGAAACTTTGTGGACAGGTTGTGTGTGTGACAAGGAAGAATCGATTCAATTTTGGTGAAGATCTGGATCCAGCTTGTAGAATTTTTAAAGTGATTCTTCACCATTGTGAGATAGGGATAAAAACGATACATAGCAGGAGATCTCAAAAAGTTGTGGACGGATGATTTTGATTAAATGTGATTCTGTATTGTGATTTTCTGGTCTACTCTGGGATACAAAACGTATACTGTTACCTGGCAGAGGTATGCTCTCTACTGAGTTCCGTTCTAGTTACATTATACAATGGCCTTCAAAAGTACTCACCCTCTCCAAAGTTGTTAAGGTGCAACTCAGTTGGTCAACCCACAAGATAAACATGAAGACCAAGGAGCTTTCCAATGAGGTCAGACATAAAGTGCTGGAAAAGCATCGTTCAGGAGAGGGGTGTAAGAAGATTTCAAAGTCTTTCATTATCCCATCGAGTGTGGTGAAATCCGTCATGAAGAAGTGGAAGATGTATCATACCAGCTAGACTCTACCCATATCAGGTTGCCCACCCAAACTCAGCAGCCGGGCAAGCAGGAAATAGTTCAGGATGTCACTGTAAATCCAATAATGACTTTGAAAGATCTGCAAGTCTCTAAGTCCGAGATGGGGATCAGTGTTCATCAATCAACAATATCCCACTCCCTTCACATCCCTCGATGGACAGGTGGCAAGAAAGACGCCATGAGTGAAAATGACGCATCTGAAAGTTCACATGGAGTTTGCAAAAAAGCATCTTAATGATACTGCAGACATGTGGAGAAAAGCTTTGTGGTCAGACAAGACAAAATTTTAACTTTTTGGTCGAAATTCAAATCGCTATGTCTGGCGCAAGCTTAATACTGCAAACATAACATCGTTATTCAATTACGGTATATTTCCTAAAACTCTTCGTATTTAGTAAAGGGCATTTTGGAAACTGACTGTGCATGTTCATCTCCCTTTTTTGTATGGTCCTTCTGGAACATACAGTAGTTTCTGGCGATTTGAATATTAGTATTAATAGTGAAATTAGGGATCTGATGAAATTGGAAACTAATTCTAGGGAAGCAGTAACTCAACCTTGGAGTTACATTATGTCTTCAATCATTATTATTGGTTCACGAGTTATCAAACAGAGTGACCACTATATTCGTCATGGGTGTGTGTCTGTGTGTCTGTGTGTCTGTGTGTCTGTCCGCAGCATAACTACCCGATGATATCACCCGATCTTGATGAAACTTGGGTGGGAGGTTGATATCATGATCTAGTTGTGTCCTGCCTAGAGTGGGCGTATTGCGCCCATTGTGGGCGGAGCCACGCCCGAAAAAGATGTCTTTTTAGGGGGGATTATCGAGTTCAAGCTACATCTTCTCCGAGGGAGTTGGTGGAATCTGACAGTGGTTTCGGTATTTGGTTAGGCCAATGTCCTGTGTCTAGCCCCACAGAGCTCGATTTTTCATTTTCGCCCCAAGGTCAAGGTCACAAGGTCACGAAATTTAGAAAAGTCGGTTTTTGATGGTTTTATTACATTGTTCGCTTCCTGATAGGGTGAAATGTCGTACATGATCTTATATTATCACATACATCATGAAACACAAGTTTTCCAACAAATTTCAGAATCTTCGATCTTTGACCTATGAAGGTCACAAAGGTCAAATTTTCAAAGTTGTGGGAATCGAAACGAATTTTCGGTATTGTGTAGCTAACTAACCTCATAACTGATTATACATTATTTTTTATCTCATTTCAAGGTCAGTAACCTTCGTTTTGACATTTCCGGGCCAGCACCACACACAATTACGTACAGCTGGCTCTTAAAGGCCTGCGCACACAGCGCATTGGGGCCTTTTGTAAATAGGCATGTACACCGCATGTCGGGGGCCGACACCTGCCACGTGGGCCCCCGACCCCCCAGGCCGGGCCTGTTTCGGTTATAGTCCGTCCTTTGTCATTGGATACCGCTCGCTCGTGAACCGTCGTCGCCTCCTGAGTTTTTTTTTTTGTATACAAGATCGAGGCTCGTGTAAGAGCTACTACGAATCACAAAAAGACAAACTGACACATAAAACATAAGATAAAGGGAGCGGGAGACAAGATGGGGAGAGAGAGGGAAGTACACAAGTACAACATGTGAGAGCAGGGACATCGGGAGATCTGTGGGAAGGGGAGGGCTTGGGGGGAGGAGGCATGGGAAGGGGGTGGGAGGGGGGTGGGAGAGGTAGAAAACACACGGACACTGCTAGGACTTCCAGGAAAGAAGTCGGAATTTAAAAAATGTGTATCTTGGGTGAATTAACAGGGGTAGAAAAGATCAAGGTTTTGGATGGGGGGGGAGGGGGGGGCGAGATAAGAGCTGGTGGTGAACAACTGTTTTAAACACCTGGAGGGAGGAGTGGGATTGAATAGATTGAAGGAGTTTGTTCCACAGGTGGGAGAAAAAAGGAATGAAAGAGTGAAGGTGAATAGAGAGTCTTGATTTTTGCAGTTTAACCATAAGAGGGTACCAGGCAGATCTTGTGCGAAATGTAGGAATATTTGGGGGACAGAGCACAGAGCTGGGGGAGCTGGGCCGGAGAGGAGTCGGTAGAAGACAGAAAGACCACCAACCTGCCTGCGGTGAGTGAGTGAAAGGCCCTCCGAGTTAGCTTCATCGCGGGAGATTCCAATGATTCTGAAAGCTTTGGTTTCAACTGCGTGAAGCCGAGCTAGGTGTGAGGAAGGAGCACCAGCCCAGAGGGGGGAACAGTATTCCATTGAGCTGTGGATGAAAGCCTTGTATGTGGTGAGGAGCTCAGGTGTGCCAAGGAAGAACGTCGCACGATGGAGGATGCCCAGTCGGCGACTGGCTTTGGAGGCCAGCTTGGAAATGTGGTTTTCCCAAGAAAGGTCATGGCAGATAGTGAGACCCAAATGGTTGAGTGACAGAACCTCTTGGAGAGGATTGTTGAGGAAATAGATTAGATGGGATGGTGTCCAGTCGGTCTTTTCAGAGAGTCAAAGTAAGAGTGTGAGATTTGTCAGGATTGAAAGACATGTTCCACTTGTTTGACAAGTCTGTGATTTTGTCCAGGTCTGCAGAGAGTGAGGAGGCTGCAGACTGCCGATCTAAGGGTTGAGATATGGAGCGGCAGAGAGTGGAGTCATCAGCAAAGAGATAGAGAGGATTTTCCAGAGAGTCAGAGAGATCATTAATGAAGACCAGAAAAAGCACAGGGCCCAGAACACTGCCTTGGGGAACTCCAGCCTGAACAGGAAGAGGATTTTTTTTTTTTTTTTTTTTTGGATACTGAATCGAGGCTCGTGAAAGAGCTAACATTTATTTCACAAACAAATCAACCAGACAAACAAAATATATAAAAAGAGGGAGCGGAAGTCAAGATGGGGAGAGAAGGGGAAGCACACAAACACAACATTTGAGAGCAGGGAGATGTGTGGGAGGGAGAGGGCTTGGGGGGATGAGGCGTGGGAAAGGGGGTGGGGGGGGGGGGGGTGGGAGAAGTATAAAACACAAGGACACCAAGGACTTCCAGGACAGAGGTTGGTATTTCAAAAAAGTGGATATGGGGTGAAATTAGAGGCGATATAAAAGATCAAGGTTTTGGATCGGGGAAGATAAGAGATGGTGGTGAACAGCTGTTTTAAAGACCTGGAGGGTGGAGTGGGATTGAAGAGAGTGAGGGAGTTTGTTCCAGAGGCGGGAGAAAAGAGGAATGAAGGAGTGAAGGTGAGCAGAGAGTCTTGATTTTGGCAGTTTAACCATAAGAGGGTTGCAGGCAGATTTGTGCGACCTGTAGGAATATTTGGGGGACATCCCAGAGAGAGCTGGGGGGGGGGGGGGGGCAAGGCCAGAGAGGAGTCGGTAGAAGACAGAAAGACCACCAACCTGCCTGCGGTGAGTGAGTGAAAGGCCCTTGGAGTTAGCTTCATCACGGGAGATTCCAATGATTCTGAACGCTTTGATTTCAACAGCGTGAAGACGGGCTAGGTGTGAGGCAGGAGCACCAGCCCAGAGTGGAGAGCAGTATTCCATTGAGCTGCGGATGAAAGCCTTGTATGTGGTGAGGAGTTCAGGTGTGCCAAGGAAGGACTTCGCACGACGGAGGATGCCCAGTCGGCGACTGGCTTTGGAGGCCAGATTAGAAATGTGGTTTTCCCAAGAAAGATCATGGCAGATAGTGAGACCCAAAAGCTTGAGTGACAGAACTTCTTGGAGATGATTATTCAGAAAGTGGATGGGAGGGTTGTCCAGTCGGTCTTTTCGGAGAGACATCGTAAGAGTGTGAGATTTGTCAGGATTGAAA
Organism: Myxine glutinosa; assembly: GCF_964187855.1. Classification (NCBI taxonomy): domain Eukaryota; kingdom Metazoa; phylum Chordata; class Myxini; order Myxiniformes; family Myxinidae; genus Myxine; species Myxine glutinosa. Next base: position 94,713,030 of record NC_136262.1, on the reverse strand, counting down.
GACATGTTCCACTTGTTTGCCCAGTCTGTGATTTTGTCCAGGTCTGCAGAGAGTGAGGCGGCTGCAGACTGCCGATCTGAGGGATGAAGAATGGAGCGACAGAGAGTAGAGTCATCAGCAAAGAGATAGAGAGGATTTTCAAGAGAGTCAGAGAGATCATTGATGAAGACCAGTAAAAGCACATGGCCCAGAACACTGCCTTGGGGAACTCCAGCCTGAACAGGAAGAGGAGATGAGAGAAACCCATTCAGGGCCACACGTTGACTTCGACTAGAGAGGAAGTCCGCCAGCCATGCGTGGAGATTTCCATGGATATCAAAAGAGGAGAGTTTGGTGAGCAGAGCGGGGTGCCAGACCGTATCGAAGGCACGTGATGTATCAAGGGAGACAGCTCTAATTTCCTGTTTGGCATTGAGGACCTCCATCCATTTTTGAGAAAGCAGAAGCAGCATGTCCAGGAGCAGCATGAAGCTCCAGAAGCAGCATCTGCCAGCAACCCTCTGATTGTTAAACTGCCGAAATCTCGGCTCTCTGCTCACCTTCACTCTTTCATTCCCCTTTTCTCCTGCCTCTGGAACAAACTCCCACACTCCTTTCAATCCCACTCCTCCCTCCAGGTCTTTAAAACAGCTGTTCACCACCATCTCTTATCTTCCCCCATCCAAAACCTTGATCTTTTCTACCCCCGCTAATTCACCCCAGATCCACCTTGTTTAAAATTCCAACTTCTTTCCTGGAAATCCTTGCAGTGTCCATATGTTTTATACCTCTCCCACCCCCCCCCCCCCCCCCTTCCCATGCCTCCCCCCCCCCAAAGCCCTCTCGCTCCCACAGATCTCTCGATGTCCCTGCTCTCAAATGTTGTGTTTGTGTCCTTCCCCCTCTCTCCCCATCTTGTCTACCGCTCCCCATGTTATATGTTTTATGTGTTGGTTTGTCTTTGTGTGTGATTAATTTGAGCTCTTTCACGAGCCTCGATCTTGTATACAAAAAAAACCCCAAAAAAAACCCTGTTAGTCGCCTCTTGAGACACATCGGGACTTACCAGTGAACTGGTACTCAATTTGCCGACCTCGGAAGGATGACAGGCTGAGTTAACCCTACTGGTGTTAATTCAGTGATCAACCTGGATTCAAACCCAGGATCCTAGGATCCCAAGCCGGCACCCTAACCACTAAGCCAACACCAGGCTCTTGCATGCATGCATGTCTTTGTCTTGCATGCCTATTTGCAAAAGTCATAACTTTCACTCTACCCTGCCCTCCCTCCCCCCCCCCCCCACCCCTCTGTTAATCCACCCCAAACCCACTTCCTTCAAATTTCGTTTTCTTTCCTGAAATCCCTTGTAGTGTCCATCTTGTTTATCCCGTATACCCCGCCCCAACCCTATATCTTCCACTGATCCCCTTATGTCCCTGCTCCCTTTATTATATGTTCTATGTGTTAGCTCTCATACGAGCCTCGACGAAGTATACAAAAAAAACTTTGTGTTGTATTTTGCTCACTTGTTAAACAGCACCACTGGCAAATAGCACCAAATCATAATAAATTTATTTATCTCCAAAAACAGGACAGATTTGATGTTTGCTCTATTTTAGCATTTTTCTGAATACAACAAATTGTTAATTTTAAGTTCAGAAAAAAACGACCTTTTAAATTGACCCAGAAATTTTAGTATATAAATGTGTGAGAAAATTCACTTGCGCAGTCAAATAAAGTATATTAATTGCAGGAAGATCAGTCCAGTCCAGCCTCCAATCCGGCCTTCAGCAGCTCCATTCTCTGCCGGACTTGCTGAAAATAAGGACGCACATCTGACCTAAAGAGGTATAGAGGAGGGGTAGGATCATTAGTGATTCATACATGGACATTCCATTCATAAATGATTAATCTTAAAATAAACATTTCTTAGTATAGTATTTGTTTGGTTATTAAAACAGTTACACACCCATTGTAGAACATATGTATACTGCCTTTTCATCACTAATGATGGTTGCGTTTCTGCATTGTTGATGCCAGTGCATGCAGCACAATTTATATCATTGTGGAAGAAATGGTAATTCATAGTTACAGAAATGGTGTTAGTTGTGGGTAGGTTACCAGCCAACCGCACTGCTCACTTCCAACTTTAATGGTGAGATATTAAATGAGGGAGCCTTGCTGGGTGGTGGGGTGAGGAGAGGAGAGACAGAGAGACAGAGAGACAGAGAGACAGAGAGACAGAGAGACAGAGAGAGACTTTTGACTTTTGTATCCTTTTATTATAAAACCATTCCACAAAGCAGTGTTAAACCAAGCAACAAGTTCAAAGAAACATTGTATAAGGAGCATAAACACACCAAAAAAGAACAAAGGATATTCAAAAGAAACCAGCAAGTATAAAAATTTTACCAACCAAAGGTGAGGACACAAACAGAAACCACAAACAATTTTAAAGGAAATGCTCACGCAAGAGCTATGAACACATCAAGAGCAAATTAAGCGTTTGATTAGATTAAGTGAAGAATTGAGAAAGGGAAAGAGAGGGGGGGGGGAGAGAGAGAAGGGGAGAGAGAGAGGGAGAGAGAGAGGGAGAGAGAGAGAGAGAGAGAGAGAGAGAGAGAGAGAGAGAGAGAGACTTTTTTTTTTTTTTTTTTTTTTGTTATTGGTGATCCCAATGCGATCCAAATGGACAGACCAGGAGATAAACCTCGCACAACCAGTAGCCAGGAGCGACAGAGCATCTGTGTCCTTCCCAACCGTGTTCCTTTCTGAATGCACCATGTAACACGTCACCATGTTCACTGCTGGAGGAATGTTTGTGAACGCATCACATCATAACGCTTTTCCGATATGTTTTCCTTGATGAACTTGGGGACTTGTGAGCCACTCCAGAGGTGTTGGAAAAAGGCCGATCGCAATGGGCAGGTGCTCCATCTTGGAGGTGCTCCATCTTGGAGGTACGCCATCTTGCAGGCACGCAATGTTGCAGGTTATCCATCTTGCAGGTCATCCATCTTGCAGGTCATCCATCTTGTAGGTGCCCCATACTGTAGGTTCTCCATCTTACAGATGCTCCATCTGTATGACGCTTTGGAGTTGCAAGCTTTCTGGGGCTACAGCGGTGATCCGTTCACTCATTTACCCCCGGGTCGAGCTGTAACCCCCCCCCCCCCCCCCCCCACAAATTTGGAGAGAGAGAGGGAGAGAGAGAGAGAGAGAGAGAGAGAGAGAGAGAGGGGGAGAGAGAGGGAGAGAGAGAGAGAGAAACATTCGACATTTGTCCCCGTTTGTTGCCAGGAAAACATTGTTCACAGTGAAAACCCAAAAAACAATTCAAGGCGATGGCTGTACAAGTTTAAAATGGGAGACAAGATAAATCATAAATTCATTGTAAGAGAACCATCAGCCAGTTGACATAAGGATGCCTTGACACACCACCGTTGTGAGAACACTGTGCAATCATTCGATTGAAACTCAAGATTCACACGCGATGTGACGAAGGCTTTAAAAAGGTGAACAGCATCATCAACAGAATTACAGGCATTTTGCATCCTGTGTTTTCTCGACAAGTATATGGCAAGTTTTGCTTCAGAAGACAAATAGTTGGCTAAAAGGCACTCATCTTTACACAGGCGGGAAGTAGTGAAACCGAAGATAAAAACACAATGCGTAAAAATTAGGCCAAGCCCCCGGACCACACGCGATAAAACTGTAAAAAGGGGTGCCAACCGAGGACAATCAACAAAAATGTGAGAAATGGTTTCCGTCGCACCGCAAAACGGACATAATTCCGTGTTATCAGAACATATGCGATGCGATAAAACATTTGATGGTAAAATGTAGTGCGCCAGCCGCCATTGTAAGTCTCCGGAGCGCTTGGCGATGGGGGGCCTTGTACATAGTAAGCCAATTGATGGTGGTGGAAGGAGTAGTCCGGAACATTCTCCCCCAGTGCGCTTGCGGTTCTGCGGGTCTATCGTGAACAAGGGTTAAAACACACAAAGCATAAACACAAGATTTCTCCATCAAATGAAAAGGGGTGAAGCCCTGAAAATGAAGTAGAAGTCTAGGAAAGAGAAATTCGGATAAAGAAGGGCTAGCTTCCGCCTGTGGGGCCCATTTTAGCCCGGTTCCCTTGAAAAAACGCAGGATCACAGAAAAGATCCTTCCTATGACTCGAATGGATCGAACTCCGGTGGCTACAGCAATGTCAGCAGCTGGCTTCCACTTGTAAGGAAAAGGGGTTCTGAGATGTTTAACCTTGATGCATCCGACGTCGATAAACTTTTGCATAAAAGCACGGTTACTGCAGACCCCTTCAAATATGGGGTTTAGAAAGATGGGCTCGTTTAAAAACAGCTCAAGAGAATAGTTCCTGTTGTCACGGCGAACAGGAACCGCTTGCCATGCCTCCAGCATACTCCTATAGAATAGAGGAACTGGTGTTACATCAACTTTCGTGGTGTCTATAAGGAACAGTTCTTGGTCGTAGTTGAGTTTCCCTGCTTGCTGAAGCAGGCAGTGAGCCGACGCTTTCCACGAGACGTCGGTGTACAGCAGCCTACGAAGTGAAAGGAGGCGAAAAGCCATCACTTTGCTAGAAACAGCAATCAGTCCATGTCCTCCTTGAGCAGCAGGCAGGCTGAGCACACCAGGTCGAAGCCAGTGCTTACCTCCCCCAAAAAAGTCGATAAAAGTAGCTTGTAGCTTTTTGAGAATGAAATCTGGGGGCTGCAGTGCCATTAAAACATGCCAAAGCATTGATGCCACAAGATTATTTATAACAAGGGTTCGGCCCCGATAAGAAAGTTGACAAAGTAAACCCCTCCATTTCAGCAACCGTCTCTCAGTTTTGATTATAAGAGACTCCCAGTTTTTTAAAATGAAGTTTCCAGGGCCAAGAAAAACACCGAGATAAAGGATTCCATCCCTTGTCCATTCAAGTTGTTCGGGCAGAGTTGGAGGAATGGCTCCATTTTGTGGACCAAGGTAAAGAGCACTGCTCTTCTTCCAATTGACCTTTACAGAGCTTGCCAAACTAAATTCATGGACACATTGGACCAAGGCGGAGACATCTTCATCCGAATGAACGATTACGCAAAGATCGTCTGCATAAGCGATCACCTTAACTGGGTGCGCCGTTGGTTGCGGAAGGAAACCGAGAAGACGTGCACGCAAGCGAACAAGCAAAGGTTCAAGTGCGAGGGAGTACAGGAGGCCAGACAAAGGACATCCTTGGCGAATGCCTCTACTGGCCGGGAAAGGTGGACATAAAATATTGTTAACCTTGAGTAGACTAAAGATATTATTATACAGTAACTGTACGTGAGAGATAAAATTTTCTGGAAACCCAAACCCACGTAAAACCGAAAAAAGATAAAAGTGATCAATGGTGTCAAAGGCCTTTTCTTGGTCTAAAAAAACCAAACCAACATTTCTTTGTTTAAGATCACAGATATCAATTAAATCACGCACGATAAAAAATACTGTCATGTATTGTCCTTTTCGGAACACAGTAGCATTGATCAGGGTGTATGATGTCGCCAATCACGGGCCTGAGCCGGTTGGTAAGAGCCTTGGAGAAAACTTTGTAATCCGTACAAAGCAGTGAGATGGGACGCCAATTTTGCGGTTGCTGGAGGTCTCCTTTCTTTGGGACCAGGGCGAGTACCGCCCTACGACAGCTTAGCGGCAGTAAGCCTAATCGTAGGCTGTCAACCAAAACTTCGAGTAACTCTGGTCCCAGGAGGTCCCAGAAAGCTTTGTAAAATTCTGCAGGTATCCCATCCAAGCCAGAGGCCTTACCTGAAGGTAAGGTTTGTAAAGCAGCATGGAGTTCTTCCATGGTTAGCTCCTTGTTCAGTTGCAGGCACGCAGACTCCGACAAGGTGGGTAAGGAGGAAGTCAAGCATCCTGTGATCTCGTTATCGATTCCCTTAGCGCGATACAGGTCAGAGAAGTAGTTCTTGAGGGAATACCTGATGTCTTTTTGATCGTGCGTTATTCTTCCTTCCTTCGTCCTTACTGAAGTTATCTGCTGACCTCTCTTAGTTCGGACTTCCAGTGCAAAAAAGAACTTGGAGGAGGTATCCAAATGACACAGGTTCTCCATTCGGAGACGAATCAGCGCTCCTCTAGCTTGCTTTGCACATAGATCAGCAAGAAGAGCTTTTTTCTTCGCCAGCAGAGAGTTCGTTCTCTCAGTACTAGAAGCCAAGAGGTTGGATTGCAAGGATAATATTTCCTTGGCAATCAGGGATTGAAGGGCAGAGTTGTGTTGAGTACGATAAGCTCCATATTGTTGGCAAAACAATCTCATCTGTACTTTGGCATTGTCCCACCACTGCCCAAGGCGGGGGAAGGATGGTTTACGTTGGAGCAAGGCCCTCCAGAATGCATGAAATGCATCAACAAACATTTTTTCTTCCAAAAGGCTCACATTAAAGGTCCAGTAGGCAGCACCACGATTCCGAACTGGTAGGCAAGCACAAAGCGTAACCATGTGATGATCTGAGAAGCCACTCGGGACAATGTCTGCGCCACTCACGATATTCAGAAAAATACTGTTAATATAGAACCGGTCCAATCTTGCGAGCGAGAGATGACTCTTTGAGCACCGACACCACGTATATTGGCGGACAGAAAGATTGCGGATTCTCCACACGTCAACAAGGGAGAACTTCGACAAGGATCTTAACAGAGGCACTGCGCTTGCTGGGTGAGGCTCCTCTCCATTACGATCAAGGGCAGGGTCCACGGTACAGTTAAAATCTCCACCCAAACAGACAAGTCCATTAAAATCAATGTGCATGAGAGATGTTTCCAACTTAGTATAAAAGGCAAGTCTTTCTGTGCTATCACTAGGTGAGTAAATGTTCAGTACGGTGTGTTTAAAACCATTGTGTGTAAAAGTGACTGAAATTAAATACCCTTTGATTATGTCATTAAAAACTATATGAGAGCTACAGAAGGAAGGCTGTAAATAGACAGCTACCCCAGCCCTTGGGTGTTCCAGACTACTAAAAAAACATTTTCCTTTCATTATCCTTTGCCACTCCCCCATACAAGAGGAACTACATCTTGTCTCTTGTAGAAGTAGAATATCGATGCGATTTTCCTTAACAAACTGTTTAACTTCAATTTTCCTTAGGGAAGAACGTCCCCCATTAATATTCAAACTGGCAAAGGAGAAAGCCATGATATAAGGGTGTATATAAACGTGTCAAACAGCTTGGCTGGGCTACATCTGCAGCTCCTTCTTCGCTTTCAGGATACATTTCCGGAGACGATAGACCTGTGATTCGGTCACGCCAAGCTGTCCGGCTTTAACAAGCAGTCGCTTCGCAGAGACCACAAAGCCGATTAGGTCAGGGAAAAAATCTTTCATTTTTACCCGTTTCTTCCGAAAAGTGTCCTGGAGAAATTTTATGATCTCGGAGGGTGGAACACTGGTCTCACCCTCCAAATCTTGGGGAAAACCCGGGTCATTCCAGGCTTCGACACTCCCGGCAGAGGCGAGCGACGAGGTCCCGTCCGAATCACATTCCGAGTGTCGGTCCATGTCCATGACATCAATTTCATGCTCCTGATATGGAGCTGGTGGCTTCACAAGGGAAACGTCACATTCCGCACCCAAAGCAGAAGGAAGAGGAGTATGTGGGGGAGGAGGAGGAGGAGGGGGGGGCGGGAGGATGAGGAGGGGGGGTGGGAGGAGAAAGAAGGGGGATGGGAGGAGGAAGAGGAGTGGGAGGAGGAAGGAGAGTGGGAGGAGGAGGGGGGGGGGTGGGAAGAGGAGGAGGAGTGGGAGTGGGAGGAGGAAGAGGGAGAGGAAGAGATGTACTATCAGGAGAAGTTTCACATTCTGCTGGGGGCAAACCCGGCACGTCATCAGCTGATGCCTTACACTCTGATTCACCTGGGCTCGAGGTTGTCTGCAACTCAGGAACGTCACACACCTCACCCCCAGCAGGAAGAGGGACAAGAGTGGACTCGGCGTTCACATACACGGTGCCTGTGACCATGGGAGTGGTCACATGCGCTTCCTGTTGCACCACACCAACTTCCTGTTCGAGTTCACCAACTCCACAAGCAGAAGCATTATCATCCTCCAGAGCAAGAACGTCGAACCGATTTTCGGTTTTAAAAACCTCAGATATTGCTGCTTCCAAACGGGACTCGTCATGTTCGTCAGCCGGTGCCATCTTTTTTGGACAGCTCGCCCACGGAGGTCATAATAAACTGGAGAGCCAATGACGGCTGTCGGCTGAAGCTAGCGGAAGTTGCTTGGCGGCCATATTGGGAAGCCGATTGTGACATTCGTCCACATCCATCAGGGCAAGTAATACAATACACCGGACTCGAACATGCAACTAAATTGGAAGTTTATTGTTCAATAGTTGTTATTTTTCCTTAGCTATCTGATGCCAATAACTGCAAATGAGGGTTGTATAAATTACAGCACTAGGTGGTTTGCCATTGCCTTCCCACTTCGCAGTAGCAGTAGGTAGGGCAGGAAGTTGTTCAGGGTCCTGGTACGAATCCCGATCCTGGTATTTCACGGGCAGGGCGACTGATCATCCTGGCGAACGTTAAGCCGGCTGTCTTGTCTGCTAGTGAAGGAGCTGGGGCTCCCACGTCGATCGGGGAATCGGAATCGGGGAATGGAAGCTGAATGACAGTTGGAAAGTGCCTGTAGCATACTTTATGATAAATGGATTGTCGGGGAAGGAACAGGCGAATTTGGTGACACAATGTCTACTAAAATTGCATGATATCGGTGCAGAGGTGGTTTCCTTAACTTGCGATGGACCGTCCGCTCATTTGACAATGTTACGTGAGCTAGGTGCCGACATCACGCCGCAGAATGTGAAACCAACATTTCCCCACCCAGCAAATCCCGAAAAGAAAATTTGTGTTGTACTCGATGCATGTCACATGCTTAAACTTGCAAGAAACTGTCTTGGATCCATGAAAATGATGGAGGATGGCAACAAAAAAGTCATCGCGTGGAAATACATCCAGGCACTCTTTGATCTGCAGAAGAGGGAAGGCTTGCGTCTGGGAAATAAGCTCTCCCGGAAACACATCGAGTGGAAGAGCAATGTCATTAAGGTGGACACAGCTGCTCAGACATTGAGCACTAGTGTGGCAGATGCAATTCGGTTTTGCAGGGACACTTTGCAACTATCAGAATTTCAGGGCAGTGAGGCTACCTGCCAATACATTGAAACATTGGACAAACTGTTTGACATTCTAAATTCTCGCAATCCATTGGCACGAAACTACAAGGCACCACTCATGACATCACGAGAAGGACTTTTCCTGCCATTCCTGGATACTGCCTACAGTTACTTGTCCAACATCAAAAACATGAATGGTCAAGTTATGACCAATACGCGTTTGAAAACCCCCTTCATTGGTTTCATGATCTGCATAGAGAGTGTCAAAATTTTGTATTTCACATATGTCAAACCTGCCTCATCTCCCCTGCGATACCTGCTCACGTACAAAATGAGCCAAGACCACATTGAACTTTTCTTTGGAGCGGTCCGCATTGCATGTGGAAGTGGGAATAACCCAACGGCCCGGCAGTTTGTTGCCGCATATAAGCGCCTCTTGATGCGACATGACATCAAGTCTGCAAGTGGGAACTGTTCTGCACAGGACTCAACCAGAATCCTGAATGCGGCTTCCTTCAAGTGCGTTGCAAAGCAGGCTGTGCCTGACGAGAGTCACGACATGTTGGTGGCCAGACGATACGACCTGGAGTTGAGATCGCCGGCAAAAGAGGACCACGACTATGCGGATATTCCAAATTTTGAGCAACTTTCCATCTTTACAGAGTCATGTGTTGGCTATATTGCCGGCTATGTGGTGAGGATGGTGAGGAAGACTCTGAAGTGTAGCCAATGTCTTTCTGCATTGACCAGTAACAACGAAGAATGGCAAACCACACCAATGTACAGCCTGATTGTTACCAAGAACAGGGGTGGCCTCATAGTTCCCTCGCACAGTGTTGTTCGTGTCTGTGAGGCGACTGAACGCTGTGTCAAGAGGCTCCTGGCTGTAACCAATGGCAAAATGCCTCGTGAAAGTGGGATAAGAGTGGCAATTTCCACTTCTGTCCTTTCTGAGGTCGGTCGGTCTACATTTGCTTCCTTGGATCGGCACATGTTTGACTGTGAGGCAGACAGCAACCATGTGTTTGCTTTAATACATTCTGTATCACAATCATACAGCAAGATACGTTTCCATCATGTTGTGAGAACACTCGATGATGACATGAAGGAAGAGCGCATCAGGAAAAAATATTGCAAACTGGTCCTGTTTGCTCACCAGTGAGGCAACACCAGAGCAAGCTGAAATATAAGAGCGACCTCATCTCTACATGGTGTGGGTGTGTTTTGTGGGTTAACTGTGAATTGTGTGGGTTAACTACATGACAGCGTTTCATGTCATTTATGTGACTGACTCACTGTTGATGTGTTGCTGACCCATGTCAGTGTAGAATAAACTCTGGTTATCATTATATCTGCGTGGTTTCTAACATCTCGGTAATAGAAACATACACATCTTAGTTACAATATAATGACTGAATTAAGTAACATCATATAACATGACAACAAATCAGATCTTTATATTGAGGAATATTATAGAACAAGCCAAAGAATGGCAAACGACGATGTACCTCAATTTTATAGATTTCTAGAAAGCTTTCGACTCCTTGCCCAGAGAAAGTCTGGGTCATAATGAAGAAATACAGCATACCTGGAAAATTAGTGAACCTTGTAAAAGCCCTTTACCAAGACTTTCAATGTGCGGTCGTCGACCAAGGTGAAACAACAGAATGGTTCAAGGTGAAGACAGGAGTTAAACAGGGGTGTAACATGTCAGGATTCTTATTCCTACTAGTGGGTGATTGGGTCATGAGAAGAACGATAAAGAACACCGAGCGGCAATTTTGGGCACTTTTTTTTCAAACAAGCTCTAAACCATTGGATTCCCCAGGAAAAATGCGTCTAGAACCAACTTCAAACTTAATGAACACCATTTCCTTAAAGAACGGGATTCTGAGCCCGAATATCAGTTCAATATTGGTATTCTATATTAATTAAATAGTCGGCGGTCCTAAAATTCGCTCCAGCTGCATCATCAGTGCGCCACGCCTTTGCTTTGACAGGCTTACGATCGGCTTCCCAATATGGCCGCCAGACTATTTCCGGTGGCTTCACGGCGGCTAATGCTGCGAGGTGGCCAATTGGCTCTCCATATTATATACCTCCGTGAGCTCGCCGCCACATCCTGACTGTTATCGGTTAAATGTTTTAATTTATGTTTCCTTTTATAAGGAACAACGGTAAAACCCTCACCATCTGCCTGGGGTTGAGCCACCCCCGCCGCCGACGGCTCAGGTAAATTACTCGTGTTTGAGGCATCACGAGGGTCCCCGACTCTAGATGGACCACTTTTTGTGTTAATGGTCTTCACCGGTATCGATGCATCACCGGCGGTATTCTTGGGGCAAACGTTTTTTAAATGCCCCGATTCACCACAATTAAAGCAAGTTATAGTTTCCGTTGCAATATAGATTTGATAATTGCGGTTTTTATATTTCAACGTCATAACTGCATTGAGTGATTGAGCGTTATCTTTTAAAATCATATAACAATGACGTCGGAACGACATAACATGCCGAACCGAGGCGTCAGAGCGAAGACGAAGCGGTACCATCGAAACCCGCGACACAACTGTGCCAAAGACACTTAGTGCAGAGACGATCTCTTCACAAGTGAAAAAAGGAGGAATATTGGACAGAGTTAACCGAACGGCCATTGTGTCCAAAGGATTGACGTTAACAAAAATACCCGGCGGGACGGTTAAACCGATTTCAACCGCCTGGGCCACGTGTCGCACGTCCGACAGGAAAACCACGATGCGATGATTCATTTTTGAAGCTGCAAGAACATTCTCGATTCCAACAAGGTCTCCTAAACCAATCACCACATTCTCAACACTAACTCCATCAGGTGGAGTAATTATCACTCCCTCCTCACGAGTGAGCGACTCGTACACACTATTGGACAAACGTCCGTTTGCCATAGCTGAAAAAAAATAAGGGAAGTTTAAGTTTAAACAAAAAGAAACCTGTCACAAGCAACCAGCAAGTGAAGGTAAAGGAAAAAGATAAGGAAAAACAATATATAAATGAGGAATCGAAACCACCGACGAGCAGTTCGACCAGAAAAACAAGGCAAATGAAACGCAGGCCCAGAAACCGAAGGTTTCAACAAGAACCTGCGAAAACACTTACCGTGCACTCTCCCGCTCTCTCTCAAGTCTCAACACACACAGGAAACAAGGGGGAAACTTTGCAATCAGAAACAGGGACACAATGGAGTAAATAAGGGAAATAGGAAACAGCCAACACAGAGCACTCACGACACGAAGCGAGCAGACGCCATGACACCGCACCCAACCGCACCCAACGCACTGACAGCCAGCAGATGGCGACAGAGAGAGAGAGAGAGAGAGAGACAGAGACAGAGAGAGAGAGAGAGAGAGAGAGAGAGAGAGAGAGAGACTTTTGACTTTTATGTCCTTTTATTACAAAAGTATAAAATGAAGATTTTTTACAGTCAAAACAAAATAAACAAAACAGTTACATGCAATTTTACCATCGGGGAAGTCAAAACCAACAAACCGTTAAGCTACCAAAAAAACACAGAAGGATATTTAATAAAGACTAGAGAGAAAGCACCAAATGACCCTCAGATATTTCACAAAAATCCTTTACACACCACATTCTTTCAAAAAGTTCAAGTTGGCTGGAAAGCGAATAACAGTAAAAATCAAGTTTTATCCGGCTCTCGCAAAAAGCTCTGAGCATTGCTACAGTATCTGTACTGTACAAGTCATTCTTTATCTTTGATTTTCTGGTTTTGTAAATTGCCAATTTTGCTTGGGAGATAAAGAAGTTTGCAAGAATTGTTGCTTGGATGTTTAAGGGGCCACTTGGCCCTAAAATAAACATTGGAAAATTGAAATCAATGGAAAGACGTGCAAATAGCACTTTCAAGAAAACAAAGAGAGGAGTTAAACGACTGCATTGAATATACACATGGGCCAAGGTTTCTCTCTGTCCACAAAAGGGACACTGATCACTTGTCGCTTGTGAAAAGCGGTGAATGAGAGAGTTTGTGGGTATTATCCAATGTGCGATTCTCCATTGGAGATCACCAGCACGTTTTGGCACAGGATTTTTATAATACCATCCCCAGTTTGGGGAGAAAGGAGGAGTGTGTGGCAGGACTGCAGACCACTTACAAGGTGCTGGGGAAGACAAGGAGGGGAAAAGAGCTTTTAAACATTGGAAATATAAGGTTTTGCGGTTACCACTGGAAGAGGAAAAGGAACGGCCAAAATTTATTGGCTCCAAGTTTTCAGAGGCCGACAAAAGAAGGTTGGGGAAAGGAGAGAGGCTCGGCTCAGAGGGAGATACAGGACGAACCAACCAAGGTTGGGAGGTACCGTAGGCATGAAGCACCACCCTTAGACATCTGTCTAGTTGGCGAGATGATCTGACGCCAGTCGCCAAGGCAATAGCAGCAACACTTGGCCACTTGTCATTTGCATTGTCTCTAAGGTGGCACACTTTGGTTATTGATGCAGCCACAAACTTTTGAATGAAGGCCCTGCTGCTTCCAAAACCTTCAAAAAGTGAGTTGCAAAACAGTGGCTCGTTGAAGAACATGGATCTCTCGTACGTAGTACGATCCCGATGGCTTTTGAGAGCTTGCCATGCATTTAACAAACTTCGGTAGAAAGAGGGGAGTGAAGAGAGATCAAACATTGTCAAGTCCATTAGGAAAAGCTCCTTAGCATGACTGAAATTCTCAAAACGACCCAAAATGCAGCATGCAAGTTGCCTCCAAAGCACAACAGGCTCGTGCAAAATGGACCATATCGTACGTAGACGAAAAGCCATGATTCGGCATTTTACATTGACAAGTCCTTGACCACCCTCAGGTATCGGCAAATTTAATCTTTCCGGTCGTAGCCAATGCATTCCAGACCAGAAGAAATGAGTGACGCTCTTCTGTATTCCGTCGATTAACCCAGCAGGTGGTTGCAGAGCCAATACCTTGTGCCACAGAATGGAGGTAACCAGGTTGTTTATGACCAATACTCTGCCACGGTAAGACAATTGGCGGAGTAGGCCTTTCCATTTTATTAAAAGCAGTTCAATGCGTTCAGGCAAACCTTCCCAGTTATGCCTGATGAAATCTCTAGGACCTAGAAAAACTCCCAAAAACTTGATCCCATCTCTTCTCCAAGCAATATTTGCGGGGAGAAGCGGGGGTGAAGGGGGGGGTGGGGAGAATGGGGGGTGGGAAAGGGATTCGAGCCACAGTGCCTCAGTCTTTCTCCAATTGATTTTTGCTGACGAGGCTCTGTTAAAAAGTGCTAAAGCATGCATCATCTTAGCAATATCATCAGAGTTTTTGATACACACACATATATCATCAGCATAGGCAATAGTCTTTATAGTGTGGTTTAAACCTCTCACAGTGAAACCAGTCAAAGACTTTCGAAGCGTGTTTAAGAGGGGTTCAAGGGAAAGGGTGTACAAAGCACCTGACAGTGGGCAGCCCTGCCTAACACCTCTTTTAATACAAAAGGGGGGCACAAGCTCATTATTTATGTTTAGCAGGGCAGATACGTTTGAATAACACATATGTATACATGATAAAATAAAGGGTCCAAAACCAAATCGATTTAAGACTTCGGACAAGTATTCATGCGAAACGTAATCAAAAGCCTTCTCCTGATCTAGGAAAACAAGGCCAACACTTTCATGATGAATATCACAAACATCAATCAAATCACGAATAACAGAAATACTGTCATGGATATTACGACCAGGAACACAATAAGTTTGGTCCATGTCTACAATGTTCTTTAGGAAGGGTGAAAAACGTAAGGCAATAGCTTTGGAAAAGATCTTGTAATCAGTACATAGTAGTGATATTGGCCTCCACTGGGAGATGAGTAAAGGGTCGCCTTTCTTTGGAAGCAAGGTAAGTACTGCTCTTCTGCAGCTCAGCGGGAGTTCCTTCTTTTCGAGGCTTTCCTGGAAGACTGATAGCAGTTCAGGGCCAATTAGGTCCCAGAAAGATTCGAAAAATTCTGACGGTAGACCGTCGATGCCAGGTGATTTCCCTTTGCCAAGGCTCTTTAATGCGATGGAGAGTTCCTCAAGTGTGAGTGGTTTCTCCAGGCTCTGCCTTTGCTCTAGGGTTAAGGTGGAAACACCGTCAAATAAGTGAGAGACACCATTTAGGTCAACTTCTTTTGTTTTGTAAAGGTTGGAGAAAAAGAGTCTAGCTTCCCTCTTGATTCCTTCAGGGTGAGTGATGACAGAATTATCAGGGCGTTTTAGAGCAGTAATTTGGGGGTGAGGAGCCTTCGATTCAAAATCAAAGAAGTATCGGGTTGGCGTGTCCAAAAGGTTGAGCTGCTGAAACCGTAATCTTTTTAATGCCCCTTGGGTTTGGTTCTCAATTATTGTATTAAGGAAAGCTTTCTTTTCTTTCAGTCTCAGTTCTTGTTGGGGAGAAGAGTGAGTTTTTTAATTTGTTTGAATTTGTAGAATTTCCTTTTCTAAAGTAGCCTTTGTTCTACGTTCCTCTTGTGTTCTTAGGAAACAAAATTGTTGACAAAATCCTCTACATTGGGCCTTTATGTTGTCCCACCACAAACGCTGATCTGTAAACTGGTGTTTTTGATTTAATAGAACAGACCATTCGTCTTTGAAAGCAGCCCTAAAGGAGGGGTTTTCTAAGATGGTGACATTAAGCTTCCAGAAAGAATGGCGATTCAAGGACAGATGTGAATGGTAATTCACAGTAATTAAATGGTGATCTGAAAAACCAGAAGGCAAAATTCCAGTGGTAGGGGAGAGATTAAAAAATGGTGAATTTATATAGATCCGGTCGAGCCTAGCTAGGGATACTTGGTTGTTTGTGATCTTGCTCCAGGTAAATTGATGCGTCGTGGGATTTTGTTGCCGCCAAAGATCCTGAAGCTTAAAATCCCTTATTATCTCTGCTAATAATTTAGCTGGTCCGGGATGGGGCTCCGCACCGTTCCTATCTAGGTTTGGTTGTAGAGTGCAGTTAAAGTCACCTGCCATTACAATACACCTGTGCAGGTCTATTTGCCTCATATAAGGCCCTAATCTAGCGTAGAAGCGTTGCCGCTCAGTGCTATTTGAAGGGGCATAAACGTTCAACAAAGTAAAATTTGTGTTATTAATAACAAATTCTAGGGAGGCTAGATGCCCCAGGATTATGTTTTTAAAGGAAAGTTTTGATGGATGGAAATGGGGATTCAAAAGAAAAGCCACTCCCGCAGTTCGGGAATTGGAATCACTAAAAAAATTGGTCGTTTTCATCATCCGGTTCCATTCTGCATGGGATGCTGGCGTAGTGTGGGTTTCCTGTAAGAAAAGTACGTCTAAAGTTTTCTGTAGTGCAAGGTTCACCACTTGGAGTTTGCGCAGCTGACTCGCGCCACCATTTATATTTAAGCTTCCAAATCTCATTTTTTTTGTTCATCTTTTGCTCTCACAATGTACTTTTTCAGCCTGCTACATTGGGCTTCTGTGAAATGGTGGTCGCTAGGCCGGCGGATGATGTTCCTTGCCGTGTCGATAAACCCGTGCAGGTCAGAGAAGTGATCTTTAATGTCTACGTGTCTCTTTCTAAAAGTGTGGTTGAGGAATTTCAATATTTGGGCTGGTAAGACGTTGGATTCGCTTGTTGTAGGGAACTCCTCAATTTCGTAAGATTCCTCATCTGACATGTCGGAACCACTGTCTGGGAAACTTTCAATTCCTGGTTCTTGGGGCTCTGAGGTAACTTGTGCTGTGCAGGTATCATCCTGCTCCATATTAATAGGAGCAGGAGGGGGTAGTGGAATTGAAGGAGCTTCGGGTAGTGGGAGGGGTGCGGGGGAAACCGTCGCCGGTTTGACAGTTTGAGGTTCTCCATCAGTTTTACCAATGTGCTCAGGCATGTTATGTAAGACCGCCAGCACAGGTACTGCTGGGGTTAGAATATTTTCATTGTGCTCAGAAATTGGAGCCGCTGGAAGTACGATCAGGTTTTCTGCTATCACGTTTCCTCCTATTTTTACGATCGGATCTTGATGCACTTCGGCATCATTCACAGAAGGACACGGAACAGCTTTAATTTTCCCTTGAGGAGGGATGTAATTCCCCTCCATTGCATTGTGGGGGAAAGTCTCAGGTAAGGGCTGGGGATCTACATTCTCATGCATGAGCAGTTCGTACCGGTTGCTGGTAGTAGTTTGGTCGGACAGAGGCATTCCCGCAATGTTTGACTGAAAAACTACCACCTTTTCGTTACGAGGTGTAACTGAATCCTGGGGTGTTTTTCTCTTCCTTAATGAGGAAACAAGTGTAAACCCATCCCAGATGTTCATGTTCGTTTTATCAGCGGTCGTTAAATTTGGTGCGATGTCATCCGAGACAGTAGTTGGGGGAGTTTGACCGTCAGTGTTGGGAGGTAGTGGGGGGTCTGAGACAGGAGTTGGGGTAGTTTGTCCGTCAGTGTTGGGAGGTGGTGGGGGGTCTGGGACAGTAGTTGGGGTAGTTTGTCCGTCAGTGTTGAGAGGTAGAGGGGGCACAGTATTGTCTAGAGAGCCTGTCTGCTCGATCACAGAGGGTGCAGTTCGGGGACAGAAACGTTTTAAATGTCCGAACTTTCCACAAGTGAAGCATTTTAATGTCTCGGTTGACGCATATACTTGGTAGTCGTGATCTTTTATACGGAATTTAATTACCACGTTTAATACTTTGTCCACGTTGGATGTGGGAAGTACAATGTATGCCTGGCGTCGGAAAGACATGACGTGCTTCGCCTGTTCACTCCGACAGCCCAGCGGCAGCATTTTGATCTGGGACACGACTGTACCATAGCGCGATAGTTCCGCTAACAGCGACTCATTTTTTACAAACGGGGGGACGTTGGATAGGAGTATTTTGACAGCTGGGGTATCGAGTGGGGAAACTAAGACGAAATGTCCATTGTCTGTGGACAGACCAGCCGCGACAACCTCATGCACGAGGCTTTCCTCGGCTAAAAAAACAACGATACGTTTATTCATCCGTGACGCTGCACGGATCTTTTCCATTCCAATGATATTCCCAATAGCAATAACAATGTGTTCCACACTAACCTCATCGGGAGGAACGCACACCACGCCATGCTTCCGTGTGAGAGCTTCGAAAGCCGCATACGGGCCACGGGGAACGTGTCGACATTTTACCAATTCAAATTACCCGGGCTAAGCCGAGTTGGGGTCGGGGGAAAAGGAAGGGGTCGGGGGAAAAAGGGAGTGGTCGGGTACAGTTTTCTGTAAAGCAAGGGGGAAAAAAACCGCAAAGAAAACGCCACTCGGCATGTACCAGCACGAGAAAACGAACGCGGTAAAACACACCTCTTAATGAGGAAAGGGGCGAAAACCCATCGCAACTCCTTAGAGTGTCGATAGGAATACGACTCACCCGTCGATCTCACCGAAAGGTGTGGGCTCTCTCTCTCTCTGTATCTCAGAGGAAAAAAGTAGAAAAAGCTAGAAGAGAAAGAAAAAGAGGCGAGACAGCAACACATGCGAGGGATGTACTAGGGGGGAAGGAAGGGGTGTGGGGGGGGAAGGGAGGGGTGTGGGGGGGGAAGGGAGGGGTGTGGGGGGGGGAAGGGAGGGGTGTGGGGAGGGGTGTGGGGGGGGAAGGGAGGGGTGTGGGGGGGGGGGGGAGCGGGCAGAGGGAGGGTAGAACGGGTAGGATAGAACGGGTAGGATGAGGAGTTGCAGCAGCGGGTTGTTGAACTGGGGTGGTGGGGGCAGACAGAGAGTAGGCAAACGTGAGGATAAGAAGAAAAGTGGAAGAACAGAAATTAAGAAAAGTCAACGAGCAAGGGGGGGGGGGGGGGGTAGAAGGATCAAAGGTTGGAGCAGCTCACACCTCACCACACATGCACGGCTGCCATCTTGCCACGCCCAACAGCTAACGGCCAGCAGGGGGCGAGAGAGAGAGAGAGAGAGAGAGAGAGAGAGAGAGAGAGAGAGAGAGACTTTGACTTTTAAGCTCTTTTTATTATAAAAGTATAAAACAAGAATACCACCAAAAGCAATCAATCAGTAAAATCATAGCAATCCCGAAAGGAAAAAAACAAACGGTGCACTGCAAACCCAGCAACAGAAAGGTGCAAATGCCAGAAAAAAACAGCACACGATAAGAAACACCCGCACTGTATTATACGGAGATTAACAATTTGTTTTCCTGGACCTCACAAATCCCTCCAACACACCAAGTCGCAACAAAATTAGCAAGGTCGTTTGCCGTTTGGACACAGCCAAATTCAAGCTTGAGCCTTGCTGACACCAATGAACTAAAGAACACCATGATACTGCATTCCTGCATGGGTCTGCCGCCCAGCTTCGCCTTCCGCGACAGGTATACGGCCAGTTTAGCAGTAGCGGTTAGGAACCCGAATACAATGGATGTGGTTCCCTTTTTGGGAGGAAAGCCAAAGATGTAAGCTTTCAAAGAAAAGGTAACCTGCAATCTATGGGAAATAAAATTTAACCAATGAAACAAAGGAGAAAGTCTTTCACAATTAATGAAAGCATGAAGCAAATCTTCCCTCGCCGGACAAAAGGGGCAACAGCCGGAAATGGGGGAAAAAAAACGGATGACAGCATTGGAAGGAACAATCCAGTGGGCCAAACGCCACTGAAGGTCACCTGTTCTTTTAGAAATAAGTCCAGCATACATTGTATCCCATAAAGGCTCAGAGGGGGGACCGGGAGGCAAGAGTCCTTTCCACCGGGTAACCCCAGCTAGAGGTGGGTCCCCAAGAAGAAGTTTCACACAAGACCTATAGATACTCTTGCTGCTCATGCCATGGAAGGGGGGTGACCCTGCGCTCATGGGGGGCAGCTCGTTTGGGGTAAAAGTGACCCCTAATTTTGGGACTGTGGGCTCGACCTCTATGTCCTGCGTCCAATGTAGGCCTAGCTGGTGGCCCTTTCGGATCACCGCTCTTAGTATATTCTCGATTTGCCTCCTGGACCGAACACCTGTTAGGTCCGCCAGCTCGTTCGCAGGCTTCCATCCCTGTCCAGAGTCGTGTCGGAGATGACACACTTTCAGGATGTTGGCCGCTATAAAATGCTGGCAGAAGTCGCGGCTCCTCGGGATATCGGGGAAAAGTGGGTTGAAAAATAAAGGCTCATGTGCATACATGTTAGTGCCATACGAGTCTGTTTGGCGACTTATCGAAACGCCCTGCCAGGCATTCAAGAGGCTCTGATAAAAAACTGGGAGCAGAGATGTATCGGTGTGTTGAAGGTTGGTCAGGAAAAGTTCCTGTCCGTATCCGAGCCTCCCAGCTCGTTGAAGAATGGAGCAGGCTAAGGGCTTTCCTGGTAGGTGTTCTGCATACAGCAAGCGTTGGATGGAGCGGAGCCGGAAGGCCAACAGGCGGCATTTCACATCGACTAGGCCATGACCACCCTCGGCCAAGGGACAACATATGGCGCTGGGTCGAAGCCAGTGGTAGCCTCCCCAAAAAAAATCCACCAGTTTCCTCTGGATAGCTTGGAGCAAAACCTCCGGTGGTTGCAGGCAGATGAACCGGTGCCACAAAAGGGTAGTGACGAGGTTGTTGACAACTAGCACGCGACCCTTATAGGACAGGTGGGGTAGAGCTCTTTTCCATCGGCTCAAACGCCCGTCTACCTGGTCAATGATCCTGTCCCAATTGTTCTGGGCATACTGAGGAGGTCCGAGGAAGACGCCCAAATACTTGATGCCATCGTTTGCCCACACTAGTTCTGCAGGAAGGGGAGGTGGTGGTAATAACGGTGGCATAGATAAGTCGTTTTTTGGAAAGGGGATCCACAGAGCCTTGCTTTTCCCCCAATTACACCTTAATGATGAGGCAAGGTTGAAGTCCGACAAACACTTTGCCATGGCGTCACTGTCGCATTTTCTTTTTATAATGACACACAGGTCGTCGGCATAAGCTGACAGGGTCAAAGGTGGGTGTCCTGGAGAAAGGGCAAGTCCAGGGATATCCTTTCTGAGGGCGATTAAGAGGGGCTCCAAGGCGAGGGCAAATAATAGACCTGAAAGTGGACAACCTTGCCTTACCCCTCTCTGAACCTTTATGGGTGGGCAAAATTTGTTGTTAACTTTGATCAGGCTGGAGATGTTTGCATATAACAAAGCTATGTAGGCTCTAAAATTTGTGCCAAGCCCGCAAGCTTGTAACACATGACACAAAAACTCATGATCAATGCTATCAAAGGCTTTTGCCAGGTCAAGAAACACCAATCCAAAATCCTCTTTAACACATTTACCAGTTAACAAATCTCTGACTAGGAATATGTTGTCATAGATGGATCTGCCAGGGATGCCGCAACTTTGATCAGGTGACACCAGGTCCCCGATAACTGTCTTCAACCGGTTCGCAAGGACCTTGGAAAACAGTTTGTAATCCGTGCACAACAACGAGATCGGACGCCAGTTTGACAGGTGTCGGAGATCGCCAGTCTTGGGTAGCAGGCAGAGTACTGCTCTTCTAAAACTGAGCGGTAATTCTCCGGATAAAAGAGATGCATCCAGAACATTGAGCAGCTCTGGGCCCAAAATGTCCCAGAATGCCGAAAGAAATTCGGCCGGTAGGCCATCGATGCCAGGGGCTTTTCCCGACTCCATCTCAGCGAGTGCACCGGATAGCTCTGGAAGGGTAATTGGAGCATCCAGTTCCAGACGTTGGGCCTCAGCCACGGAAGGAAGGTGAGAGGTCAAAACATTCATCATTTCGTGAGAAACTGTTTTGGCCTTGAAAAGTTCAGAAAAGAAATCAATTATATTTAATCTTATATCACTCGGATTTGTTAGGATGTTCCCCCCTGGGTCCAAAACCGAAGATATGAGTCGTGCTGGTTTCTCTATAGTTTCTAGGTGAAAGAAAGCCTTAGTTGGGGTATCTGAAACCTTTATATTTTGTATTCTTAGCCGAACTAGTGTGCCCGCTGCTTTTTCATGGATCAAATCCCTTAATTGGGCCTTCTTCTCGAGTAGCAACCGATAGTTCACTGGGTTGCTCTCATTGGCCAACTTGCTCTCTAACCTTAAGATGTCTGCTTCCAAGCAAGCCATCGTGATATGTTTTACATTGGTACAGTGCGAATTAAATTGTTGACAAAATACTCGAATTTGGGCCTTTAGGTTATCCCACCAGAGGCTAATTGAGGAGAAAGAAGATTTTTTAGTACTCATTTCAGCCCAGAAATCACGAAAGGAGTCTGTAAATAAACTGTCCTCTAAAAGTTTAACGTTAAACTTCCAGTAACTATTTCTGCATGTGGGTCGAGGAAAAGAAAGATCTAAGGTTACCATATGGTGGTCTGAAAACAATGACGGAAAACAACCTGACGAGGCCGCGACGTTCTTAAAGGGTACATTTATGTACCAGCGGTCGAGTCTTGCCGAAGACACCCAGCCATTGGCACATCGACACCAGGTAAACTGGACTGTGTTGGGGTGGTGCAATCGCCAAACATCCAGTAGACCGGCCGTCTTAAAGAAACGGGATAGGTCCGCATGGGACTCGGGGTGAGGTTCTGCCGAGTTTCTGTCTTTCGGAGGGTCAAAGGTGCAATTAAAGTCACCACCAATGCACACACATTGATCGAGATCAACTGATTTCAGGTGGTTTACCATGGAAGTGAAGAAGGCCTTTCGGTCCCTGCTCTCACTAGGTGCGTACACATTGAAAATGGTACAGCGGAAGTTTTGATGTGCAAGCTGGAGGGAAATAAGCCGGCCTTTTATGACTTCCTGAAAATGACAAGACTCGAAAGCTAGGCCTGGCTTTAGAAAAAACCCAACCCCAGCAGATGAGGCTGACAGATTGCTAAAATAGCATTGCCCTTTGAAAGTTTGGCACCAGTCATGTTCCACGTTAGGTGTGATGTGGGTCTCTTGTAGTAAAAGAACATTTGCCTTTTTACGGTCAAACAAGTTTTTGACTTGGGCCTGACGGAGGTGGCTTGCACCCCCACCATTCATGTTTAAGGTCGCAAAGGAAATGTTTTTCATTCCGTGGTAATGAAATCGCCCTGTGCTTGGGAACACTCTGCACCTGCTCGGGTAACAAACTTTCTTAACCTGTGGAGTTGAGATTTCGTCAGGTCAAAGTCCTCACGCGCTTTGATTATTGACTTTGCGGTGCACATGAATGCAGCCAAGTCAGGGAAATTGTCTTTAATGACAATGTTGCGGTGACGATACGTTTCGTTAAGGAAGGTAAGAACGAGTTGAGGGGATACCTGCGAGTGACCTGTCATTGTTTGTGACAGCGCGGTTGCCTCAATGTCATCTTCGGACTCAGACACGTCAGATAACATGTCGTCGGGATCTGGGGTATTACCCGCTGCCCCCGCGGTCTTGTCTGGGGGCACCTTCACAAGTTTCTCGAGGTGTTCCCGAGTGCACTCGTTAACACTTTGGTGGATATTTGTTTCTGGGGTCGGAGCTTGGGTTTGAGATCCCGGCAAACTCAGATTTGCTGGCCCCGTTTGTACAGTGGGAGCGTTTATTGAATCCTTAGTCTGCTCGGTATTTAAAGGGGGGGCAGGCGGAAAACCATTTCCCAGCTCGGAAATGGTAATACTTTCACTGGAGGTTTCGCACTCGGAAACTTCCAGGTGAGAGGTACAAATTTTATTTTTTGGCTCATTTACATAATGAGACTCACTGGTGTCATTGGCAACGGTATCCATGTTCTCAGTTAGTGAGGGAATGTCAGAGGGGCACTCGGACACGTGTGCGCCGGAAATGGTGCCGCCCATGACCGCCTTCTTTGCAGCACCAGCGAAACTGCTTGGCGCTGGTGCTCTTCGCTTTTTAGAAAACACTGTGGATTCTTCGTTCATGGGTTCGGGAAAGGGGGCAATGCTAGTTGTGTCAGTCGCATCGGTGGGTGTCGTCACATTGGAATCGAAAAGCACCGGTGTGACAGACGACTCAGTCGGGGTGTCAGAAGGTACGGTCGGGGTGTCAGAAGGTACGGTCGGGGTGTCAGAAGGTACGGTCGGGGTGTCAGAAGGTACGGTCGGGGTGTCAGAAGGTACGGTCAGGGTGTCAGAAGGTACGGTCCGGGCGTCCGAAGGTGCGGTCGGGGTGTCAGAGGGTACGGTCCGGGTGACGGAAGGTACGGTCGGGGTGTCAGAAGGTACGGTCAGGGTGTCAGAAGGTACGGTCCGGGCGTCCGAAGGTGCGGTCGGGGTGTCAGAGGGTACAGTCCGGGTGACGGAAGGTACGGTAGGGGTGACAGGAGATACGGTCCGGGTGACGGAAGGTACGGTAGGGGTAACAGGAGATACGGTCCGGGTGTCAGCGAGCATGGTCGAGGTGTCACAAGGCGCGGTGGAGGGATTGGCCTTTTTGCAAGCCCTTTCGTTATGTCCCGGTTCACCACACTTCGGACAAGCGGCCCTAGGACAGAATCTTTTAACGTGTCCGAATTCTCCACAATTAAAGCAAGTTAAGGAGGCTGAGGAAGCATACATGTGGTATTCTCGATCATCCAACGATACTTTAAAGGATATATTTAAACCTGTATCGGCTCCGCGATCCGGGAGGATCATGTACACCTGCCTCCTAAAGCTCATCACGTGTTTAACACGATCACTGCGACACCCGAGCGGGATCATTGAGATTCGGGAAACAATTTTTCCATAACGAGACAGAACAGATAGGAGTTTCTCGCCTGGCACAAATGGTGGGACGTTGGATATTGTTATCTTGGTCGCCGGCGTATCCATAGGGGATACCGTAATGTAATGGCCCCCTTTTATGGTTAGACCGGTACTAACGACGTCATGGACGAGTTTTTCTTCTGACACGAAGACAACAAATTTTTGGTTCATTCGTGACGCCGCACGAACATTACCGTCTCCTATGATGGATCCCACGGCAAGGATAATGTCCTCAGTAGGAGCTCCTTCGGGCGGAACACATGCGAATGCATGCTTACGTGTCAATTTCTCGAACGCCTCGCAACGAGAGCGTGTATTCGCCATACCGGCGAAATCCCCCCCCCCCCCCTTGTCCGAACCGGACAAGAAGGTGTCAAACCTAAATAATCAAACTAAAGTAAATAATAAACGTGCATTATAAGCGCAAAAAAAGGCTTACAAAGCGTCGTCAAAGCCAGTAGGCCGCACCCAAAATGGGCTCGCTCTCAATCCTCTCTCTCTTGAAGACAAGGGTACAGAACGGATGGAAACACGATGCCGAAGCACAACGGATGGAAAAGGAGAGGGAGGGGGGGCAGGGGAGGGCAGGAGAGGAGAAAAACTCACAAAGAACTCACTACACCACAGAGCAGTTGCTCACAGCCGCCATGACGCCACACCCACCACAAACGGCCAGCAGGGGGCGCGAGAGAGAGAGAGAGAGAGAGAGAGAGAGAGAGAGAGAGACAGAGACAGAGACAGAGACAGAGACAGAGACAGAGACAGAGACAGAGAGAGAGAGAGATTTTTGATTTTTGTTCCTCTTTATTGAAAGGTATCATTCAATGTGATTCCAGACAATTATTTCCAAACAAAAGGGTTATGGTGTGGCGGACACAAAAGCCCACTGGCGTGGTGACATCATTCCACGCACCAAGTGGGCGGTGGCCACGCCCGAGGGGTAGGCGTGGCCTCATGCTATACACCGGGCGACCAGCCCGGAGGAGTTCAGTGTTACAGTGTAGTCTTACAATAAAGACGTTTATATGTTACCGCTTGTCCGCTTCCTCCTTGCTCACAAGCAGCGCGCGTAACGCCGCGCTTTACTGGTGACCCTCGACGTTGGATCTGCCGTAGCGATCCTTCCGAACACGACGCCATTGCAATGGCCAACGACAAGGCAATGGCGATTAAACTTCCCGAATTTTGGGAGGCCCAGGCCGAAGTCTGGTTCGTTCAAGCCGAAGCCCAATTTCAGCTTCGGCGCCTCACCAACGACGACCTGCGCTACTGCCATGTCGTCGCCTCCCTCGGGCCCGGCACGGCCGCTCGAGTTGTGTCCGTCCTTCGCCACCCACCGGACGGCCACAAGTACGAGGCACTCAAGCGGCTACTCCTAGCCACGTTCGGCCTCACGGACGACGCACGGGCCGATCGCCTCCTGGATCTCCCCGAGCTCGGTGAGACGCGCCCGTCGGTCCGAATGGACCATATGCTGTCACTGTTGGGCGACGAAGCCCCCGGTTCGCTATTCCGGGCGCTTTTCCGTCGCCAACTTCCAGCGCAGGTTCGCCTCGCGTTGGCCGGGACCGGGCTAACGGAACCCCGAGCATTGGCGGCCGAGGCGGACAAGTACTTCGCCGCTTCGGACACGCGGGCGAGCGTTGGCGTGGCCGTCACGGCCTTCGACACTGATGTTCCACAGCATCATCTTCTACAGCACGCTGAGGTTCAACAGCATGCTGATACGCACCTCGTGAACGCCGCCACGCCCCGCCCACCGCCGCGGCGAAAACCGCCACCACGGGGAAACCCGTCGACTCCACCGGCCTGGCGGAGCCAGCCGCGCTCCTCCAGCTCCACCACCTGGTGCTGGTTCCACGCCAAGTTCGGCCACGAAGCTCGGCGGTGTCATCCGCCGTGCTCCTTCAACGGGTCGGGAAACGCCCGGGCCGGCGCTCAATTGTGGCGATGAGCGCCGGCCGTTCGAGCAGCCTGCTGTTCATAACGGACACCTTCTCCGGGCGCCGTTACCTGTGCGACACGGGAGCACAGGTGAGTGTCATTCCCGCCGGCACGTCAGACAAGCACGCCGCGGGTGGGGGCCCCGCGCTGCTTGCCGCGAACGGGACGCCCATCCGTACGTACGGAAAACGCTGCCTCTCTCTGCGGTTTGGAGGGCAGGTTTTCCGATGGACGTTCGTCACCGCCGACGTGCCCATGGCACTGCTTGGCGCGGACTTCCTGTGCGCTAATGGGCTCCTGGTCGACGTCAAGCGCAGACGGCTTGTCCAGGCCGAGACGTTCAGCTCGCTCGCATGTGCGTTGCCCAGCTCAACGAGCGGCTTGCCAAGCGGCTTGCCGAACGATTCGGTTCCGGCCACGTTGGTCTGTACGCTTCCGGCAGCGGACAAATTCACCCGCCTCCTCGCCGGCTTCCCGGCCCTCACGCGGCCCACCTTCTCGGCGGGGGCCGTCAAGCACGGGGTGGCCCATCACATCCCCACCGTCGGGCCACCGGTCTACGCCCGGGCACGCCGCCTCGAGCCGACGAAGCTGGCGGTGGCAAAAGCGGAGTTCGCTACCCTGGAGCGACTCGGCATCGTTCGGCGCTCAGAGAGCGCTTGGGCATCGCCGCTGCACATCGTGCCGAAGCCCGGCGGGGGGTGGCGACCGTGCGGGGACTATCGCCGTCTCAATGACGCCACGACTCCCGACCGCTACCCCGTCCCCCACATTCAGGACTTTTCCGCCCGTTTGGCGGGCAGGTCCTTCTTCTCGAAGGTGGACCTCATACGCGGCTACCATCAGGTCCCCGTCAGGCCTGAGGACGTCCCGAAGACGGCGGTCATCACGCCATTCGGACTCTTCGAGTTCCTGCGCATGCCCTTCGGTCTGAAGAATGCGGCTCAGGCATTCCAGCGACTGATGGACAGCGTCCTGCGCGACTTGGATTTTGTCTACGTCTACCTGGACGATATCCTCGTCGCCAGCGCGTCCCGCGAAGAGCACCTACGCCACCTCCGCACGCTCTTCGAACGCCTGGGCCAGCATGGCCTGATTGTGAACTCCGCAAAGTGCCGGTTCGGCGCCGCCACAATCGATTTTCTGGGGCACCGTGTCACCAGGCACGGAGCCGTCCCCCTGCCGGCCAAGGTGAAGGCGGTGAAGGGGTTTCCGCGCCCCCGCACGATCAGAGGGCTGCAGGAGTTCCTGGGCATGGTGAACTTTTACCATCGGTTCCTGCCCCGTATCGCCCAGCTCCTGCGCCCCCTGCACGAAGCTCTCCGAGGTAAGCCGGGCAAAGGCGACGTTACCTGGACCAAGCAAATGGACACGGCGTTCACGGGCGCGAAGCTCGCCTTGGCTAACGCCACCATGCTCGCGCACCCGGCGCCCGATGCACCGATCGCCCTCACCACCGATGCCTCGGACTACGCGGTGGGCGCGGTGCACGAGCAATGGGTGCGTGGAGCTTGGCAACCGCTGGCGTTCTTTAGCCGGCAGCTTCGCCCGCCCGAACGCCGTTACAGTACCTTCGACCGCGAGTTGCTCGGACTTCACTTGGCGGTCAGGCACTTCCGCCATCTGCTCGAGGGCCGGGCGTTCACTGCCTTCGTCGACCACAAGCCGCTGATCTTCGCGATGGGCAAGGTCACCAAGCCGTGGTCGGCCCGGCAGCAGCGTCACCTCTCGGCCGTGTCCGAGTACACGACGGACATCCAGCACGTCGCGGGGAAGGACAACCCGGTTGCGGATTGCCTTTCCCGGGCCGTCGCCCACGCAGTCCACCTCGGCATCGACTATGCCCGGATGGCAGCGGACCAGGCCGCTGACCCCGACGTCCAGGCCTTGCGGAACGCCGTCACGGGCCTCCGCGTCACCGAGGTGCCGTTCGACGGCGCGGGCGCGGCCCTCTTGTGCGACGTCTCCCTCGGGCGTCCTCGCCCCATTGTGCCCGCGGGCTGGCAGCGCCAGGTGTTTGACGCCATCCACGGCCTGTCCCACCCGGGCGCGAGGGCCTCCCAAAGGCTGATCGCCGACAAGTTCGTCTGGCATGGCCTCCGGAAGGCCGTCCGCGGCTGGGCCAGGACATGCCTCGCGTGCCAGCGCGCCAAGGTGCACCAGCACACCCAGGCCCCGTTGGCCCCGTTCACGGTGCCGGAACGCCGGTTTGACCACGTCCACGTGGACCTGGTGGGACCTCTGCCCCCCTCGCGGGGTTTCACCCACGTCCTCACCATGGTGGACCGCACCACCCGGTGGCCGGAGGCCGTGCCCTTGGCGTCGACAACGGCGGCCGATGTCGCGCAGGCTTTCATCGCCACCTGGGTCGCCCGGTTCGGCGCCCCCTCAGACATCTCATCCGACCACGGCCCCCAGTTCACCTCGGAGCTCTGGGGGGCGGTTGCGCAGGGGCTCGGGGTCCGGTTGCACCGAACCACGGCCTACCACCCCCAGGCTAACGGCCTGTGTGAGCGATTTCACCGCTCATTGAAGGCCGCGCTCCGGGCCACCCTCCGCGACGGCGGCTGGGTCGACAGGCTCCCCTGGGTCCTGCTGGGCCTCCGGACGGCGCCCAAGGAGGACCTGCGCGCATCCGCGGCGGAGTTGGTCTTCGGGCAACCGCTGCGGGTGCCGGGCGAGTTCCTCCCCGACTCCACGGCACCATGGTCCGCGGCACAGCAGCGCTCCGCTCTGCAAGAGACCGCCCAGAGGTTCGCCCCGGTGCCAACGGCATGCCACGGGCACCCACCGACGCACGTCGCCCCGGAGCTTCGCACGGCGGAGTACGTCTTCGTCCGCCACGATGCCCATCGGACACCACTGCGGCCCCCGTACGACGGGCCTTTCCGCGTGCTGGAGACCGGGGCGAAGCACTTCACCCTGGACATCGGCGGTACTCCTGACCGCGTTTCGGTAGACCGCCTCAAGCCGGCCCACCTCGATGTGGACCATCCACCGCCAGTGGCCCGACCCCCACGTCGGGGCCGCCCTCCTGCGGGCGGACCCCCGGCACCGCCCAGCCCCGCCGCCACGGCGCCCCCCGGTCCTGCACCCATCCCAGGGGCAGCCAGGGGCATCCCACCTGGTATCCCTGCACCCCGGACGCCGCCGATCGCCAGGGGGCGCTTCGGCCGGGTCATTCGACTGCCCCACAAACTGGCCCTCCAGGTGCGCGGGAATTCTGGGGGGGCGCGTGTGGCGGACACAAAAGCCCACTGGCGTGGTGACATCATTCCACGCACCAAGTGGGCGGTGGCCACGCCCGAGGGGTAGGCGTGGCCTCATGCTATACACCGGGCGACCAGCCCGGAGGAGTTCAGTGTTACAGTGTAGTCTTACAATAAAGACGTTTATATGTTACCGCTTGTCCGCTTCCTCCTTGCTCACAAGCAGCGCGCGTAACGCCGCGCTTTAATGGCTTACTTCAAAGAAAAATACATGCAACACATGCAGAGGAAGAACATGGTGGATGGGGTAACATAGAAGCAAAGATTCCAGATTATAAATTAATTACTAAAACACCATTGACCAAGCTACATAAAGATTGTTTGGCACACCATCGTTTTTCAAAGACAGCAAAATCATGGGTTTCAAACTCAAAATGGACACGAGATGTAACCGACGCTTTAAAAATCCTTAAAAGGTCATCAGCTAAAATATCAATGTTCTGCAATTTCCGTTTTCTTGAAAGATAAATGGCAAGCTTTGCTTCAGAGCACAAGAAGTTCCCTAAAAAACATTCATTTTTACTTAAATGAGAAATATTAAAACCATATATAAAAACACAATGTGTGAAAATCAAACCGAGCCCCTGAGTCACATGTAATAAAATATTAAAAAGGGAGGACAGTCTCGAACACTCAATGAAGGCATGAAAAATGGTTTCAGGGGCATCGCAGAAGGGGCACAATTCTGAATTTTCAGAACATATGCGATGGGACAGAACATTGCAAGGCAAGATGTAGTGCGCCAGCCGCCATTGTAAATCCCCAGAGCGCTTGACGATTGGCTCCTTATACATCACGTGCCATTTGATTGTTGCGGAATGGCCAGCTTGAAGCAACGCTTTCCAATGAGCTCGTGGCTCTGCAGGTCTGTCAGGAATGAGAGTGTTAACACTTAGACTATACACCGAGGATTTCTCCATCGAGTTAAAGGAGATAAAACCCCGGAATGAAATTAAAAGACGAGGAAAAGGACATTGGGACAGAGGGAGGGCAGCCTCAATCTCTGGATCCCACTTTAGCCCGGTTAGTTTAAAAGCTCGTGAAATCACAGAGAAAATCCTTCCAATAACTCTGATGGATCTCACACCAGTTGCCACGGCAACATTAGCAGCTGGCTTCCATCTATATGTAAAGGGATTCCTAAGGTGCTTGACCTTGGTAAAGTTGACATCAATGAACTTTTGCACAAAGGAACGGTCACTACAGACCCCTTTAAAAAAGGGATTAAAGAAAATTGGTTCATTTAAAAACATTTGGAGAGTATAGGCACTGGTGTCGCGGCAAAACGCGACTGTCCGCCATGCTTCCAGCATACTTCTGTAAAACAAGGGGATCGATGTTATGTCCACCCTCGCTGCGTCAAGAAGAAAGATTTCGTCACCGAAGCCAAGTCTCCCTGCTTGCCTGAGCAAGCAGTGAGCAAAGGCTTTCCATGGTACATCGGAATACAGCAGCCTTCGTAATGCAAGGAGGCGAAAAGCCATCACTTTACTTGTTACGTCTATCAATCCCTGTCCACCTTCGGCAATGGGCAGACTTATTACGCTGGGCCGGAGCCAGTGCTTCCCATCCCAAAAGAAATTGATAAAAATACTTTGGAGCTTTTTAAGAATAGAACCTGGGGCCTGTAGTGCCATAAACCTATGCCGCAGCATCGATGCCGCAAGATTATTGATGACCAGAGTACGACCCCGATAGGAAAGCTGTCTCAATAGTCCCCTCCATTTTTGCAGCCGCTGCTCAGTCTTGGTAATCAGCGATTCCCAGTTTTTAGAAAGGAAATCCTGAGTGCCGAGAAAGACCCCGAGGTAGCATATCCCATCATGTGCCCACTCAAGCTGCATTGGCAGGGTCGGAGGGGGGATACCATTCTGGGGACCTAAGTAAAGAGCTTTGGACTTCTGCCAGTTGACCTTTACGGAGCTAGCCAAGGTAAACTCATTGGTGGACTCGACCAGGGCACAAATATCTTCATCCGAATTAACAAACGCGCATAGGTCATCCGCATAAGCGACGGTCTTTACCGGGTTGGCCAATGGCAGAGGACAGAAACCACGAAGCCGTGTGCGCAACCGATTCAGAAGAGGCTCAACGGAGAGGGAATAAAGAAGGCCGGACAAAGGGCACCCTTGGCGAATACCCCGAGTCACAGAAAAAGGCTGACTTAAAATATTATTCACCTTAAGCAGGCTAAAAATATTATTATACAATAATTTGACGTGACCGATGAAAGTTTCACCAAAACCAAACCCCCGTAAAACAGCAAAGAGATAAAAATGATCGATGGCATCAAAAGCCTTTTCTTGATCTAAAAACACTAGACCAACATTTCTTTGTTCCGCGGTACAAATATCAATCGCGTCACGCACAATAAAAATACAATCATGTATTGTTCTTTTTGGGATACAATATGATTGATCGGGGTGTACAATATCCCCGATGACAGGCTTGAGGCGGTTTGCGAGAGTTTTTGAAATAATTTTATAGTCAGTGCAGAGGAGGGAAATTGGACGCCAATTCCGAAGTTGTTGTAGGTCTCCCTTCTTGGGTATAAGGGCAAGTACAGCCCTACGGCAACTGAGTGGTAATAAGCCTGAATGCAGGCCCTCAATTAAGAGGCCGAGCAGTTCGGGTCCCAGTTGGTCCCAGAAGGCCTTATAGAGCTCCGCAGGGATTCCATCCAGCCCCGAAGCCTTGCCGGTGGGCAAAGTTTGCAAAGCGGCAAAGAGTTCCCCTAGGGTAACTTCTTCGTCCAGTTGCTGCCGTGCAGACTCAGACAGGGTTGGCAGAGAAGCAGTCATTGAAAGAATCACATTCTTCTTTGTGTTCCTAGCACAATACAAATCTGAAAAATATTCTTTGGCCAAATTTCTGATCTCGTTTTGGTCCTGAGTCGTTCGACCTCCTTGCGTGCACAGTGAAGTTATTTGCTGGTTTCTCTTCGCTCGCAGTTCCAAACCGAAGAAGAATTTCGAAGAGGTATCAATGAAACGCAGGTTCTCCATTCATAATCGTATTAGAGCCCCTCGAGCCTGCTTTGCGCAGAGCTTAGCAAGGAGGGCTTTCTTCTTCACAATTAAAGAACAAGTCCTTTCAGCGCTCTGGGCCGGAAGGTTTGATTGCAGACACAAGATCTCTTTGGCGATGAGAGTTTGCATCGCTGTTTCATTCTTCGTACAAAAGGAGTTATATTGTTGGCAAAATGACCTAATCTGGGCCTTTGCGTTATCCCACCATTGCCCAAGGCAAGAGAAGGAAGGCTTTCGCAACTTTATAACTTCCCAAAAGGCCCGGAAAGCATCAAGAAACGCTTCATTTTGCAAGAGGCTGACGTTGAAAGTCCAGTAAGCAGCACCGCGATTCCGGGCCGGAGAAAGGACATGAAGAATGGCCATATGGTGGTCCGAAAAACCGCTCGGGGCTACAACAGCGTGGCCCACAACATTTAAGGAGTCACTGTTGACATATATTCTGTCCAGCCTCGCAAGAGACAGCCGGCCATTTGCACAGCGGCACCATGTATATTGACGTGCGGATGGATTCTGGAGCCTCCACACATCCACAAAGGAAAACTTGGACAATGATCCCCTTAGAGGCACCAAGCTTGCTGGATGGGGCTCTGCTCCATTGCGATCAAGAGTGGGGTCCATTGTGCAGTTGAAATCCCCACTCAGACAAACAATACCATCAAAGTCAAGGTGCGTGAGAGTAAAATCCAACTGTGTAAAAAAATTTAATCTTTCTGTGCTATTACTCGGTGAATATACATTTAGGATCGTGTGCTTATAACCATTAAAAAAGAAATTCACTGAGACTAAATGCCCTTTAATAATTTCTTTAAAAGCGACACCCTGTGCACAGAAAGAATGATGCAAATAGACAGCAACTCCAGCACGAGAGCAGGCCAAGCTGCTAAAGAACCACTGTCCTTTCATCATTCTGTTCCATTCACTAACGCAAGAAGGGCTACACCTCGTCTCTTGCAAAAGAACAATATCAAAGCGTTTATGCTGGACAAGCGACTTTACCTGGGCCTTACGCAGGGGGGAGCACCCCCCATTAATATTTAAGGTTACAATAGAAAAAGTCATCTTGTAAATTTAAAGATGAATAATTAAGTGGGGAAGAAGTCAGACTGTGCCTGCAACTCCTTCCTGGCTTTGAGCACACATTTCCTAAGGCGAAACACTTGTGACTCTGTCACACCAAGCTGTTCTGCCTTGAGGAGGAGATGTTTGGAGGAAGTTATGAAAGCAGACAAATCTGGGAAAAAATTATTGATTTTGATTTGTTTCTTTCGAAACGTGTCTTGAAGAAACTTTAAGATCTTGGTGGGTGACACTTCAGCGCCTCCCTCGGAACCTTGAGCCAAACCTGGATCATTCCAGGCTTCAATACTAGCACCGGAGGCAAGCGACGAGGCACCGTCTGAGTCATCATCAGAGTAGTTTCTATTAACATTAACACACTCTGATGTGAGTGTTTCCACAGCGGAAAATTCGCCCTTTTTCAGAGGCAGGACCGGTGTTTCCGTAATGGGGGTTTTAAAATCCAGGTGAGAAACTGAGGTTTCTGCAACGGAGGCTTCGCACTCTACCGGAGAAGAGGTCGTTACATTTTCCACCTCCATGGTTTCCGATATTTCACACTCAACAGGGAGTGGGGGTGCATCAGGCACCTCATTAGAGGTCACCTTGCCAGTAGTCATGGAGGTGTTTACGATCGGTTCTGGGGCCGTTGTGCGCGGCTCGCAACAATCAGGTGCGGAAACGTCTTCTTCTTCTTCTTTTTCTTCGCCTAAAACACTGAATCTGTTTTGCAAAGCAAAAACAGCCGTGGACGAATCCGTTTCTGAAACAGGAACGTTAAGCTCCTTTGCCGACGCCATTTTTTTCGGACGGCTCGATTGCACGTCCTCACCAACCCCGCCACGTTTTTGCCTCTTCTTGGAGGTCACAGTGATGAAAACCCCGTCTTCCGTCGGGGGTTCCTCAGTTTCAAGCCTCGGAAGTGAAGGCTGATCCAGCGTCCTGGATGTGCCACATGAGGCAGCGTTTGGCTCCGTCCGTGTCGATGTGCCACTTGAGGCAGCGTTTGGCTCCGTCTGTGTCGATGTGCCACCAGACATGGACGTCGGACAAGCACCTTTCAAATGTCCGTGCTCCCCGCAGGTGAAACACGTCATCGTCTCCGTTGCGATGTACATCATGTAGTTTCGCTTATCAGCAACCAGCGTTGCCGACGCATTGAGCGACTGGGCGTTGTTCTTTAGCACGATGTAGCAATGCCGTCGGAACGACATTATGTGACGAACCGTTGAATCGGATCGCAAACGAAGAGGAATCATGGAGACTCGTGACACCACGGTCCCAAACTGTTTTAAAACGGACACAATATCTCCGCTTTTCACGCACGGCGGAATATTCGACAAAATCACTTTCACCGCCGGCGTGTCCATCGGACTCACATTAACAAAAATGTCCGGCGGTACCGACAAACCCGTTTCGACCGCCTGGGCTACGTAGCGCTCCTCTGAAAGAAAAACCACAACTCGTTGGTTCATCTTCGAAGCCGCTAAAACGTTCTCGATCCCAACGAGCTCTCCCAAGCCCAACACAATGTCCTCGACCCGAACTCCGTCGGGCGGACTCACGATGACTCCATTCTTTCGAGTCAGCGACTCATAAATACTATTCTGCAAACGACCGCTTGCCATAGCGATAAATGAACCAAAACTAAGGAAATATTTGAAAAAACAAAACAAAATAGAACCTATCGCAAGCAAAGCCTGCAGGCGAAGGTAAAATGAAAAGAAATAGAATAAGGGAGCCGATAAACGACGATAATGAAGAACACGGCAAGCAGAGCACAGGCCCGAAGAACACAAGGTTCTTTAGGACTCGCACCAAACTCACCATGCACGCTCTCTTTCTCTCTCTTGTCTCAACAAAGAAGGAAAAACACAGGGAAAACTTCACAAACACGTACAAGGACACAGAGGGAGTGAAAAGGGGGATGGGAAAGGCAACAACACAACACAGTACTCACAGCTCCTCACACACAGCAGCCATGATTGCCACACCCACGCACGACTCACCAACGACCAGCAGGGGGCGCGAGAGAGCGAGCGAGAGAGAGAGAGAGAGAGAGAGAGAGAGAGAGAGAGAGAGAGAGAGAGAGAGAGAGAGAGAGAGAGAGAGAGAGAGAGAGAGAGAGAGAGAGAGAGAGAGAGAGAGAGAGAGAGAGAGAGAGAGAGAGAGAGAGAGAGAGAGAGAGACTTTTCTTCCCCTTTATTACAAGGAAAACAAGTTTTACATGGTGAAGGATGTTTGTACAGGCATCAAAAGAAATAACCAGGAAGGAAAGGGGTAACAGAGAAGCAATACTTTAGATTTATAAATTGATTGTTAAAACACCACCAACCATACCACATAAGGATTGTTTCACACACCACCGATTTTTAAATAAAGCAGGATCTTGAGTTTCAAACTCAAAAAGAACACGCGATGTAACCAATGCTTTAAAAACAGTTAAAACGTCATCAGCTAAAACGTCAGTGTTCTGCAGTTTTCGTTTCCTCGATAAATAAATGGCAAGTTTTGCCTCAGAACACAGAAAGTTTGCTAAAAGACATTCATTTTTACATTGATACAAAACATTAAAACCAAATATGAAAACACAATGTGTAAAAGTCAAACCGAGCCCCCGGATCACACGTGACAGGATTTTAAAAAACGAGGCCAACCTTGAACATTCAATGAAAATGTGAAAAATGGTCTCTGGGGTGTCGCAAAAGGGGCACAATTCCGAGTTTTCAGGACATATACGGTGGGACAGGATGTTGCAAGGCAGGATATGGTGCGCTAACCGCCATTGTAGATCACCCGAGCGCTTGACAGTAGGTTCTTTGTACATCACCTGCCAGTTTATTGTTGTGAAACGGTTAGCTTGGAGCAGCGCTCGCCAATGAGCTTGTGGCTCTGCAGGTTTGCCAGGAAAAAGAGTGAGAACACATAGATTGTACACTGAGGATTTCTCCATCTGGTTAAAGAGCCTAAAACTTTGAAATAAAATTAAAAGATTTGGGAAAGGACATTGGAATCGATGGAGGGCATCTTCTATGTCTGGGTCCCATTTTAACCCGGTTTGCTTAAAGGTCCGTAAAATCACAGAGAAAATTCTGCCAATGACTCTGATGGACCTCACACTGGTGGCCACGGCAATGTCAGCAGCTGGCTTCCATCTATGTACAAGGGGGTTCCTGAGGTGTTTTACTCTGGTAACGCCGACATCAATAAACTTTTGCATGAAAGATCTGTCACTACAGACCCCATCAAAAAAAGAATTTAAAAATATTGGTTCATTTAAAAACATCTGAAGGGAGTAAGCACTGGTGTCGCGGCGAAAAGAAACAGCCTGCCACGCTTCCAGCATGCTTCGGTAGAACAACGGGACCGATGTCATATCCACGCGCTTCGCGTCGAGAAGAAAAAGCTCGTCACCATAGCCAAGTTTCCCAGCTTGCCTAAGCAAACAATGGGCAAAGGCTTTCCATGGGACGTCGGAGTATAGAAGCCTTCGTACTGAAAGGAGGCGAAAAGCCATCACTTTGCTCGTCACATCTATTAGCCCCTGTCCACCTTCTGCAGTCGGCAGGCTTAGTATTCCTGGCCGGAGCCAGTGCTTTCCCCCCCAGAAAAAATCTACAAAAGAGCTTTGAAGTTTTTAAAGGATAAAACCTGGGGCCTGCAGTGCTTTAAAAACATGCCAGAGCATTGATGCCGCGAGATTATTAATGACCAGAGTACGACCCCGGAAGGAAAGCTGCCTCAATAGTCCCCTCCATTTTATCAACCGCTGCTCGGTTTTGGTAATCAGCGACTCCCAGTTTTTTGA
Organism: Myxine glutinosa; assembly: GCF_964187855.1. Classification (NCBI taxonomy): domain Eukaryota; kingdom Metazoa; phylum Chordata; class Myxini; order Myxiniformes; family Myxinidae; genus Myxine; species Myxine glutinosa. The sequence continues at coordinate 94,675,081 of NC_136262.1, read as the reverse complement.
AATAAAATCTTGAGTTCCAAGAAAGACACCGAGGTAGTGTATTCCTTCATTGGTCCATACAAGGTGCCCTGGTAGGGTTGGAGGGGGAGTTTCATTCCGTGGACCTAAGTAAAAAGCTTTGCTCTTTTCCCAATTAACTTTAGTCGAGCTTGCCAGGCTAAATTCCTCGACAGACTCAACCAGAGCGCGAACATCGTCATCGGAGTACACAATTGCACAGAGGTCATCCGCATAAGCAATGGTCTTTACGGGATTTTCTAACGGCAGAGGATAAAACCCTTGTAGCCGTGTGCGTAAACGATGTAGTAAAGGTTCAATTGATAGGGAGTATAGAAGGCCAGACAGGGGGCACCCTTGACGAATACCCCTGGTAACAGGGAAAGGTTGACTTAAGATGTTATTAACTTTGAGCAAGCTAAAAATATTATTATACAATATTTTGATATAACAAATAAAATTTTCCTTAAAACCAAACCCCCGTAAAACAGCAAAGAGATAAGAGTGATCAATCGTGTCGAAAGCTTTTTCTTGGTCTAAAAACACCAGACCAACATTTCTATGTTCAGCAATACAAATGTCAATCATGTCACGTACAATAAAAATGCTATCGTGTATTGTCCTTTTAGGGATGCAATAGGATTGATCGGGGTGTACAATCTCCCCAATCAGAGGTTTGAGGCGGTTGGCAAGAACTTTTGAAAAAATCTTGTAGTCCGTGCAGAGGAGCGAAATGGGACGCCAATTTTTAAGCTGCTGGAGGTCTCCTTTCTTAGGTATGAGAGCAAGTATAGCCCTGCGACAGCTGATTGGTAACAAGCCTGTTCGTAGGCTATCAACTAAGAGGTCAAGCAACTCAGGTCCCAACAAATCCCAGAAGGTTTTGTAGAACTCTGCAGGGATTCCATCAAGTCCAGAAGCTTTACCTGTGGGCAAAGTTTGCAACGCAGTAAAGAGTTCGTCAAGAGTCACTTCCTTGTCAAGTTGTTGACATGCAGGTTCGGACAAGGTGGGCAAAGAAGTGGTTAAGGAACGAATCATGTCTTCTTTAGTGTTTCTGGCGCAATACAAGTCAGAGAAGTATTGTTTTGTCAAGCTTCTAATGTCTTTTGGATCGTGTGTTGTTCGGCTTCCTGGTGCCTGCAGCGAAGTTATTTGCTGGTTTCTCTTTTTTCGTGCTTCCAAAGCAAAGAAAAACTTGGAAGGAGTATCAATAAAGCTGTAGTTCTCCATTCGTAGCCTTATTAGAGCCCCTCTGGCTTGTTTTGCACAGAGTTGAGCAAGGAGTGCTTTCTTCGTTGCTATTAAAGAACTAGTCCTTTCGGCACTGGGAGCTGGGAGGCTTGACTGGAGAGACAATATTTCTTTGGCAATTAGAGATTGCAGCGCAGATTCGTTCTTTGTACAAAAGGAGCTATATTGCTGGCAAAAGGTCCTAATATGGGTTTTCGCATTGTCCCACCATTGTATGAGGCAGGAGTAGGAAGGCTTCCGTAGTAGTAAAGCTTCCCAAAAGGCTCGGAAGGCGACAGGAAAAGCGTCATCTTGCAGAAGACTCACATTGAAGGTCCAATGGGCAGTGCCACGATTTCGAGCCGGGGAGAGTATATGAAGAACAACCATGTGATGGTCCGAAAAACCACTTGGGGTGGCGTCAACATGGTCTATGACGTTTAAAGAGTCATTATTGATGTAAAATCTGTCTAGCCTTGCAAGAGATAGCCGGCCATTTGCACATCGGCACCACGTGTATTGCCGTGCAGATGGGTTCTGGAGTCTCCATACATCCATAAGGGAGAATTTGGTCAATGCTCTCTTTAAGGGTGTTGTACTTGATGGGTGGGGCTCTTCTCCATTACGATCAAGGGTGGGATACAGTGTGCAATTAAAGTCCCCACACAGACAAACAAGACCATCAAAATCAAGGTGTGTGAGGGACATTTCTAACTGTGTGAAAAAAACTAATCTTTCTGTGCTCGTGCTGGGTGAATATACATTTATTAAAGTGTGTTTGTAACCATTATAAAAGAAATTAACTGAGACTAAATGCCCTTTAGTAATCTCCTTAAAAGTGACATTTTCAGGACAGAAAGAAGGATTTAAATAAATAGCCACTCCAGCACTAGGACAGGTCAAGCTACTAACGAACCACTGTCCTTTCATGATGCGAGACCATTCGCTCATGCACGAAGAGCTACTACATCTTGTCTCTTGCAAAAGAACAACATCGAAATGTTTTTGCTCGACAAGCAGCTTTACCTGAGCTTTACGCAGGGGTGAACGTCCCCCATTTATATTTAAAGTTACAACAGAGAAGGTCATGGTGTAGGTAGGGAAGATTTGTCATGTACAGGGAAGTTAGGGTGTGCTTGTAGCTCTTCCGAGCTTTCAATACACACTTTCTCAGGCGAAAAACTTGTGACTCAGTCACACCAAGTTGTTCAGCCTTAAGGAGGAGACGTCTTGAGGAGTTTATAAAGCCAGACCAGGTTCGGGAAGAAGGTTGTAATTTTAACCTTTTTCTTTCGAAAGGTGTCCTGAAGAAACTTTAGAATTTCCATGGGTGATAAATCATCATCACCCTCCAGTTCCTTGGCTATTGCTGGGTCATTCCAGACCTCGCTACTAGCACTAGAGGCGAGCGACGAGGCCCCATCTGAGTCGTAATCCGAAAGGTCTTCATTTTTTTCCCCACACACCGAAACCGATGCTCTCATAACGGGAATATCGTCTTCTACTAAAGGTGCAGCTGTTTCCACAGCGGGAGTTTTAAAAACCGTAACAGGGATTAACGTTTTTATATCAGAGGCTTTGCACTCTCCTTCTGGAGCATGCTACTTCTTCTGCCTCCATAGTTACTTCAGACACTTCATCGTCAGCAGGGCGCGGGACAAGAGCAGGTTTGTGGTTCTTGACTTTATAACCGGGGGGGTTACCACAACATCTTGGGGCATTGCGCTTGGTCCTTGTTCATGAGAGGAATGAACGGAAACGTCTTCTTCCATTTCAGCAAACACACTGAACCTATTCTGCAGCAGAAGACCAGCTGCAGGGGCTTCTGTTTCTAAAAAAGAAACATTACGTTCGTTCGACGGCGCTATCTTTTTCGAAACGCTCGCCTGTATGTCCTCATTACCGCTTCCTCTTTTATAACTCCTCCTGGAGGACACGGTAGTAAAACCCGCGTCATCAGCCGGTGAATTATCGATTTCCGCGCTCGAATGTGAAGGCTGATCTGCCGTCCCAGACGCGCCATTGTCATTGCGAAGATCGACATTTGGTTCTGTCCGTCTAGATGTGCCACTAGGATCGGCATTTGCTCCTGACTGTCTAGATGTGCCACCGGATACACACTTCGGACAAGCACCTTTTAAATGTCCGAAGGCACCACACGTGAAACACGTCATTGTCTCTGTTGCAATGTACATTCGATAATTTCGATTTTCAACGACCAACGTAGCTGAAGCATTGAGCGATTGAGCATTGTTTTTTAACACCATGTAACAGTGCCGCCGGAAGGACATGATATGGCGGACTGTAGAATCCGAACGCAAACGGAAGGGAATCATGGAGATTTTTGACACCACGGTGCCAAACTGTGTTAAAACGGACAAAATCTGTTCGTTTTTAACAAAAGGCGGTAAATTAGATAAAGTGATTTTCACCGCCGGTGAGTCCAACATACTAACGTTAACGAAAATATCTGGCGGTAAGGACAAACCAGTTTCAACCGCCTGAGCGACATAGCGCTCCTCGGAAAGAAAAACAACAACTCGTTGGTTCATCTTTGAAGCTGCTAACACATTTTCAAAACCAACGAGTTCACCCAAGCCCATCACGACGTCATCGACCCGAACCCCGTCGGGTGGGCTAACTATTACCCCATTTTTACGAGTAAGTGACTCGTAAATGCTGTTCTGCAAACGACTGTTTGCCATAGCGATAAATGAACCAAAACTAAGGAAATATTTGAAAAAACAAAACAAAATAGAACCTATCGCAAGCAAAGCCTGCAGGCGAAGGTAAAATGAAAAGAAATAGAATAAGGGAGCCGATAAACGACGATAGTGAAGAACACGGCAAGCAGAGCACAGGCCCGAAGAACACAAGGTTCTTTAGGACTCGCACCAAACTCACCATGCGCGCTCTCTTTCTCTCTCCTGTCTCAACAAAGAAGGAAAAACATGGGGAAAACTTCACAAACACGTACAAGGACACAGAGGGAGTGAAAAGGGGGACGGGAAAGGCAACAAAACAACACAGTACTCACAGCTCCTCACACACAGCAGCCATGATTGCCACACCCACGCACGACTCACCAACGACCAGCAGGGGGCGAGAGAGAGAGAGAGAGAGAGAGAGAGACAGAGACAGAGACAGAGAGAGAGAGAGAGAGAGAGAGAGAGAGAGAGAGAGAGAGAGAGAGAGAGAGAGAGATGGAGAAAGAGAGATGGAGATAGAGAGATGGAGATAGAGAGATGGAGATAGAGAGATGGAGATAGAGAGATGGAGATAGAGAGATGGAGATAGAGAGATGGAGATAGAAAGATGGAGATAGAGAGATGGTGATAGAGAGATGGTGATAGAGAGATGGAGATAGAGAGATGGAGATATAGAGATGGAGATAGAGAGATGGAGATAGAAAGATGGAGATAGAGAGATGGAGATAGAGAGATGGAGATAGAGAGATGGAGATAGAGAGATGGAGAAAGAGAGATGGAGATAGAGAGATGGTGAAAGAGAGATAGAGATAGAGAGATGGAGATAGAGAGATGGTGATAGAGATAGAGAGATGGAGAGATGGAGAGATGGAGATGGAGAGAGACAGAGAGAGAGAGAGACAGAGACAGAGACAGAGAGAGAGAGAGAGAGAGAGACAGAGAGAGAGAGAGAGAGAGAGAGAGAGAGAGAAGAGAGAGAGAGAGAGAGACAAAAGGGAAAGGGCCCATCCATGGGGGACCTATTGCCACTCTAACCGTGACCGCGCTACCCTGACAAATCCAGACAGCAGGGAAGAATGGGGAAGATTTGCCCCCAGAGAGAGAGAGAGAGAGAGAGAGAGAATGACAATGATGTATATACAGTGGGGAGAACAAGTATTTGATACACTGCCGATTTTGCAGGTTTTCCCACTTACAAAGCACGTAAAGGTCTGTAATTTTTATCATAGGTACACTTCAACTGTGGAAGACGGAATCTAAAACAAAAATCCTGAAAATCACATTGTATGATTTTTAAGTAATTAATTTGCATTTTATTGCATGAAATAAGTATTTGATCACCTACCAACCAGTAAGAATTCCGGCTCTCACAGACCTGTTAGTTTTTTCTTTAAGAAGCCCTCCCATTCTCCACTCATTACCTGTATTAACTGCACCTGTTTGAACTCGTTATCTGCATAAAAGACGTCTCCAGACCGTCTCCGACCACAAAGACCGCAAAGACCGACCGCAAAGCCGTCTCCAGACCTGTCCACACTCAATCAATCAGACTCCAACCTCTCCACAATGGGCAAGACCAGAGAGCTGTCTAAGGACATCAGGGACAAATTTGTAGACTTGCACAAGGCTGGGATGGGCTACAGGACAATAGGCAAGCAGCTTGGTGAGAAGGCAACAACTGTTGGCGCAATTATTAGAAAATGGAAGAAGTTCAAGATGACAGTCAATCTCCCTCGGTCTGGGGCTCCATGCAAGATCTCACCTCGTGGAGCCTCAATGATCATGAGAAAGGTGAGGGATCAGCCCAGAACTACACGGCAGGACCTGGTCAATGACCTGAAGAGAGCTGGGACCACAGTATCAAAGAAAACCATAAGTAACACACTACGCCGTCATGGATTAAAATCCTGCAGCGCACGCAAGGTCCCTCTGCTCAAGCCAGCGCATGTCCAGGCCCGTCTGAAGTTTGCCAATGACCATCTGGATGATCCAGAGGAGGAATGGGAGAAGGTCATGTGGTCTGATGAGACCAAAATAGAGCTTTTTGGTTTAAACTCCACTCGCCGTGTTTGGAGGAAGAAGAAGGATGAGTACAACCCCAAGAACACCATCCCAACCGTGAAGCATGGAGGTGGAAACATCATTCTTTGGGGATGCTTTTCTGCAAAGGGGACAGGACGACTGCACCGTATTGAGGGGAGGATGGATGGGGCCATGTATCGCGAGATCTTGGCCAACAATCTCCTTCCCTCAATAAGAGCATTGAAGATGGGGCGTGGCTGGGTCTTCCAGCATGACAACGACCCGAAACACACAGCCAGGGCAACTAAGGAGTGGCTCCGTACGAAGCATCTCAAGGTCCTGGAGTGGCCTAGCCAGTCTCCAGACCTGAACCCAATAGAAAATCTTTGGAGGGAGCTGAAAGTCTGTGTTGCGCAGCGACAGCCCCGAAACCTGAAGGATCTGGTGAAGATCTGTATGGAGGAGTGGGCCAAAATCCCTGCTGCAGTGTGTGCAAACCTGGTTAAGAACTACAGGAAACGTCTGATCTCTGTAATTGCAAACAAAGGTTTCTGTACCAAATATTAAGTTCTGTTTTTCTGATGTATCAAATACTTATTTCATGCAATAAAATGCAAATTAATTACTTTAAAATCATACAATGTGATTTTCAGGATTTTTGTTTTAGATTCCGTCTTCCACAGTTGAAGTGTACCTATGATAAAAATTACAGACCTTGACGTGCTTTGTAAGTGGGAAAACCTGCAAAATCGGCAGTGTATCAAATACTTGTTCTCCCCACTGTATATATATATATATGTATATATATATATATATATATATATATATATATATATATATATATATATATATATATATATATATATATATATATATATATATATATATACTGAAACGCAAAAGAAACTTACCACCTTTGAAACCTTTAAATATCAACAATAACACTGCGTGTAGTAAATGTGTGAACTTATTTGTGGACAATAGTGTCCTCACTGTCAGACAAAACGGTCATGGATGGTCACTTGAACCTTCAATGGTCACTTCATAGCACAGCTGTTGAACAGCCGTTTTGACTGTCAGTGATTAGCCAAGGGGTACGGGATGATTTTAATGAGCTGCACGTGATGTCTTGATATTGGCTTTAAAAAGGCCAGTGCAAAATGGGCATTTCAATCAACATGCCATGATTGTCAAGGGATAAACGGCAGCGTGCCCTGGGCATGCTGCAAGGCGGACTGAGCTACCGTGAGGTGGCACGTCGCCTTGGCTGTTCACACCAGACGATATCGGCCCTGGTGGACAGAGACACCCTCCACAACTCTGCAGATGACAGACCTCGATCAGGGAGGCCAAGAGTCACCACTGCAAGGCAGGACAGGCAGATGGTCCGAAGTCACCTGCGGGATCGATTCCGTCCAGCATCCCGCACTGCGGCAGAAACTCCGGGGCATGCAAACCACGGATCTCCAATGATACTGCACGAAGACGACTGCATGACTATGGTCTGACTGCCAGAAGACCATACAGAGGCCCCGTGATGATGGCTGCCCATCGCCGCAACCGACAGAGATGGTGCCAGCAGCATCAGCAGTGGACCTTGGCGCAGTGGAACGAGGTCGCTTTCAGCGATGAGTCAAGGTTCTGTGTGGACAGTCCTGATGGGCATGAGCGTATCTGGAGAAGAACTGGCGAGCGATATGCCGATTGTTGCGTGCGTCAAGCCAACAGGTGGGGTGGCCCAAGTGTGATGGTGTGGGCCGCCATATCAGGCCGGTACAGGACGCCACTGGTGGTTGTGGATGGGAATCTTAACACCCAGCGGTATGTGGATAACATCCTGCGACCTCATCTGCTGCCATTCCTGCTAGACCACCCAGAACTGAGAACCTTTCAGCATGACAATGCTCATCCCCATGCTGCTCGCTTTACCACTGCATTTCTCCAAGGCGAGAACATCAACACCATGCAGTGGCCTGCGTTCTCCCCTGACCTGAATCCCATAGAGCACCTGTGGGATGAGCTTGGGAGACGCGTAGTTGGCAGGGCCAGGACATGGGCAGAGCTGCTTCAGACATTGAGGACTGAGTGGGACAGTATCCAGCAGAAATCCATCCAAAGACTGGTAGGCAGTATACGCCGACGATGCACTGCCTGTATCCAAAACAATGGTGGCCACACACGCTATTGAAAGGGGACTGACATTGCACCCTGTGCTGTTCTGTACTGTAGAACAAACTGATGAGATGGTGTATCTTGGTCAAAAACTTGACATGTCATCAATAAAATGCCAATGTTTCAATTAGCAATTGTTGGGTTTGTTTTGTTTTGAACTGTTACAATTTTATTACATTTCAAACAAGTGATAAGTTTCTTTTGCGTTTTCGGTCCTTTTGAAATTGGTCAAAATGGTCACATTTTTTGGTCAAAATGCCCATTTTGCACTGGCCTTTTTAAAGCCAATATCAAGACATCACGTGCAGCTCATTAAAATCATCCCGTACCCATTGGCTAATCACTGACAGTCAAAACGGCTGTTCAACAGCTGTGCTATGAAGTGACCATTGAAGGTTCAAGTGACCATCCATGACCGTTTTGTCTGACAGTGAGGACACTATTGTCCACAAATAAGTTCACACATTTACTACACGCAGTGTTATTGTTGATATTTAAAGGTTTCAAAGGTGGTACGTTTCTTTTGCGTTTCAGTATATATACTCAACCCTCGGCTGTCGCGAACTCAGCTATCGCGGCTACCTAAAAAGCTGCACAACACACGACTATCGTGCCCCAAATACGCGCTATAGCGCAGCGGAAATGGTGGAAAGGGTGCTACGTCATCACCGAGCGTGGGGAAAGGGAAATCAAGAAGAGGAAGAACTTAACTTATGCTCAGAAATTCGAAATTGTGCAGTTGATAGACAATGGTGAAACAAAGCGAAGTGTTGGAAAGAAATTTGGGATAAATGAGTCAACAGTGCGAGGTATTTACCAAAACCGTGATTATCATAGAAACGTCGATGAGATTTAACAATCAACAGTGAAACAAGGTGCTCCTAGCCACATTTCATATAGGATTCCAAATTATTTGTTAATTCGCAGGGATAGAGCTAGGGGCAGTGGGGGGGGGGGGGGGGGGGATGTGGGGTTTTTGTGAGGTCAGGAGTTCCTCATAGGGTTATTGATTGTCATGTGGAGTTGGAGTGTAATGTGGTTTTATTTCCTATCCCTAGTGAGACGTTCTCAGTGGTTAACTTTTATAATCCGTGTCTCTCTTTGAATGTTCTTGCGCTTAAAGAGGTTTTATGCAAGTGCGAAGGGTCAATCTTTTGGTGCAGTGACTTCAACAGCCACAACACTCTATGGGGCTCTAAGCTCACGGACAGTAATGGTTCTTGTATGGAGAAGGTGATGGACGACCTTGACTAAGTAATACTGAATGATGGTAGTGGAACTTTCATAAATCCTGGCTCTGGTCGGTCTTCCCCTCTTGACCTCATGATAGTCTCTGCCTCGCTTGCAGCAAGGTGTGAATGGAGGGTTCTTCCAGACAGTCTGGGTAGTGACCACCTTCCGGTGTGCACTCACCTCAAATTGGAGAGAGATCTGGAGGGGTTGGATAGGCCTCCCTCTTGGAGTTTCTCCAGGGCTAATTGGGGTAAGTTTTCCAGATGTTGCTCCGAGGTGGTCAAGCCTGAATTATTTAACGAGAATCCTGATATCTTCAGTAATAGTTTAGTCAAAGGAGTTTATCGCAGTGCTCTCGAGTCTATCCCCACTTGTAAAGGTCAGATCGGTCAGAGAATTAAAGTTCCCTGGTGGAATGAGGATTGCGCGAGGGCCATTAAGGCCAGAAAACCTTCCTTTAAAAAAGTCAGGAAATCCTTGCTGCTTCAAGATGCCATCGAGTTCAAGAGAAGAAGAGCTCAAGCTCAGCGGGTAATTAAACGCGCCAAGTCAGAGTCTTGGCGAGCATTTTGTGCGTCTATTAATCCGGACGCCTCCATTAGTTCTGTTTGGCATAGGGTTAGAGGTATGTATGGTAGGAATGGTGGAGGGTGGTCGATAGCTTGGTTGGTCAGCAATAACGCCCCTGTTTATTCAAGCCAGGAGAAGGCCTCTGTTTTAGCGTCCTTCTTTTCAGATCAGTCAGGTGATGATCCTGTCGATTCGGAGTCAGGTGAGGCCAAGCGTCAGTTTGTCTCCCAGCACAAAGACATTCTCTGTGATGTGAGCCTGGATAACTCCCCGCTTAACATGGATTTCTCTCTGGGTGAATTAAAGCAGGTCATTTCCAAGTCCAAGAATAGTGCTCCTGGCTCTGATTCGCTCACTCACTCCATGTTCAAGCACATGGATGATAGTGTCTTGGAAGTGTTTCAGGTGTTGATCAATAAGGTCTGGGCTTCAGGTAGGCTCCCTGGTGCATGGAAGCATTCCATAATCATTCCTGTTCTAAAGCCTGGTAAGGATCCTACAAATCCATCCTCTTACCGCCCTATAAGCTCTTATTTCTGTTGTTAGCAAACTTATGGAGAAGATGGTTAATGAACGCCTGATATTTTACTTAGAAAAGAATAATCTGCTTAATAGATGTCAGAGTGGATTCAGGAGGGGTCGGTCCTCTTCAGATCAAATAGTCTCTCTGGCGAATGACATTAGGAAGGCTTTCATCGGCCGCGAATCGGTGCTGGGGGTTTTCCTTGATATTCAGAAGGCCTATGATTCTGTCTGGAGGGACGGTCTTCTGTTTAAGATTCACCAGTTAGGCATCAGGGGCAGACTTTTCTGGTGGGTCCGTGATTTCCTGTCTGGCAGATCTTTTCAAGTGCGTGTTGGTGCTGCTCTGTCCTCCGTGTTTCTCACTAAAAAGGGTATTCCTCAGGGTAGTTGTATTAGTCCCACCCTTTTCAACATAATGATAAATGATGTTGCCTCTCTTCCAGGGGTGCGGGGCAATTTGTCTTTGTATGCCGATGATATAGCTATCTGGGTTCGGGGCAGGAACTGTGCGTTCATCTCCAAGCGCCTTCAGGCTGATGTTGTCAGTATTGAGCAGTGGGCTGCAAAATGGGGTTTTGCCATCTCTGGGCCTAAGTCTAAGCTTGGAATCTTTACTCTCAAGAGAAAGGTTGAGGACGTCAGAGTAACAGTCAATGGCACGGCCCTAAAAGTCTCTCCGGTGGTCCCCTTTTTGGGGGTGATCTTTGATAAGGGCTTAACCTGGAATGCCCATTGTGCCAAACTTGTAGTTAAGTGCTCGAAGGGTCTCAACCTTCTCCGTTGTATCTCAGGTACTTCTTGGGGTGCCCACCAGGATAGCCTCCTTATCCTGTACAGAGCTCTAATACGTTTGCACTTTGATTACGGGTGTCAAGCCTTTTGGGACATGTCCCTGTCCATCCGGAGGAGGTTGGAAGTAGTTCAGTCCAAAGCTCTCCGCATATGTCTTGGTGCCTTTAAAAGCTCTCCAGTGAGCGCTCTCCTGGTTGAAGCGGGTGAGCTGCCTTTGTCACTTCGATGGGAAGTGTCTATTCTCAAATACTGGTCCAAATGCATTTCCTTCGGGGTAAATCATCCTGGCAGTTCTCTGTTCCTGGATTGCTGGGAGTTTCACGCTCTCGGTAATCTCCGTCGGCTTCCCCCTTTTGGTCTCAAGTGTGTTAGGGCGGTTAAAGGGTTGGGGTTGGACCTCCCCCCGGTTAACACAGCCAATAAAGTGTCCCTATGGCCGCCTTGGACCCTCGTGGTTCCAAGAATTCACTTGGATTTACAGAGTATGACAGACAGGGACAATCCCGTCCCGACAAGTAACATGGCTGTGGAATTCATTCACAAGTTCTGGAGTCAATCTCTCCATGCTTATACAGATGGCTCCAAAGATCCGGGTCTTGGCCGTACTGCGGCTGCCTTCTGCATCCCTGATGTGAAGGTGACCAAGGCTTTCAGGCTTTCAGACCACCTGTCGGTATTTTCTGCAGAACTTTATGCAATTGTTTTGGCTCTTGAATGGATTAGACTTTTATCCCCTCAGCACGGTCATATTTTCCGACTCTCTCTCGGCTCTGATAGCGCTTAGTTCGTTCCAGCCTGGCAGTAGGAACGAATTGGTTCTTGAGGTAATTCATCTCGTAAGTTTGGCCCATTGGAGGGGCATGGTCGTCGATCTATGCTGGGTCCCGGCCCATGTGGGCATTGCAGGCAACGAAGTGTGTGATCAGGCGGCCAAACGCGCCCTCAATCTGGCTTTCGAAACCCCGGTTCCGCGAGGCCAGGCAGACCTCTCTAATTTAATTAAACAGAAAATTAATGTTATATGGCAAAGTCAGTGGGACTACTCCCCTAAGGGGAGGTGGTGTCACAACGTGCATCCATCGATCGTGTCCTTGGGGTCGTCTCCCCGGCTCCCTTGCAGGGAGCAGTCTATCGTATCTCGACTTAGAATTGAACATTGTTTTCTCAATTTTTATCTTCACATCGGTGTAAGGTTCCCGAAGATCTGGACCATGTTTTTTCCTTTTGTCCGCGTTATAATAATGCTAGATCTCATCTTCAGCTTTCTGTCCGCGGAATGGGGATCACGTGGTCAGGTCTGCCGGAAGCCTTTTGCTGGCTGGATCTGAAACATCCTGGGTTTTGTAGATCAGTTTTAAAGTTTATCAAAGAGACGGGGTTAGCAGTGTGAGCCTCTAGTTTTTCTCGTGTTAACCTCCTGGTTGGTTTGTTTGGACGTTAGGGTGGGTGGCGTATATAGAGCCTCGCGGCTCTGAAAGCGCCATTAAACCTCAAAAAGAAGAAGGTGCTCCTTTATTAATACGGTGTGGCGGACACGATGACTCGCTGGCGCAGTGACATAATTCCGAGCACCAGTGGGTGTCGGCCACGCCCCAGGTGAGGCTTGGCCTCCGGATATACACGCGGGCTCGCAGCCCCGAGCACGGCAGTGCTGACGAGTGAGCAAGGAATAAAGAGCTCAAGTTAAACCCAAAGCGTTGTGGCCTACCTTTGTTTAACGTGTGTGTGCCCAGCACCCCACACTGGTGACCCCCACTGGTTCAGCCGCTGCTGTTCCTCGAACGCGCCATGGCCATCAACGCTGTAGCGATCAAGCTCCCGGAGTTCTGGGAAATGCAAGCCGATGCCTGGTTTCTACAGGCCGAGGCCCAATTCCAGCTCCGGGGCGTCACGGTGGATGACACGAGGTACTTTTACGTGGTCGCTGCCCTCGGATCCGGCACGGCCGCTTGAGTCGTGTCCTTCCTCCGGCACCCGCCGGACGAGAGCAAGTACGCGGCGCTCAAGCGGCTTCTCCTCGACACATTTGGCCTCACAGAGGCCGACCGCGCCGATCGTCTTTTGGACCTTCCCGTACTCGGCGACACACGACCGTCCACCCGCATGGATTACATGCTGTCCCTGCTCGATGACGGCCACGCAGATTTCCTCTTCCGTGCGCTCTTCCTCCGCCAGCTACCTGTACAGGTGCGGCTCGCGCTCGCCGGTTCGACCATTACAGAACCGCGCGCCTGGCCAGAGAGGCGGACAAGTTTTTCGCAGCCCACGACGCATGGCCGGCATATAGCACGGCCGTCGTGGATCCCGGCGCCGGGCACGGCGCGAGTGGTTCGGATCGCCACGTAGCATGGCGTTCGGATCCTCCTGAATACGGCGTAGGTTTGGCGGATCGCCACGTAGCATGGCGTTCGGATCCTCCCGAACATGGCGTAGGTTTGGCGGATCCGCGCGTGGCCGCCGCCATGCCCCGCCCACCACCGTCGTCACGACCGGCGTGACAACCACCACCGGGCCAGACCTGGTGCCAGTTCCATACCAGGTTCGGCCACAAGACCAGGTCCTCCCGCCCGCCTTGTACTTTTGGCAGGTCGGGAAACAGCCAGGCCGGCGCTCGCTTCCTGCCATGAGCATCGGCCATACGGGCAGCCTTCTGTTCATAACAGACACCTCCTCGGGTCGTCGCTTCCTGTGCGACACGGGAGCGCAGGTGAGCGTCCTCCCTGCCTCCGCGTCCGACAAGCAAGCTGAGGGCCGGGGCCCCGCTTTACTTGCCGCCAACGGCACACCCATCCGCATGTTCGGAGAGCGTTGTCTCTCGCAGCGGTTCGGGGGGCAGCGCTTTCAGTGGTCGTTCGTTACCGCTGGTGTCCCCATGGGCCTACTCGGAGCGGACTTCCTCTGTGCGCATGGCCTGCTGGTGGACGTGAGGCACAGACGCCTTGTCCAAGCTGAAACCTTCAGCTCGCTTGCTTGCGCGCTGAGCAGTTCGTTGAGCAGCTCCCTGGGTGGCTCACCGAGCGGCTCGCCAAGCGGCTTGCTGAGCGGTTTGTTCCGGGCGAAGTTGGTCTGCACGCTTCCGGCAGCGGACGAGTTCACCCGCCTCCTCGCCAGTTTCCCGGCCCTCACGCGGCCCACTTTCTCGGCGGTGGCCGTCAAGCACGGGGTGGAGCATCACATCCCCACCGTCGGGCCAACGGTCTACGCCCGGGCGCGCCGCCTCGACCCGGCGAAGCTCGCCATGGCGCAGGGGGAGTTTGCCACGCTGGAGCGACTGGGCATCGTCCGGCGCTCCAACAGCGCATGGGTATCGCCGCTGCACATTGTGCCCAAGCCCGGCGGCGTGTGGCGGCCGTGCGGAGACTACCGCCGCCTCAACGATGCTACCACCCCCGACCGCTACCCGGTCCCTCACATCCAGGACTTTTCCACCCGGTTGGCGAAAATGTCCCTCTTCTCCAAGGTGGACCTCATCCGCGGATACCACCAGGTCCCTGTCAGGCCGGAGGACATACCGAAGACGGCCGTCATCACACCATTCGGCCTCTTCGAGTTTCTGCGGATGCCCTTCGGGTTGAAGAATGCGGCCCAGGCATTCCAGCGGCTTATGGACAGCGTCTTGCGCGACTTGGACTTCGTGTACGTCTACCTGGACGACATCCTCGTCGCGATCGCGTCCTGTGAGGAGCACCTCCGCCATCTCCGCACACTCTTCGAACGCCTGGGCCGACATGGCCTGATCATCAACCCCGCCAAGTGCCGGTTCGGCGTCACCGAAATCACCTTTTTGGGGCACCGCATCACCAGGCACGAGGCCATCCCCTTACCGGCCAAGGTGGAGGCGGTCAGGGGTTTTCCGCGCCCCCACACGATCAAGGGGCTCCAGGAGTTCCTGGGCATGGTGAACTTTTATCACCGTTTCCTGCCCCGCATCGCCCAGCTCCTGCGCCCCCTGCACGAGGCCCTCCGGGGGAAGCCTGGCAAAGGTGACATTGCCTGGACCGAGCCGATGGACGTGGCGTTCGCGGGCGCAAAGCTCACCTTGGCTAACGCCACCATGCTCGCGCACCCGGCGCCCGATGCACCGATCGCCCTCACCACCGACGCGTCGGATTACGCGGTGGGCGCGGTGCACGAGCAATGGGCGAAGGGAGCTTGGCAGCCGCTGGCGTTTTTTAGCCGGCAGCTCCGCCCGCATGAACGGCGGTACAGTACCTTCGACCGTGAGCTGCTCGGGCTCCACTGGCGGTCCGGCACTTCCGCCATCTGCTCGAGGGCCGCCGGTTCACGGCCTTCGTCGACCACAAGCCCCTGGTTTTCACTATGGCCATGGTCTCCGTGCCGTGGTTGGCCTGGCAGCAGCGTCACCTCTCGGCCGTGTCCGAGTACACGACGGACATCCGGCACGTCGCGGGGAAGGACAACCCAGTGGCGGATTGCCTTTCCCGGTCCGTCGCCCACGCGGTCCACCTCGGGATCGACTATGCCCGGATGGCGGCGGACCAGTCCGCCGACCCCGCCGTCCAGGCTTTTCGGACCGCCGTCACGGGCCTCCGCGTCACTGAGGTACCATTCGACGGCGTGGGCGCGGCCCTCTTGTGCGACGTCTCCCTCGGCCGGCCTCGCCCCATCGTGCCCGCCGGCGGGAGTTTTTGACGCCATCCACGGCCTGTCCCACCCGGGCACGTAGGCCTCCCAAAAGCTGGTCGCCGACAAGTTCGTCTGGCATGGCCTCCGGAAGGCTGTCCGCGATTGGGCCAGGACGTGCCTCGCGTGCCAGCACGCGAAGGTTCACCGCCACACCCAGGCCACGCTGGCCCCGTTTACGGTGCCCGAACGTCGGTTCGACCACGTTCACGTGGACATGGTGAGACCTCTGCCCCCCTCGCGGGGTTTCACCCACGTCCTCACAATGGTGGACCGCACCACCCAGTGGCCGGAGGCCGTGCCTTTGGCAGCAACGACGGCGGCGGACGTCGCGCAGGCGTTCATCGCCACTTGGGTTGCCGGTTCGGTGCCTCCTCGGACATCTCGTCCGACCGCGGCCCCCAGTTCACCTCGGAGCTCTGGGGGGCGGTAGCGCGGGGGCTTGGCGTACAGCTGCACCGCACCACGGCCTACCACCCACAGGCCAATGGCCTGTGCGAGTGCTTCCATCGCGCCATGAAGGCCGCGCTCCGGGCCAGCCTCCGCGACGGCGGCTGGGTCGACAGGCTCCCCTGGGTCCTGCTGGGCCTCAGGATGGCGCCCAAGGACGACCTGCGCACATCCGTGGCGGAGTTGGTCTTTGGACAACCGCTGCGGGTGCCGGGCGAGTTCCTCCCCGACTCCACGGCACCATGGTCCGCGGCGCAGCAGCGCTCCGCCCTGCAGGAGACAGCCCGGAGGTTCGCCCCGGTGCTGACGGCGCACCACGCTTGCCCGCCAACGCACGTCCCCCCGGAGCTTCGCACGGCGGAGTACGTGTTTGTCCGCCACGACGCCCACCGGACACCGCTGCGGCCCCCGTACGACGGGCCCTTCCGCGTGCTGGAGACCGGGGTGAAGCATTTCACCCTGGACATCGGCGGTACTCCTGACCGCGTCTCTGTGGACCGCCTCAAGCTGGCCCACCTCGATTTGGACCACCCCCCGCCAGCGGCTCTGCCCCCGCGTCGGGGCCGCCCCCCGGCGGGCGGACCCCCGGCACCGCCCAACCCCGCCGTCACGCCACCCCCCTGCCCTGCACCCATCCCAGATGCCGCCAGAGGCATCCCAGATGGCATCCCGGCATCCCAGACGCCGCCAGCCACCAGAGGGCGCTTCGGCCGGGTCATCCGTTTGCCCCGCAAACTGACCCTTCGGGTGCACGGGAATTCTGGGGGGGGGGGGGCGTGTGTGGCGGACACGATGACTCGCTGGCGCAGTGACATAATTCCGAGCACCAGTGGGTGTCGGCCACGCCCCATGTGAGGTGTGGCCTCCGGATATACACGCGGGCTCGCAGCCCCGAGCACGGCAGTGCTGACGAGTGAGCAAGGAATAAACAGCTCAAGTTAAACCCAAAGCGTTGTGACCTACCTTTGTTTAACGTGTGTGTGCCGAGCACCCCACAACGGCACTGGCAGGTTACGAGGAGCAGTATCATGCCCACGTCAACTCCCTCCGCCAATGCCAGATCACCGAATTCTTACGGCCAGACTCGGCGTCAGAACAAATCTAATCGGGGGACATTAGGGTAACCGCGGGTGGGGGGGGGGGGGCACAAACTGCCGTTCGAGAACTCAATCTATGATGTAAATGCTTGATAACATAATAAGAGTTTGCCGTCAACAACCAACACACCAACCCAGTTCCAATTTAAAAACATGCTGCAAAGTCAAAGTCAGACAGACAGACAGACAGACAGACAGACACACACACACACACACACACACACACACACACACACACACACACACACACACACACACACACACATATATGCACACACACACACACACACACACACACACGCACACTGCACAAAATATAGTTGACGTGCAAGTTTGGCGCCAAAGGCTTGGCCTGCGGGTGTGTGTGGGGGTGGGGAGGGAGGCACAATACCTCATTTGGGTGGGCATGGCCCGCGAATGCCCCCCCATGACGCCGACCCTGCTTACGGCGTCGCAACGAGGCACAGCCCTCTGTCTTTGACTCGCCCTCTGACGCTGAGCGCTTCTCTGGTGCTACAGCTGACGCAATCCTGGATTTGTTAGAGGCAAGTAGCGATGGTCAATAAGACTCCACCCAAGCCTCGGAACCTACCCAACCACCTAAGCCCCTCATCGTCCCCAAAAAGGTAAATAAAATGGTTAAAAAAAGTACTTTTTTACCATTTTATTTTTATTTACATATTGTGATTCTTGTTTTATGGAAGAAATGGTAGAAACATGGGTCTTTATGTTTACATAGGTAGGTCTTTATATGGTAGAAACACTTGGTAAAAAAGTGGCAAAAATAGGTTAAATATGTGGTCAACTTGGGGGTCCTGGCACCAATTAGAATTATTACCATACGTTCTTCAGTTCGGCTATCGCGATTTTGGCTAACGCGCACCGATAGCGGCACCAATTAGGCGCGATAGCCGAGGGTTGAGGTATATTGTTACGAATTTGGTAGAGCAAAATGTAGAGCAGAGTAGATCTGAGTAGGTAACATGCTTCGAGATGTCGCGATAGCTAGAACCCTCTATGTACCTTTAAGTTAGTATGTATAGGCGTATGCCGGGATAATTGCGTATGTATTTCCTGTACAGGGACAGGAAGTGCTAAGTAGTTCGGGTGATAAGGGTAACTTTTTGTGTTTTCCCACCCCTGTGGTCAATCCAATGTCCCTTTTGGCACCGCACCTACACAGTAGGAATTCATGCCCCTAGCGCACCTACATTAATTAATTCCCTTCCCTTTCACATCAATGAAACAACACCCACCAAAACGGGCAGGCTGACACACCCTGCTGAGACACGATGAGAAGGGGGTGGATCTTTTGACATCATGGGGGAGGGCGGACGAATGGACGTCACGAGAGGGCGGGACGGTGCGTGAGGGAAGTGACGACACGAAGGAGAAGAAGAGGAGTTCGGAGTTGGACACGAGGCAGAGCAGACGCCATTTGGGAGAGCTGAGAGAATTCAGTCGTGATAGAGTGCACTGGACATTTTCTCCCTCTCGTTCTTTCCTGCCTTCGTTCCCTCCATCTTCTCTGCGATCGGATCGCGTGCTTGCGTGGGCGGCTGTTGTGCCGAGGTTCGCCCCATTGGTGGCCGTATTCGTGGCCTCTTGCGTACCATCGCCAACCACTCACGATCTCCAAAGCGCCGGGCAGAGACGACAGCCCCAGAAACCGTGGTCCTTCGGACGGGGCGAGCGTTTGAGAGTTGCGGGGCGAGAGGACTGGGGCCGGCAAGCGAGTCGCTTCGGGGAGACCCCTCCTGCCCACGTGTCAGGGCCTAGATGTCCGAGGCCTACACGATCTCCACGCCACGCTCCCGAGCGAGCAAAGCTAAGAATGCACACACACACACACCCTCTTTGTTCATTTCGTCGTCTGCCCTGTGGTTTGTTTAATAACTCTGTCGAGTGGGAGTACTCCATATAGGGGGTTGAGAGCATCACATTTCTTTGTTCTCGGAACCGTTAATAAATCCTTATATTATTTTCTGTATATATCTGAACGCAGTTTCCTGTTTGATTTTAATAGTTAAGGCTGCGGGACCCTTGCCGTTCCCCTCCATCTTGCGCGCTTTGGTTTTGGTTTGATTGGAATCTGCTATTGAGTTTTCGCCTCGGGAGTTAAAGCTTCGCAATCGGCCTCTGCAACTCTGATGTTAATTGGAGTTGCGCGACAATACATACAGTCACGTGAAAAAGTAAGTACACCCCGTGTAAAGTTTTGACTTTTTCAACATATTTCAACATACAGCTATTTGATCTTCATTTCAACAATATTGATAGATAAAGGTGATATAATATAACAAATATCATGAAACATTTACATTTTGTAGTCCATTGTATAATTTAAATAAACATAAATGCAAATTTCGCATGTGGAAAAAGTAAGTACACCCTTGGCTCCAATAGGTGGTATTGCCCCCTTTGGCAGAAACAACCTCAAGTAGGCGTTTCTTATAACTGTCTACCAGTCTTTGACATCGACTGGGAGAAATTTTTGCACACACCTCCATGCAGAATTAATTCAGCTGTGCGATGTTTGAGGGGTTTCTTGCATGCACAGCTCGTTTCAAATCCCCCCACAACATCTCGATGGGATTTAGATCCGGGCTTTGACTTGGCCATTCCAGAACCCTCCATTTCTTTCCTTTCAGCCATTCCTTGGTGGATTTACTGGTATGTTTACAGTCATTGTCATGTTGCAAGGTCCACCTTCGGTTGAGCTTCAACTTTCCGACAGATGGCCTCACATTATCCTCAAGCACCCTCTGGTACAATGAAGAATTCATAGTGGATTCTATGGTGAGCTGCCCAGGCCCTGATGCAGCAAAGCTGCCCCAAACCATAATATTTCCACCACCATGCTTTCCAGTTGGTATCAGGTTCTTGTGGGCAAATGCTGTCTTTGGTTTTCACCAAACATGTCTTCTGGTACTGTGGCCAAATAGCTCGACCTTCGACTCATCTGTCCAAAGCACATTGTTCCAGAAGTGCTGGTCTTTGCCTAGGTGTTCATTGGCAAACTTTAGTTTTGCCCTGCTGTTCTTTCTGGACAGCAAAGGTTTCCTCCTGGCACACCTCCCATGTAGATCAAATTTGTGCAGCCTCTTTCTAATGGTAGACTCGTGCACTTTGACATCGTGTCGTGACCAAACTAAATGTCTGAGGTTTATATAAGACAGGTTCCTCCAAGATCCTCTCTGATGATGTTCTAATCATTTGCACCTGAGCTGGTGCACCTGATTCTAATTTTAGGTATTTGAAGTAGTGATAAATGTAGGGGTGTACTTACTTTTTCCACATGCGAAATTTGCATTTATGTTTATTTAAATTATACAATGGACGACAAAATGTAAATGTTTCATGATATTTGTTATATTATGTCACCTTTATCTATCAATATTGTTGAAATGAAGATCAAATAGCTGTATGTTGAAATATGTTGAAAAAGTCAAAACTTTACATGGGGTGTACTTACTTTTTCACGTGACTGTATATATATATATGTATATATACGGTGCATATATATATATATGTATATATATTGTATATATATATTGTTACGGTTTTTCGAACCTTCACTTCATAAATTTTAGTAAATGTTCCCTTATAAATAATCCCCTGTAAATATCCCCATTATTTGGCCAATATTAAAGATTGCACCCTAGTTAGTCCATATCGCAACACGTAGGACACCTTAAAAACCCTATTTAGTTATCTCATTATTATGTGTTCTAGTTAAGGCTCTGTTCCCAATAGTTGAATCTTCGTTGCATTAATCAAATAAGATAGGCCCCCTTCAATTATCCCCGATCGCTCTGTCTCCAGCCACCAAGGACACCTGCAGTTGGGGTTGCTCACTTTCCTCCCCTCCGCTGCCTTTTTGTTGGCCGCTTGCTGCAGCGCCAAACTCCATAACGCACGCGGTCCAAGTTGGAGAAGGGGGGAGGAGTGACCACCACAAGGGTGGAGTTAAGGGTGGAGCTTGTGTGTCCACCCCTGTTAAGGGTGGAGCCATGGAGCCCTCATCAACCACCAAGGGCCGAGGTGGGCGCGCCGATGGGCATGTCCCCATGAACGGCGGCTTGATACGCCAACGCCCAATATAAGCGCTCGGGGGTGGAACTGCTTGCGAGTCACTTGGAAGCTGGTGGTAAAGCTGTGGTGAAATCTGTGGTGGAGGCTGGTGTGTGAGACTGCTAGAGAGATCGTGTGGGACTTCGTGATATGAGATCGTGTGGAACTGCTTAGAGCTCGAGGTCAGGCTGGTGATAAAGCTTGTGAAGAAGCTCGTGATAAAGGCTCGTGTGGAACTTCTTGAGAGCTGTTTGTGGAGCTGTTGGAACTGAGCTTGCTGATATACCAACCGCGCTGCCTGCCGGAGTTTCGCCATGGCACCAAAGACCAGACCGGAGTGAGCGTGAACCGGACGGAGCCCACGCTTCCAGCGGCTGGACCTTCCATCCCTGCCCTGCCATTCTACTCCCTTTCGTGTAAGTGTGTTTGTTCTGTCCCCGGGAGTGGTAATTAAGAGTGTTTAAGCTTTGCCCTGTGTCCTTTTATTTCCTTTGTACCATACCTTTCGTTTCCTCTTTTAGTGGTGTAAATAAAACTGTGTTCTTTCTTTGCCCATTGGTTTCGTGTCATCCGATCACTTTCGTCCTGTCCCCAATTGAATATACGTGGCACAATTTGGCCAACGCTCAGGATCGGATTAGTGTTTGCTAACGGCTCGGATTTCGGACTGCTAACCACTCGGCAAACTCCATCTTGTCCGGGTCCGAGCGGGGAATTATATCCCTGCTTTGCGGTGGGATTGGCAAAGGTATTTGGGAACTTCCTTTGACCAATCACCCTGGCCAATCTCACCCCGCAAAGGAGCGTTATAGTTTCCAGGAACGGAGACGGCCAGCTTCACAGCCAAGGGGACTAACCCCCCCCCTTGTGGTAACGGGAGTGCCGCTCCGATTTCCGTAACAATATATATATATATCTCCACTACAAGATAGTGGAGTATATATATATATATAATTTACAAAGGAACTATTTAGGGATGCCTCATTTTACATTTTGGGGAATGCCATTTATATATTTTTTAAATGTGAAAATAAACCAGGTTCATTCAAAGATGAAGACACACATACTTATCCTTAAGCCCAGAGATATCTTCCACTGGCCAAATCAACACACTGGCTACTCTTGCACATTACATCATGCAAAATAATTATTCAATAACAAATCAAAACAAACCAACTCCAACCTAAAAGGAGCTATTATGCAAACAAGTACCCATTTTGGGGTTTTTTATACAAGGTCAAAGCTCGTGGATGAGCTAAAACACAAAACGGATCAGGATGAACATCACAAAAGGAACAGCAGAAAGAGATGGGGAAAATGGCAACATCAGGGCCGAGATGAAAAATATACGGAGACGGACAAACAAGCGATGTGGTGAGGAAATGAGGGGTAGAGGAAGATGCAGGTGGTGAACAAGATGGATAAAGGAGCAACCTCTCAGGAACTAAAAACTGGAAATTTGGTGGAGGTGGGGTAGAAAACCACTTGGTAGAAACCAAAAGGTCGGGGTGGTTTAATGGGGGTAGAAAATATTGTGGTTTTGGGTCAGGAATGATCTGAGATGGTGATGAACACTTGAACAGCTGTCTTGAAGACATGGAGGGAAGGATGAGATAGAAGACAATGTGACAAATGGTTCCACAGGTGGAAAAATAGAGGAACAAAGAAGTTGAGGTGAGCAGTGATCCTGGATTTGGATAGTTTCACCAGAATGGGGTTGATGGTGGACCGTGTGTGCCCTGCAATAACTCAGGGACAACGACAATGCACGGAAAGAGCAGAGAGTGCAAGACAGAACTCAGCTTCATTCCAAATTCCAATGATCTTGAAGGCCTTGCTTTCCATGGCGTCAAGCTGCGCAAGATGTGAGGCAGGGGAGCCAGCCCAGAGGGGAGAGCAGTACTCCATCAAACTGCGGATGAAGGCCTTGTAATTCGATAGAAATTCAGGTGTAACAAGGAAGGACTTTGTATGATGTAGGATGCCCAGACGACAACTGGCTTTGGAGAACTATGAAATTTGATTTGCCCAAAAAAGATCATGGCTGATAGTGAGAACCAGGAGTTTGAATGACTTAACTTCCTCCAGCGGATTGTTATGGAAGTAGAAATAGGGTTTGCCAGACGGTCTTTTCAGAGAGAGAAGGTGAGAGTGTGAGATTTGTCAGGATTAAAAGACATATTCCAAGTGATTTTGGTAAGATCTGTGGATAAGGAAGAGGCTGCTGTCTGTCTGTCAGAAGGATGAGGGATGTCATGGCAGAGGGTGAAGTCATCAGCAAATAGGTAAAGGGGATTTTCTCAACAGTCAGAGAGATCGTTGAAGAGGATTAGAATAGTATGGGGGCCTAGAACACTCCTTTGGGCATTCCCGCCTTGACAGAGAGATGAAAGGAATCTGTTGCGAGTCGCACACTGACTACGAGACTAGAGGAAGTCAGGAACCCAATAGTGGAGTTGGCCTTGGATGCAATCGGCAGAGAGCTTGGAGAGCAAGGCAGGAGGATGCCAGACTGTATTGACAGCTCGAAAAATGTCTAGATATGGCTCTCACTATTAAAACCACTAGATGGAGTCTCTTTCATTAATGCCATGTTTCCATCGTTTAATAAATGATGTGAATTTACACTTTTCAAAGGAAAATAAATGAGGGAATGCTGATTGAGGGTGTTGCTACTCACTGGTACTTCCAGCAGTCCAGCATGAGAGAGTATGCCTCGGATGGACAGTCAAGAGGCGGGCTGAGTCTGTTACCTTTCTGCAGAAAATCACGAACCTCTGACCCACGCATGCCCTTGCATATTGTCATTCCAAAACAGAGAAGGGGAAGGGGATTTTTTTTTCAATATCAAAACAGTTATGAATGAGATTGTCAAATTAAAGTTGATATACTTTTTCACAATCATGTTTAACTTGGTAGATTTGTCATTATCGGGCTGAGGTGATACTGTACTTTTG
This sequence comes from Myxine glutinosa, assembly GCF_964187855.1. NCBI lineage: Eukaryota > Metazoa > Chordata > Myxini > Myxiniformes > Myxinidae > Myxine > Myxine glutinosa. The sequence goes on along the minus strand of NC_136262.1, from coordinate 94,650,607 downwards.
TTGCCTGAGCGCACTGCCGTGATTTAATATACCTCATTCAGCGTTCTCTAACAATCAGTTTGCTTCACATCATTACATCGCACCAACAATGCAATGCCAGAGCACGTTTTGTTCACATTTCATGCAACCTCCGCTACACGTAAACAAAATGGAAATATCATCACAGCTCAGGTACCTATGGCTGCTCTTGCAGTTCTCATGGAATTGCATCGCAAACAGCCAATGGCATCATTGCTGAGAAACGTGACCTAGAATAGATATAGTTTTCACGACAATCTTCTTGGACACACGATTAATGGTCAGCTTGATGCCAAAGTCCCATTGGAGAAGAGAGGAAAATCACTGGCCATTTTTTTAATGGAAAGAGATACATTTGGCTGCCAGGGGAACTTGGATCATAGTCAAAGATGATCTGTTTGTTGGGTGCCGTTTTGATTAGTTATGAGTTTTGAAAGCAAAAATTGCCCTGTCAACCCTTTGTTACCTCCGCCACCAAAGGTGGATGGAGGTTAAGTTTTCACCCTTGTCTGATTGTTTGTTTGTCTGTCTGTCTGTGAACAGGATATCTCAATAAGGTATGGACGGATTCGGACGAAATTTGGTGGAAAAATTGGGTATGTGACAAAAACGGAACGATTAGATCTTTTTGAAGATATGGATCTGGATCCGGATCAGAGAATTTTTTAATTATTTAAAGTGATTCTTCACCATTGAGAGATAGAGAAAAAAACGATACATACCATGATGTCTCAAAAAGTTGCGGACGGATTCAGACAAACCTGGTGGACAGGTTGCATATGTGAAAAGGAAGAATCGATTTAATTTTGGTAAAGATTGGAATCCGAATCCGGATACGAGAATTTTTAAAATTATTTCTAAGTGATTCCTCCCCATTGAGTGATAGGACCAAAAACGATATGTAGCATGATATTTCAAACGGTTTTGATTGATTATGACAACATTTGGTGGATGAGTTGGGTAGCTGACAAGAAGAAGCCAATTCGATTTTGGTTCAGGTCCGAATCCAGATCCGACCTATCGGTGGGATACAAAACGTAGACTGTTCAGCCTGGCGGAGGTATGCGCTCTACCGAGTGCTGTTCTGGTTGACCATGCTTCCTCAGACTGGTCTACCAGTGACACCAGTGACCACATTGTGGTGGTTGACTCAATGCCTCAGGGAAAATCTCCTTAGCTGAATAAAAACATCCATTTCAAATATAATCAAATAAAACCTGTGGGTTGTGCGAATAGCCTACTCGGTAAGGTTTTTCTCCATATGAAAAAGCTTCCCACATGGTGACAGCAAAGCTCCATACGTCGCTTTTACTGGTGAACCGGAAGAACTCGATGCACTCAGGCGCATACCATTTTACGGGCCATTTTCCCACATTCCTAGCCTGTGTGGATAACATGATCGGGAAAAAAGACATCATTGCTTACACGTCAAGACATTTTATTTCACACAGTATCAAGTTCAGTTGAGGTAAGGGAAAAGGTTTTTTTGTTGTAACTTTTGTGCAACTTTTACACAATTCATGCACCTGTAAAAATATCACTTTCTTTATCATTCACCTTTTGTGGCTGTTTTGTGCGTAACCGAGTGAAAATCATCAGCTTGTACCTATGATAAAGTTTTCATTCTGCTCCAAGATAAATTATCTTGGGAACACTATTCTACAACTTTACCCAGGAAATATTTACTGAAATTACATAAATGTTGCAAAAAAATAGAAGTGGCAAATGCTTATGCACCAGCAGAGTCCCCACGCCCTACACGTGTTCTTGGTCCAAGCATGCAACACATTCTTCTGACACATACATGTATTTGGGTGGTGTATAAGCAACTGACAGCTAGCTCTCGAAATTAAAAATTAAAACAAGCGTTACGCCTGGGTCTCCTGTCGGTGAAGTGATGTGAGTTGACAAAGTGGAAGACGCACGAAACATGGAAGAGTCGATAATATTTGCGAGTGGGTTGGAGACACCCACACACCAGATTATAGAAGTTAGTAGTTCGTTTATTTTTCAAGATATTCCGCTCATAAGGTTCAGACATATATGGTGGCGGCCATCTTGGATTTTGAAGTGGCGACCCAATTTTCAATAGCGTTCTTCCTTATGGCTATGCCGAGATACAGTCGCGCACCAGATTAGAAGTGAGTAGTTGGTTTATTTTTCAAGATATTCCGCTCACAAGGTTCAGACATATATTTGGTGGCGGCCGTCTTGGATTTTGACGTGGCGACACAATTTTCAATAGCGTTCTTCCTTATGCCTAGATACACCCACACACCAGATTAGAAGTTAGTAGTTCGTTTATTTTTCAAGATATTCCGCTCACAAGGTTCAGATATATATGGTGGCGGGCATCTTGGATTTTGAAGTGGCGACCCAATTTTCAATAGCGTTCTTCCTTATGCCTAGATACAGTCGCGCACCAGATTAGAAGGGAGTAGTTGGTTTATTTTTCAAGATATTCCGCTCATAAGGTTCAGACATATATATGGTGGCAGCCGTCTTGAATTTTGACGTGGCGACACAATTTTCAATCGCGTTCTTCCTTATGCCTAGATGCACCCACACACCGGATTAGAAGTTAGTAGTTCATTTATTTTTCAAGATATTCCGCTCACAAGGTTCAATGCACGCACACACACACGCACGCACGGACGCACACACGGACGGAGGGGAAAACCATTGGCCCCATTTCACTCCGCGGTGCGACAGGGGACAACAACCCGGGTTACATGCGTGAAGCAAAAACATGCCTACTGTTTATAATTAAAAACACCTGACAACTGGAAAATGTGGGGACAGGAATACTGCATTGTAAAGGGTGGTGACTTGTAATACCCGCTCCCACCAGGAGAGGCGCCACACATTACACATTTGCATAGAGAATTTGCATCCCACTCTCCCCTCCATTCCAAGACCACCAGAAAAGATTTTTAAAAACATCCGTATACACCAATCGACGTCATGCTGATACTATCTAGCAAGTCTGGATGTAATCAGGCCAGAACTGTAGGAGTAGTAAGTAGCGTGACAAGACACACACACGTGCATATGCATGCATACACACACAGGCGCACACAACTTATAGTTCGGATCAACAAAATAAAAATCAGTCAAAGCATTCAGAAGTTATTCTCGGAAAACCTTATTGTTACTCTAGTGTCTAGAAACATAAGACGAGGGTTAAACATTCTCCCAGTAACTACTTGACTCAGCTTTGTCAATAAGCCTACGACAGAAATGGCACTTGCCTCATAAACGTTTTCAGCATTGAGAGCTTTTGAAAGACCAAAATCACTGATCTTAGCATAACATTCCATGACCAGGAGGACATTACGTGCGGCAAGGTCCCTGTGTACAAAGTTTCGTTCTTCGAGGTAGCACATCCCCTGTGCCACCTGCAACAGCAACAGTGCAACTCCTGATGATGTCATCTCCTCCTTGTGGCTAGAAAACGAAATTGGTGGAAATAACTAATCAGGAATGCGGGATTAATTTTGAATCATCCGACTTAGTATTTGTAAGTAACATTTACTTATGGTAGAAAGCAGGCCAAGTGGGAAGCCAGACAACATGATGGATATGATGGCTGATAGGATGTCCAGATCCACCAATGGACTGATGAACCATTTTACCAAATCAATACCATCTAGTTTTATGAAAAACAACTTCGCTTTATTATATATTTAAAATGAAGTTTTATCTCAGAATCCTTTTTTTTTTTTAGTTAAGGTAGAATCCTTGGAGGGGAAGAAGATTTTATTTCCTGATCTATTATGTCCATGACTTCCATCTATTGTTAGGCCAGGAGAAACAGCATGTGCAAGGTTCAGGGACTTGCCAAAAACCAAATTACCATGGTGGCATTTACATAATATGCATAGAGGAAGAAATGTACTTTTTACGGCGGAACCCATAAGGCAATGCCGTCTAGAACCGCGTTTGTCTGTCTGTATGTTCCCACAAACGTCCACCTATCAGAGCTGAGGATCTGGTCACGTGACAGGGGGACAGCGTTTAGTAACCATTACAGTTGCATATTTTAATAAAAGGAAATATAATAACCTTCTGTGGAACGTTTTGGGGTCCCCAGTGGGTGCCGTAAGGTAGGTAGGAAGTTTCAGAAATTCCTCAATACAATTTTGATTTTGAAATGCGATCGACACGGACCTTGCTCCCGAATCCGGAAGTAAACAGATGACGACGGTTCTCTGCTTTGATAATATCTCAATAAAATTGTGATTTCACATTATATTTTAATAATAATAATAATAATACATTTATTTTATATAGCGCTTTTCAAGAAGCCCAAAGGCGCTTTGACAGAGTACAAAAAACAAGTGCAAAAAGTCAAAAATCAATTGGTAAATAATTCATCAAAGCAAAAGGAAGGAGAAGGAGGGGAGATGGTCAGGGGTTAAATGCTGTGGGTTAAATGTTGAATGCAGTGTTGAACAGGTGGGTCTTGAGTGATGTTTTGAATGTGGTGAGTGAGGAGGAGTCTCTGATGGTGTGAGGTAGTGAGTTCCAGAGGGTGGGAGCAGCGATGGAGAAGGCCCTGTCCCCCCAGGATCTGAATTTGGTCCGCATGGGGGGTGGTCAGGAGGTTGGTACCAGCAGAGTGGAGATTGCGGATGGGAGTGTGTCTGGAGAGGAGGTCAGTCAGGTAGGATGGGGCCAGGTTATGGAGGGCTTTGTAGGTCAAGAGGAGGATTTTGTACTGGATTCTCTGGGGGATGGGGAGCCAGTGAAGCTTGTAAAGGACGGGGGTGATGTGGTCACGGGTCCGGGAATGGGTGAGTAGATGGGCAGCGGAGTTCTGAATGTATTGGAGTTTATTGGTGATTATTGAGGGTGAACCAAAGAGGAGGCTGTTGCCGTAGTCCAGACGAGAGGTGATGAAGGCGTGGATGAGGGTTTCTGCAGCCGTGGAGGAGAGGGATGGACGGAGACGGGCGATGTTTTTCAGGTGAAAGAAGGCTGTCTTTGTGATCTGTTTAGTGTATTTGTCGAAGGAGAGGGTTTGGTCAAAGATGATGCCAAGATTCCGGATGTGAGGGGAGGTGGATACTGGGAAACCGTCGATGTTGAGGGCAAAGTTATGGGTGGATCTGGTGAGCGTTTTTGGGCCAATGATAATTATTTCAGATTTATCATAGTTAAGTTTGAGGAAGTTGATTTGAAGCCAGGATTTTATTTCAGTGATGCAGTTTGTCAGGATAGAGTGGGTGGCGGTGGAGATGGACTTGGTGGAGATGAAAAGCTGGATGTCATCGGCGAAGCAGTGGAATTGGAGACCATGACGGCGGATTAAGTGACCAAGGGGGGACAGGTACAGGATGAAGAGGAGGGGGCCAAGAACTGAACCTTGGGGGACACCTTGGGGGAGGGGAGCAGTGGGGGATTTGCAGTTATTGATGGAGATGAACTGGCGTCTGTCGGAGAGGTATGATTTGATCCAAGAGAGGGCAGTGCCGGTAATGTTAAAGGTGGTTTCAAGTCGGGTGAGGAGGATGGTGTGATTTATGGTGTCAAAGGCGGCGCTGAGGTCGAGGAGGATGAGAATGTTGAGGTTGCCAGCGTCAGAGGAGAGGAGAAGGTAGTTGGTTATTTTGAGGAGAGCAGTTTCAGTACTGTGGTTGGAGCAGAATCCGGATTGCAATGTTTCATGCAGGTTATTGGCAGAGAGGTGATGTTTGAGTTGAGTGGCTACAGCGCGTTCCAAAACTTTTGACAGAAAGGGTAGGTTGGAGATGGGTCTGAAGTTGTTTAGGGTGTCAGGGTTGAATCCAGGTTTTTTCAGAATGGGGGTAACAGCAGCAATTTTGAGGGATGGTGGGACGATGCCTGTAGACAGGGAGGAGTTTATTGTTGCAGTGATAAGTGGAGAGAGAGCAGGAAGGGAGGCCTTGACAAAGCTGGAGGGGAAGGGGTCAAGAGTGCAGGTGGCAGTTTTCATTCCTATGAGGAGTTCAGAGAGGTCAGTAGGGGAGACTAGGGAGAACTGAGACAGGGGTTGGCAGGATAAGGGGGGGCAGGTGGTTTGAGGGGGAGCAGTTAAGCTGAGACAGGGGTGGTGGTTAAGCTGCTTAGATGTTGTCAATTTTGCTTTGGAAGAATGAAAGGAAGGAGATGCAGTTGTCTACTGTGAATGACTGTGTGGTGGTGTTCAGGGGGCTGAGGAGTTTGTTTATTGTAGAGAAGAGTGCTTTTGGGTTTCCAGAGCCAGAGTGGATAATTTGAGAGTAGTAGGCGCAGTGGGCGCGGGAGAGGGCATCTTTGTCGTGTTGTAGGTAGTCCTTGTAGGCTTGGGAGTGAATTGTGAGACCTGTTTTATTGCGGAGTCTTTCAAGTTGGCGAGCACGAGTTTTCATCAGGCGGAGTTCAGGGGTAAACCAGGGAGCAGAATGGGTGAAAGAAACTGTTTTGGTTTTTATAGGCGCAAGCTGGTCAAGGCAGGAGGAGAGAGTGTGGTTGTAGTAGTCAGTCAAACAACTTGCTTTCGTCTCCTGGAAAGCAAATCCAACAGAAGGAAATCTCATTTCCTTTCACAAAGCCCGAAACAAGTGTGTGTCCACCCTCAGGAGAGCCAGGAAACAATATCTCTCCATTCTCAAGACCGAACTCTCTTATCTGTCTCCCTCTTCCAAATCCTGGTGGCGTCTGGTCAAATCTGTTTCTGGTGTTTGTTCCCCCTCCATCCCCTCCCACACCTCAAACGGCTACAAGGCTGACTCCGCACGTGAAAAAGCTGAATGCCTCAACTCTGTGTTTGCCTCCACATCTTGTGTCCCAAACCCATCCCTCTCTGTACCCACCGTACCCAGTCGTACCCAGCTGCTCCTGGACTCTGTGTCCTTTCCTCCTGACAAGGTGGAAAAGTTTCTGTCAACCCTCGACTCTGATTCTGCAACTGGTCCTGACGGCATCAGCCCACGGGTCCTAAAATCATGTTCTTCCGCTCTTTCACTCCCTCTTTCTGTTCTCTTCACCCTCTCTTTTGCTCAAGGTCATCTGCCATCTGCTTGCAAATCAGCCAACATCACCGCTTTGCACAAAAAAGGTACAAAAACAGATCCTAGCAACTACAGACCAATCAGCCTTCTCCCAATTATCAGCAAAGTCATGGAATCCATCATTGCATCATACCAGTCATGGAATCCATCTGAAAATCCAGACTTGATCTGCTTAACAGAAACTTTCCTCCTTCAAGATGTCTCTGATTCCTTAATATCTCTTCCTGGTTACTCCCTCCTCCGGTACGATAGACCTGAGCCTCGTCCTTGTGGTGGGGTGGCTATCTTTATCAAAAACGCTCTTCCTCACTCTCCCTGCACTGCCCTCTCTCCACCCCACCCACAGGAGTACCTCTGGCTACGGCTTCCTCTCCGCTCCCACCTTTTGTTCATATGTGTTCTGTACCGTCCTCCAAACAGTGATGACTCCATTTACATTTCTCTGTCGGACAACATGGACCAACTTCTATCAACTCATCCAAACTCTCTCTTCCTCATATGTGGCGACTTCAACTGTCATCATGCCAGCTGGCTGGGTGTGGGTTCATCTCTCACCAGCCATGGCACCTCAGCAAAGGACTTCTGTGACTCATTGGGACTGACACAATCTGTCAATTTCCTGACCCGGATCTCAGTCAATGGAGTATCTTCTCTTCTGGACTTGGTTATGACTAACTTCCCTGCAAATGTCTGCTGCTCTTCTTCTGCTCCAATCGGTTCTTCTGATCATGTGCTTGTTAAAGTGGACATCTCACTGGCCATTCTCAGAGAGCCTCCTCAGCGCCGACGAGTCTGGCATTTCACTCAGGCCGACTGGCACGGTCTGCAAGCAGCCATCAATCAACTGGACTGGTCTCCCATCTCTAATGCCTCTGACATCAATTCTTCCTGGGAATTCTTCCAAAGCAAACTGCTCTCTCTCATGCACAGATTTATCCCATCTCGTCTTCAGTTGTCTTACCCTTCCTCCCGTCCATGGTACACTGAATCATGTGGTGAGGCAGTTGCCCTGAAACAACTTGCCTTTGCGTCTTGGAAGGCAAATCCAACTGAAGGCAATCTCAGTTCCTTCCACCAAGCTCGAAACAAGTGTGTTTCTACCCTCAGGAGTGCCAGGAAGCACTATCTCTCCACACTCAAGATTGAACTCTCAAACCTGTCTCCTTCCTCCAAATCCTGGTGGCGTCTGGTCAAATCCGTTTCTGGTGTTTGTTCCCCCTCCATCCCCTCCCTTACCTCAAATGGCTACACAGTTGACACCGCACGTGACAAAGCCGAATGCCTCAACTCTGTGTTTGCCTCAAAATGTTGTGTCCCAAACCCATCTCTCTCTGTTCCAACCTTTCCCAGTCGAACCCAACTGCTCCTGGACTCTGTGTCCTTCTCTCCTGACAAGGTGGAGAAGTTTTTATCAAACCTCGACTCTGATTCTGCAACTGGACCAGATGGCATCAGCCCTCGGGTCCTAAAATCCTGCTCTGCCGCTCTATCTCACCCTCTCTCTGTTCTTTTCACCCTCTCTTTTCTCAAGGTCATCTGCCAGCATCTTGGAAATCAGCAAACATTACCGCTTTACACAAAAAAGGTGCAAAAACAGATCCTTGCAACTACAGACCAATCAGCCTGCTCCCAATTATCAGCAAAGTCATGGAATCCATCATTGCTTTGGATATCAAATCCTTCCTCTTCTCCAATGGCTTGATCTCTGATCATCAATTTGGATTCAGACCAGGTCATTCTACTCTGGACATGTTGCTTCTGCTGTCTCAACAATGGATGGAGGTCCTCAATGCCAAACAGGAAATCAGAGCTGTCTCACTCGACATATCACATGCATTCGATATGGTCTGGCACCCAGCTCTGCTCACCAAACTCACCTCCTATGGTATTCAGGGAAATCTCCACTCATGGCTTGCGGATTTCCTCTCTGGTCGTAGGCAACGTGTGGCCTTGAATGGATTTCTCTCATCTTCCCTGCCTGTTCTGGCTGGAGTTCCCCAAGGTAGTGTTCTGGGCCCTGTGCTATTTCTGGTCTTCATCAATGATCTCTCTGACTCTCTGGAAAATCCTCTCTATCTCTTTGCTGATGACTCCACTATCTGCCGCTCCATTCCTCATCCCTCAGATCGGCAGTCTGCAGCCTCCTCACTCTCTGCAGACCTGGACAAAATCACAGACTGGTCAAACAAGTGGAACATGTCTTTCAATCCTGACAAATCTCACACTCTTACAATGTCTCTCCGAAAGGACCGACTGGAAAACCCTCCCATCTACTTTCTCAACAATCCTCTCCAAGAAGTTCTGTCGCTCAAGCTTTTGGGTCTCACTATCTGCCATGATCTTTCTTGGGAAAACCACATTTCCAAGCTGGCCTCCAAAGCCAGTCGCCGACTGGGCATCCTCCATCGTGCGAAGTCCTTCCTTGGCACACCTGAGCTCCTCACCACATACAAGGCTTTCATCCGCAGCTCAATGGAATACTGTTCCCCCCTCTTGGCTGGTGCTCCTGCCTCACACCTTGCTCGGCTTCACGCTGTTGAGGCCAAAGCTTTCAGAATCATTGGAATCTCCTGCGATGTAGTCAACTCCGAGGGCCTTTCACTCACTCACCGCAGGCAGGTTGGTGGTCTTTCTGTCTTCTTCCGACTCCTCTCCGGCCTTGCTCCCCCAGCTCTCTCTGTGCTCTGTCCCCCAAATATTCCTTCAGGTCGCACAAGATCTGCCTGCAACCCTCTTATGGTTAAACTGCCAAAGTCTAGGCTCTCTGCTCACCTTCACTCTTTCATTCCCCTTTTCTCCCGCCTCTGGAACAAACTCCCCCACTCCCTTCAATCCCACTCCTCCCTCCAGGTCTTTAAAATAGCTGTTCACCACCATCTCTTATCTTCCCCCATCGAAAACCTTGATCTTTTCTACCCCCGGTAATTCACCCCAGAGTCCTTGCAGTGTTCATATGTTTTATTCCTCTCCCACCTCCCCCCAAGTCCACCCGATGTCCCTGCTCTCAAATGTTGTGTTTGTGTCCTTCCCCCTCTCTCCCCATCTTGTCTGCCGCTCCCCTTGTTTTTTGTGTTTTGTGTGTCGGTTTGTCTTTTTGTGTGATTAATGTTAGCTCTTTCACGAGCCTCGATCTTGTATTAAAAAAAAAAAAAAAAAAAATTGCTTCAGATATGAAATCTTTCCTCTTCTCCAATGGCTTGATCTCTGACCATCAATTTGGTTTCAGACCAGGTCACTCTACTCTGGACATGCTGCTTCTGCTGTCTCAACAATGGAAGGAGGTCCTCAATGCCAAACAGGAAATTAGAGCTGTCTCCCTTGACATTTCACGTGCCTTCGATACGGTCTGGCACCCTGCTCTGCTCACCAAACGCTCCTCCTTTGGTATCCATGGAAATCTCCACGCATGGCTGGCGGACTTCCTCTCTGGTCGTAGTCAGCGTGTGGCCCTGAATGGGTTTCTCTCATCTTCTTCCTGTTCAGGCTGGAGTTCCCCAAGGCAGTGTTCTAGGCCCTGTGCTTTTTCTGGTCTTCATCAATGATCTCTCTGACTCTCTTGAAAATCCTCTCTATCTCTTTGCTGACGACTCGACTCTCTGTCGCTCCATTCCTCATCCCTCAGATCGGCAGTCTGCAGCCTCTTCACTCTCTGCAGACCTGGACAAAATCACAGACTGGGCAAACAAATGGAACATGTCTTTCAATCCTGACAAATCTCACACTCTTACAATGTCTCTCCGAAAAGACCGACTGGACAACCCTCCCATCCACTTTCTGAATAATCCTCTCCAAGAAGTTCTGTCACTCAAGCTTTTGGGTCTCACTATCTGCCATGATCTTTCCTGGGAAAACCACATTTCAAATCTGGCCTCCAAAGCCAGTCGCCGACTGGGCATCCTCCGTCGTGCGAAGTCCTTCCTTGGTACACCTGAGCTCCTCACCACTTCCAAGGCTTTCATCCGCAGCTCTATGGAATACTGCTCTCCCCTCTGGTCTGGTGCTCCTGCCTCACACCTAGCTCGTCTTCACGCTGTTGAAACCAAAGCATTCAGAATCATTGGAATCTCCCGCGATGAAGCTAACTCCAAGGGCCTTTCACTCACTCACCACAGGCAGGTTGGTGGTCTTTCCGTCTTCTCCCGACTGCTCTCTGGCCTTGCCCCCCCCAGCTCTCTCTGGGCTCTGTCCCTCAAATATTCCTACAGGTCGCACAAGATCTGCCTGCAACCCTCTTATGGTTAAACTGCCAAAATCAAGACTCTCTGCTCACCTTCACTCCTTCATTCCTCTTTTCTCCCACCTCTGGAACAAACTCCCTCACTCTCTTCAATCCCACTCCACCCTCCAGGTCTTTAAAACAGCTGTTCACCACCATCTCTTATCTTCCCCCATCCAAAACCTTGATCTTTTCTACCCCCGCTAATTTCGGTCCCCTTGTGTTTTATCCCTCTCCCCCCCCCCCCCTTCCCACGCATCCTCCCCCCAAGCCCTCTCCCTCCCACACTTCTCCCTGCTCTCAAATGTTGTGTTTGTGTGCTTCCCCTTCTCTCCCCATCTTGTCTTCCGCTCCCTCTTTTTATATATTTTGTTTGTCTGGTTGATTTGTTTGTGAAATAAATGTTCGCTCTTTCACGAGCCTCGGTTCAGTATACAAAAAAAAAAAAAGTGAGGTCAGAAGGGGTGTGGAGGTCAACGAAGGGAGAAGTGGACATTTTTTCAGAGAGGGTGGATGAGAATGAGGTAGGTGAAAGAGCGTTTGGCTTTCAGAAGTTGATAGTGCGATAATGCCTTGGTGCTGGGGTGGGGATGTTGATGGTCATAGTGATGGCTAAGTGGTCAGAGAGGGTGAGGTCGGAGCCAGAGAGATGGTGCAAAATTAATCCAGTCGAGCAGACAAGGTCCAGAATGTGCCCACGGTTATGGGTAGGAAAGTTGACATGTTGAGTGAGGTTAAAGCAGGTGAGTAAATCAGTGAAGTCAGTGGTTATTGTGGAGTCGGTGGAGTCCATGTGGATATTGAAATCACCGAGGAGGAGGATTGAGGGGGAGAGGGAACAGAGCTGGGTCAGAAAGTAGGAGAAGTCAGACAGGAATGATGGGTGTGGTTTGGGAGGGCGGTAGACGACAGCCATGACTGACTGTGTGTGACCAGAGAGTTTAAAAGCCAGGTGTTCAAATGATGGAGCAGACGAGATGGAGATGAGGCTGGTCTTGATGTCCTGTCGTTGAATTACGGCAATTCCACCACCTCGGCCCTCCGAGCATGGTTTATTGATGTAAGAATATCCATTGGGTGTAGTGAGGTTGAGTGAGTAGTCCAGTGGTTGTTGCCAGGTTTCAGTGAGACAGAGAAAGTCCCGTTTATTTTCCAGAATGTAGTCGTTCAGGATGAGGCTTTTGTTGTTGAGGGACCGGGTATTGAACAGGGTGAGCTTGATGTTGCTTTGTACGGTGGGGATGACCTCAGGTGATTTAGTCAGGGTTTGCAGACAGGAGGTGCGATCGTGTGCGTTGCTTTGACCAGGTGCACTGGGACGATGAGTGGGAGTGCGCTGAGCCGACCAGAGTACGGGAATGAAGTGACCTGTTTGTAAGTAAACAAACTTACGACCGGAGCCTCTATGAATGTATCTGGGTCGTCGCAGGAGTCCGTGGTATTTGATTGCAGAGATGCATGATGGGGTGGAGTGAGTATTGAGCAGAAGAAGCCTTGCGGCGGAGTACCTTAGAGCCATGCCAGGCAGGAGCGAATGGACGAGTAAGAGGCCAAGGTTGAGGAGGACGAGTAGGCCTTGCCGCAGCGGCAAACGACCGTAGCCGCTAATCAAGACAGCAAAGGCCGCAGCGGCCGACGACCGCAGCCGCTAATCAAGACAGCAAAGGCCGCAGCGGCAAACGACCGCAGCCGCAAGCCAAGACAACAAAGGCCGCAGCGGCAAACAGCCGCAGCCGCAAACCAAGACCGCAGCGGCAAACAGCCACAGCCGCAAACAACGGCCACAAACAACGGGAGCGGGCCTGAGGAAACAGTGGAAGAGCCGGGCAGGCGAAGCCAGGAGCAGAGCTGGGACCGAGCAGAGGGCAGACCCAACGGCCAAAAAGCCGCCACGACCACCAGAAAAGCAGACTATGTGCAATTATTGATATTAATTTATTATATTATTATTTTAATGGTTATTTTGATATATTAATGCTATTGTATTAATTTGTGATTGGAATGATGAATGATGTTGTTTGGAATGAAAATATAGAGAGCATGCTGTCAATGCCTGACGTCCGACTGAAGGTGCCACAAGAATGTGGAATTTAATGGTTCATCGTTTGCCATTTGAACTCATTGAACGCTTGGATTTGGAAGAAGGTCAGAGAGCGGTATTCAGGATTGCAAACAGATAGCGAAAGAGAGGTGTGATGTGATGGGGGTGAGTTGCTTGAAGGATGAAGTGGGACAAATCGTTGTGGACCCAGATGGAATTAAAGGAAGATGAAAGAGAATATATGGAAATACTGTTGAATGCAGAGAATGAACGGGATGGCAACATAGAGAGTAACCCAGTTTTAGGACCGGCAGAGAAGATAACTGAGAAGGAAGTTGAGGAATCGAATAAAAGCAATGAAGAGTAGAAAAGCGGGAGGGCCGACGGGAGTTGTGGGAGATATGTTGAAGGCAGCGGGAAATTGGGGTGTGAAGAGAATGACAGAGATCTGCAATCTGGTGGTGAAAGAAGGCCGCATTCCAGTGGTTTGGGAACTGAGTACCCTCGTCCCTCTTGTTACGGATTCGTCACTTCCGCTGTTGTGGTTTTCATCCACTTGAAACATTTCTGGTTCTATGTATTATTATTATTATTGTTTGAGGGAAATAGCCATTATTATTGTCAGAATGTAAAAAGGTTCATGTTAATTGAAACAGGAAACTGGATCGGGAACCGGAAGCTGAAGAGGAATAGGAGGGAGAAGAAGGCGGGAAAAGGTCGGACAAGAAGCTGGTCGCTTCCAGCTCTGGAGCGAGCGTTGTCGAACAAAAGTCGCGAGTGAACTTTGAGTTTCCTGGAAAGGAATTCCTGCGATAAGAATGGTTATCACTGTGACTGATCAAATCTGCGTGTCAGGTTGGCATTGGATTCGGAGAAACCATCGTCGTGTGATTTCGTCTCAAGTATGAGCCGTCCGCCATTGTGACTCGCGCGTCGAGCAAAGTGTCTTTGCTTCGCGTCAGCTTTTTTTCACCATCCAGACGTCTATCTGGGATGTGTGTGTGCAACGCGGAGTTTGAAGATTAATTTGTGGTTCGCCGACTGAACTGTGAACGTTCATACCTGGAGGGCGCCTTTGGATTTCCCATTCCTCCGTGAGTTTGCCTTTGGTTTTGGACCACGTGACTTTTTGCGCCGCTCCGGCCGCCTATGCCTTTTGTGCTGTTTTGGCGATGCGACTGAGCCCGTCATCTGAACAGGGTTCGGGTTTCGATTCAATATCGCTCTGACACTCGCTGGAGGGGATCACCTTTGAGCTATAGAGACATTGGGGAATGTTCTTTCTTCACTCACTTGGAGCTGTGAGTTATCTTATCCTAGCTGATGGTACCATCATAAGATGTGTTGATTGTATTGTTGATTGCTATGATTGTTGTATCGTTATTCTTGTGTGATTTTTAATACAATATTTGTTTGTGGTTAACCATTGGTGTGGTTTCCCTATTGATTTTTGACACGGAATAACATATTTTTCTGCCGTGGCTCCTCTCGGGGCTCGGAGGTACACCGTGACCAGGGGGTCGGGGAGGAGCACGTAACAGAAATTGGGGGCTCGTCCAATTGACTCGTGGGCTCGAAATTGGGTCTTTGTCAGGGATAAAATTCCCTAAATTTCGTCTGGGAAAGAATTCCCCAGCATTCCCAAATTTTCCAAATTTGGAATTTTTCTAACATTCCCAAATTTTTCAAAAATAAAATTAATTTTTTTTTTTTAAATTTCTTGTGTGAAGGTTAACAGGTGCTAACGGATAGTCACCATGGTGTTTGATGCAGAAAAGTTTGCGGCGTCCTCTAGTGAGGCACAGTTCCAAGCGTTAAAAAAATCGGAACCCTTGATATTGGCCAGACATTTTAACTTGGAGGTCCGAGTTAGTATGAAGAAAGCAGAGATGCAGACATTGGTGATAGAATCTCTGGTGGGACAAGGAACATGGAAAGAGGTAGCCTTGGATTGGTTACCCGAGGAACAAGAAAATGTGGAGCTCCGGAAAATGGAGATGCAACTGCAGAGCCAGGAAAGGTTAAAAGCAGAGGAAAGGAGAGCTGCAAGAGAACTCGAGGAAAGAAGAGCAGCACAGGAAAGAGAACTCGAGGAGAGAAGAGCAGAGGAAAGGAGAACTGAAAGAGAACTCGAGGAAAAAAGAGCAGCACAGGAATGAGAACTCGAGGGAAAAAGAGCAGAACAGGAACGAGAACTCGAGGAAGGAAGAGCAGAGGAAAGGAGAGTTGAAAGGGAACTCGTGGAAAGAAGAGAAAAGGAAAGAGCGGAGGAAAGAAGAGCCGAAAGGGAGTTAAAGCAACATGCCATGGAGCTTCAGAAGGAAATTAAATTCAAGGAGCTGGAGGTAATGAGAGAACGGGGAGAGGTACCATCCATGCCGGCTGGTTCGACAACTAGTCAGAACACCTGGGATGTTGGTAGACATGTGAGGCTTGTTCCACCCTTCAATGAAAAGGAGGTAGCCAAGTTTTTTTTACACTTTGAGAAAGTGGCTCGAATGCTAAAATGGCCTGAGGAGTCCTGGACCATGTTAGTGCAAAGTGTTCTGGTGGGTAAAGCTCAAGATATTTATTCAGCTTTACCGATTGACCAATGTGCAGATTATGAGATAGTGAAGAAAACCATTCTCAAAGCCTATGAATTGGTCCCTGAAGCTTACCGGCAAAAATTCCGGAATGCCAGGAAGAGGGAGGGTGAGACCCATGTGGAGTTTGCCCGAATGAAAGAAACCATGTTTGATCAGTGGTGTGATTCAAAAGGGGTTGGGAAAGACTTCAAACTGTTGCGACAATTGATCCTGGTGGAGGAATTCAAATAGTGTGTCCACGAGGACATTAAAGTACATCTGGAGGAAAAGAAGGTACCAGAGTTGTATGAGGCAGCAACCGTGGCAGATGACGATGCCTTAACACACAGGATGGGGTTCCACAAACCTAACTTCTCGCCTAGAGTTCGCCAGGGGAGTTATGGTACATCCGTTGCGGAGAACGAACATTCATGGGGGCGGCCTCGAGATGACTATGAGGACAACTCTGATACCGTGACTTTTAGGAATCAGAAGACTACAGTTCCAAGACAGACTTATCTTCCGGGGGGCTCGAGGCAAAACATGAGTTTCTCCTCCGGGCCTACTTGCGCTTTTTGCAAGACACCTGGACACTTGATGTCCCAATGTTATGCCCTGGAAAGGAAAAATTAGGAGCGGAGTCAGACTAGTACAACTCCGAATGCATTGGCAAATGTGAGAAATCGCCCTCAAAAGGGTTACAAACCATTTATTTCAGAGGGGGTTGTGTCACTGGATGGAGACTTGACTAACCAGAGACCTGTTAGGGTGTTGAGGGACACAGGAGCACATCAATCTTTGATGCTTGAGGGCATTTTGCCATTGTCAGAGAAGACGGCAACTGGTGTTAGTGTTCGGTTACAGGGGGTTGGTGGCTGTGTTAAAGCTCCACTTCATGTCATCCATTTAAAGTCTGATTTGGTGTCAGGACCGGTCACCGTAGGTTTACAAGCCACTCTTCCTGTAGAGGGAGTATCTTTTGTTATCGGGAATGATTTGGCCGGTGGTCAAGTTTCTGGTAACCCGATGTTTGTTGAAAAGCCTAGTAGGAAGCGCCCTGAAGAGAAGAGGAAGTACCCTGGAATTAAGTGTCAGCACACACAAGTCAGGGATGGAGGCAATATTGGCAAGCTCTTTGTAGGTGGACTGAACTTCAACACAAAGGAAGATGTTATGGACTCTGTCTTCAGCAAATATGGACCGCTCTTGGAAGTGCTGCTGATAAAAGACAGGGAGACGCAAAAGTCAAGAGGGTTTGGCTTTGTCACGTTTGAAAACACAAAGGATGCCAAAGATGCAGAAAATGATTTGGATGGCAAGGATTTGGATGGTCGGACCATAACAGTAGAGAAGGCAGGCCATAGGTGTTGAGGGGGCTACAGAGGAGGAAAACGTGGAGGTAGTTTCAGGGATGGCTATGGCTCCCGGGGTGAGAGTAGTGGTTTTGGTGGTGGCCGCAGTCGATATTACTATGGAGGCTCCCAGAGTTACGGCAGCTCCCGAAGGGATGATTTATCAGGGTAGTGGCCGAGAAGGAGACCGCTATTCACATGACTACAGCGACAAGCGGTCCAACCGTGATTATTATGAAAGTTAGGAAGAGTTGAAGCACTGAATGCTGCGGGGCAGCCGAGCCAAGATTCCTTCACGGATTAACCGTGAATGCCGCGTTCCTAAAGGCATCCATGTAGTGAACTTTCCTGCACGGATTAACCGTGAACTCCACGTTCCTAAAGGTGTCCATGTAGTGAACTTTCCGACACAGATTAACCGTGAACTCCACGTTCCTAAAGGCGTCCATGTAGTGAACACTTCCAGGCTTCACCACCCAACCACCATGGAACCTGGCTCTCAGCTCGGCCTCCCGGAAAAGGTGCTATAGATTTGCTTGACTTTGGATTTTTGATCACAACCCCTTAACCTTCATTCAAAAGAAATAAAAAATAAAAATCAGAGGTTGATGAGATGGAGTTTGGCTTTGCAGGAGTTCAACTGGGAAATTGAACATGTAAAGGGCAGGGACAATGTCGTTGCTGATGCTTTGTCCAGAGTGAATTAACTTTGGAAATCTCTGTCAGTTGTTTGAAATTTTGTTGCTTTATATTTTGGGAAATATTGATTATTCTTGCTCACGGGAATTGATAATTTGGGTGCGAGTTTACTTTTGTTTGTTGGAAGAGTTTTGCCTGCAAAGAAAGTTTTTGCTGTGTTCAAACTTTCTTTCTTGAGGGGGGGGGAAGTGTTACGGATTCGTCACCTCCGCTGTTGTGGTTTTCATCCACTTGAAACATTTCTGGTTCAATGTATTATTATTATTATTGTTTGAGGGAAATAGCCATTATTATTGTCAGAATGTAAAAAGGTTAATGTTAATTGAAACAGGAAACCGGATCAGGAACCGGAAGACGAAGAGGAATAGGAGGGAGAAGAAGGCGGGAAAAGGTCGGACAAGAAGCTGGTCGCTTCCAGCTCCGGAGCGAGCATTGTCGAATGAAAGTCGCTAGTGAACTTTGAGTTTCCTGGAAAGGAATTCCTGCGATAAGAGTGGTTATCGCTGTGACTGATCAAATCTGCGCGTCAGGTTGGCGTTGGATTCGGAGAAACCATCGTCATGTGATTTCGTCTCAAGTACGAGCCATCCGCCATTGTGACTCGCGCCCTTCGCGCGTCGAGCAAGGTGTCTTTGTTTCGCGTCAGCTTTTTTCCACCATCCAGACGTCTATCTGGGATGTGTGTGTGCAACGCGGAGTTTGAAGATTAATTTGTGGTTCGCCGACTGAGCTGTGAACGTTCATACATGGAGGGCGCCTTTGGATTTCCCATTCCTCCATGAGTTTGCCTTTCGTTTTGGACCACGTGACTTTTTGTGCCGCTCCGGCCGCCTACGCCTGTTGTGCTGTTTTGGCGGTGCGACTGAGCCCGTCATCTGAACGGGGTTCAGGTTTCGATTCGATATCGCTCTGACACTCGCTGGAGGGTATCACCTTTGAGCTATAGAGACATTGGGGAATGTTCTTTCTTCACTCACTTGGAGCTGTGAGTTATCTTATCTGAGCTGATGGTACCATCATAAGATGTGTTGATTGTATTGTTGATTGCTATGATTGTTGTATCGTTATTCTTGTGTGATTTTTAACACAATATTTGTTTGTGGTTAACCATTGGTGTGGTTTCCCGATTGATTTGGGACACGGAATAACATATTTTTCTGCCGTGGCTCCTCTCAGGGCTCGGAGGTACACCGTGACCAGGGGGTCGGGGAGGAGCACGTAACACTCTATACAAGGGGAAAGGTGACCCTCTGGACTGTGGCTCGAATCGAGTGATAAAGTTATTGGAGCATGGAATGAAGGTATTGGAAAGGGTGTTGGAGAGGAGGATAAGGAAGAAAGTGAAGATTGACTAAATGCAGTTTGGATTTATGCCAGGAAGAGAAACGACAGACACACTTTTTATTGTGAGGCAGTTGCAGGAGAAGTACATAGAGAAGAGGAAGAAGTTGTTTCTTGGGTTTGTTGATCTTGAGAAAGCATTCGATAGGGCTCCACGTGAAGTAGTGACGTGGGCATTAAGGAAGTTAGGAGTGGAGGAATGGTTGATCAGAGTAGTGATGGCAATGTACAAAAGAGCACGCACAGCTGTAAGGACGAAGGACGGGAAGAGTGGTGAGTTTGAGGTGAAGGTGGGAGTGCATCAGGGGTCGGTACTAAGTCCACTACTATTTGTAGCTGTGATGGAGGTGCTGGCTCGGAACCTAAAGGAGGGTTTACCGTGGAGTTGATGTATACCAGATGATCTGGTGTTGATAGTAGAAAGTATGGATGGACTGAAGGAGAAGATGAACAAGTGGAAGGAATGTATGGAGACAAAAAGTCTGAAGGTGAATATCGGAAAAACGAAGGTGATGGCAAGTGGTAAAGCATGTGGTGAGGTGGAAAGAACTGGGAAGTGGCCGTGTGCTGTGTGCAGGAAGGGTGTCAGAGTGAATTCCATTCAATGTACAATGTGCGCTGAGTGGGTTCATCAAAAATGTAGTGGTTTGAGAGGGTCATTAACCAGTGTGGCAGCTACATTCAAGTATAAGGTGTGCACAGAGGGAGCTGCAGATGGAGGAAATGGTGAGTTGGACCTTGGAGACGGCAAGAAGCTGGAAGGTGTGGAAACATTTTGCTACGTAGGAGACATGCTGAATGGATAAGGTGGATCAGACTCGGCAACGGTTGCTGGAGTGAGATGTGCATGGAAGAAGTTTTGGGAACTGAGTAGCGTGCTGACGAGGAGGGGAGTGTCATTGAAGCTGAAGGGAAAGGTGTATGCTGCATGTGTGAGAAGTGTTATGATTTATGGGAGCGAGACATGGGTAATGAACGTAGAGCAGCAACGAAGGCTGGAAAGGGTGGAAATGCGAATGGTTCGGTGGATGTGTGGAGTATCGTTGAGAGTGAGGAAGACAAATGATGAATTGCGAAAGATGATGGCAATAGAGCCTGTGATGGATGCTGTGAAGAGAAACAGTTTGAGATGGTTTGGTCATGTGTTGAGGAAGGATGAAAGTGATTGGTTGAGAAGAGTGATGGAAATGAATGTAGAAGGAAGTAGAGGACGGGAAAGACCGAGAAAGACTTGGCTAAAGATGGTCGAAGAAGAAATGCGGGCAAGGGGGTTAACAAGGGGAGTTGCAGAAAATAGGGCAAAATGGAGAAGATTGTCATGGGGACCGCAAGGCTAACCCCCGCTCTTGCAGGGAAAATTGCCTTAATATGCCTGTTGTTTGTTGTTGTATCGTTTGCCATTTGCCGTTTTTATACCCAAGTCATTCACGAACAGGCTTTCCATGCGTGAAGTCAAAAAATTAATACTTTCATTATTTTCTCACTGCTAAATGGTATCCCCACCCATGTCATACTACACTTTTCAACTAAAGTATCAAACAAGCCACGGAGTATCGGTCTTGTTTTATTGTATGATTGGAAAAGCCACCTCAACCCCACCAACCTTGTCTGTCCTACAGCATTATTCCCAGGCCCCGTCCAATACGTTCACACATATAATGTACCAATTGAGCGTGGTGTTGGCTTCGTGGTTAGGGTGCCGGCTTGGGATCCTAGGATCCTGTGCTCGAATCCCAGTCGATCGCTGAATTAACGCCAGGGGGGTTGACTCAGCCGGTCATCCCTCCGATGTCGGCAAATTGAGTACCAGTTCACTGGTAATTCCCTGTGCGTTGCAAGAGGTGACCAAGAGGGTTGGCGGCAGGAAGGGCATCCGGCCACAAAACATTGCTCCCCCCAAGCCCTCTCCCTCCCACAGATCTCCTGATGTCCCTGCTCTCAAATGCTGTATTTGTGTGCTTCCCCCTCTCTCCCCATCTTGTCTCTCGCTCCCTCTATTATATGTCCGTTTGTTTTTTTTTTCCATAAATATTAGCTCTTACACGAGCCTGGATCTTGTATACAAAAAAAAATAAAATCTCAAAAGGTTATGGACGTACAAAATTTGGTGGACAGATTAGGTGTGTAACAAGGATGAAACTGATTTGATTTTGGTCACGAAACCCAAATCCAGATCCACATAATATAATTTTAAGGGATACTTCACGATTGAGTGATAGGGGAAAAAACGATATGTAGCATGATATTACACGATATGTAACATGATAACAAAAAACGATATGTATTAAAAGGTTTTGGATGGATTATGACATAATTTGGTGGATGAGTTGGGTAGGTTACAAGAACAAGCCAATTAGATTTTGGTTCAGGTCCGAATGCACATCCGACCTCTCAGTGGGATATAAAATATCGACCGTTCAGCCTGGCGGAGGTATGCTCTGTACCAAGTGCCATTCTAGTTACCTTTGTAGGAACTTGTTGAGTGGACCCAGCGGAGCTAATTCCATCACCAGCATCAGAGTCTTGTTATTGTCACAAACACCAAACATTCGGACAATATAAGGATGGTCGAGCTGGTGCATTAGTTCTGCCTCCCGCATGAGCTCCTCTCTCAAAAGCTCTTGGTTGTTCGCTTGCTTCAGCACCTTCACAGCGGCATGCACTTCACGACTGCACAAAAGGCAAAGAGGAAGAAGAAACTAAAACATTTTTGTCATCACTCACCTCATCACAAAACTTGTTTCCAGCATGCGGACTCTGGGTCATGGCTCCTGGGTCTCCATTTGCAGCTATGTAAGCATTCATGTTCTGATCCTCGGAATCAATGGCATTTCTTGTCAAGATGTTGAGCTACGAAGTTTGCTCCTCTGTCTGCTTCAACATGTCTGTCCTATTTCTATCAAAATGCTCATGAGATGTTTTAACAACTCCATTGGTAGCAAATGCTGCGCCACTTGCCCATTAGCATTTGCTGGTGGCTTTTAAAGAGTAAAAAAAATGGCCATTTATAGTGAAAAGAGTTAGACTCTATGGAAATATGACATCTATATAAAAGGGAAAAGTTACATTAAATGTTTAATATGAAACAAAATATAGTCGGTATGAGTCTGGCCCATATTTTTTGTACGTTGACAAAAAGTGAGGGACGAGAAATTACATGTTCATGTGAATTAATCCGTTCTCTACAAGTCAACACTGGTCCATCACAACATCAGCACCTAACATTGATTGCTCGTGAAATTTATCCATTCCACCCCACATTCAACGTTTCTGTCCATTATCTCGACCCTGGTACGCTGATGTATGTGGTGAGGCAACTCATTCTCCTCCCCGAATGCAAACCCTACTCAGTGCAAACTGCAGTCTTTCCACATGGCTCAGAACTATTAGGTATCTCTCCTACAAAGAGCCATGGTCCAACATCAGGTTCACCTGTGATCATTTAGCCTCTGACAATCCTCCAAAGCCCAGAAGAGCTGATCAACCTTATCTCTTGTACACATTCCTCCTCCATTCCTTCCCTCTTAAAGAATGGAGTCATTCTGGATATTGCTCTAGAAAAAGCAAAGTTCCTCAACTTTGTCTTCAGTCAAAAGGCCAAGGTTCCAAATCCACCCCTTCCTATATCAACCGTTTCCACTTTTACAGAATGCTCCCTACAGCATGTGCACTTCTCCCCTGCCATAGAGGAAAGGTTTCTAACCAACTGGACACCTCCTCCACAACTGGTCCTGATGGCATAAGTGCTTCAATCCTCGGGAACTGTGCTCCAGTTGTTTCATACCTCTCTTCTCTCTCTTTCATATGTCCTTCTTGGATGGGAAAAATCCTCCTTCGAAAGTCTCAAACATCACTCCTACTCCTACCAAACAAAAAAAAAATGTTTCAAACCAATCCCCTTAACTACAGACATATCAGCCTTCTCCCAATCATAAGCAAACAACTCACCATCGCAGTTGCAAGACCCCTGGCACAACTGTGGCGAAATTCCCAGCACCGAGCTCAATGTCTGTATTTAAAGTGAGAGCATTGGGGTTCAGTTCAATTGTGCGGAGCTCGTCAGGGTCGTGGTAAGGACTTTCAAACACGTCTGTTTCTGATGGTTTCGTGGCTGGCCCATACACATTCTCAGTGGATTGCATACCTGCTGAAGGATTGGCAACAAGTTGAGAATGGGGGAAATGGTAAGGTTGATATTGTTAATATCATTTCTAACAGTTAGAAATTCAGTTGATTGAAAGATTAAGGGAGGAACTAATCAGGAATGAGTCGTTAAATGAGACACACCATGGTAAATTATTGTTCGATAAAGTTACCACAAAAATAACAAACCACTTGTTATCCTAATTCCTGAGATTTTTCTGCTAAAACGTTGATGAAGAAAAGCCTATTGTTCCTGTACATTGTAACATGATTAATGTACCCCAAATTATTTAGTTTTTGTCTGCATTTACATAAACCAATTCACCTAACTTGCCTTTACATCAGATAAACACTCTCACTAACTCAAACAAGAGAGTTCATAGAACACGTTACCTCTCACTGGCTTGAGAAACAAGGGCATGGGTGGGGTCTATAAGCGGCAAATGTGATTGGCCGTGACAACTTAAAATGCCATAATATATTGTCTAAGTACTGTTAAACGGAAGGGTTTCGAAAGTGCTAAAAAAACGATTTGGGTTCTGTAGTGTTCAAATATGAAATTCAATGAAAGTAAAATAAAGGTTTTCAAAGTTCATCGAAAACAAATTCCAGAGGTTTACTGCCGTTGATGCAGCATTGTTCCACCACCTTATTTAACATATTCTATTGGGTCTTCTTGCCTGTTATTTGTCTCCTAATTATGACGTCCATAAAAAAAGCTGTAAGTTTCCTGCTTGGAATGATTTTCAATTTTGTTTGACTGCTAGAGGCAGACAGAGTAAAAAATATTACCTCGCTCGTTTCTGTGCATGTGTGATCAGGATGAATTCAGAGCTAAAGTACAGGTATTGCTAAACTACAGGTTTGTGTTGTGATTCATGTTCAAAATATAACATTCAATTGAAAGTCAGTCATTCCTCGATCATAAACTGACGTTTGCAGACAGAAGGACAGACAGACAGACAGAAAGAAGTGAACCAAATCCTTAACCCCGTTTTTCACTTCGCATGCGCAGGGTAACATGGAGCGAGGGTGTAGAGTAAGTGGAATTTAACGGAAAGGAAATACTTTACGAATGTACGCAATGTACCCGACCACGTCTGAAGACTGTTGAGTGCAAATTTTCTTGTGCACTGACATGTTGCCCATATCTCTGCATGTCCACAGCCATTGTCATCGCATCCACATCTCATCCGTCGATCATTATTGTATTATCATACTAAAACATGCAATTTGGTCTGTCTGTCTGTCTGACTGTTTTTTTTACAGTGACACATTAGGTCGTTACCTATCCAATCTCAATGAAACTTGACAGGAGAACTAACGGTCACACAATGAAGGTTGTCGCGACTTCATTTGCCCCTCAAGGGGATTTGCCGGGGCGATGAGAGAAATCCATTCAGGGCCACACGTTGACTTCGACCAGAGAGGAAGTCCTCAAGACATGAGTGGAGATTTCCATTGATACCATAGGAGGAGAGCTTGGTGAGCAGAGCTGGGCGCCAGACCATATCGAAGGCACGTGATATGTCAAGGGAGACAGCTCTGATTTCCTGTTTGGCATTGAGGACTTTTTTTTTTTTTTTTTTTTTTTTTACAGAATCGAGGCTCGTGAAAGAACTCGCATTTATTTCACAAACAAATCAAACACAAACAAAATATATAAAAAGAGGGAGCGGAAGCCAAGATGGGGAGAAAAGGGGAAGCACACAAACACAACATTTGAGAGCAGGGAGATGTGTGGGAGGGAGAGTGCTTGGGTGGAGGAGGCGTGGGAAAGGGGGGGGGGGGGGGGGTGGGAGAAGTATAAAACACAAGAACACCAAGGACTTCCAGGACAGCACTTGGTATTTCAAAAAAGTGGAATTGGGGTGAAATTAGCGTGGATAGAAAAGATCAAGGTTTTGGATGGGGGAAGACCTGGAAGGTGGAGTGGGAATGAAGAGAGTGAGGGAGTTTGTTCCAGAGGCGGGAGAAAAGAGGAATGAAGGAGTGAAGGTGAGCAGAGAGTCTTGATTTTGGCAGTTTAACCATAAGAGGGTTGCAGGCAGATCTTGTGCGACCTGTAGGAATATTTGCGGGACAGAGCACAGGGAGCAAGGCCGGAGAGGAGTCAGTAGAAGACAGAAAGACCACCAACCTGCCTGTGGTGAGTGAGTGAAAGGCCGTCGGAGTTAGCTTCATCACGGGAGATTCCAATGATTCTGAAAGCTTTGGTTTCAACAGAGTGACGCCGAGCTAGGTGTGAGGCAGAAGCACCAGCCCAGAGGGGAGAGCAGTATTCCATTGAGCTGAGGATGAAAGCCTTGTATGTGGTGAGGAGCTCAGGTCTGCCAAGGAAGGACTTCGCACGACGGAGGACGCCCAGTCGGCGACTGGCTTTGGAGGCCAGATTTGAAATGTGGTTTTCCCAGGAAAGATCATGGCAGATAGTGAGACCCAAAAGCTTGAGTGACAGAACTTCTTGGAGAGGATTATTCAGAAAGTGGATGGGAGGGTTGTCCAGTCGGTCTTTTCGGGGAAACATCGTAAGAGTGTGAGATTTGTCAGGATTGAAAGACATGTTCCACTTGTTTGCCCAGTCTGTGATTTTGTCCAGGTCTGCAGAGAGTGAGGAGGCTGCAGACTGCCGATCTGCGGGATGAGAAATGGAGTGACAGAGAGGAGAGTCATCAGCAAAGAGGGAGAGAGGATTTTCAAGAGAGTCAGAGAGATCATTGATGAAGACCAGAAAAAGCACAGGGCCCAGAACACTGCCTTGGGGAACTCCAGCCTGAACAGGAAGAGGAGATGAGAGAAACCCATTCAGGGCCACACGTTGACTACGACTAGAGAGGAAGTCCACCAGCCATGCGTGGAGATTTACATGGACACCAAAGGAGGAGAGTTTGGTGAGCAGAGCGGGGTGCCAGACCGTATCAAAGGCACGTGATATGTAAAGGGAGACAGCTCTAATTTCCTGTTTGGCATTGAGGACCTCCATCCATTGTTGAGAAAGCAGAAGCAGCATGTGAAGAGTCGAGTGACTAGGTCTGAAACGAAATTGATGATCAGAGATCAAGCCATTGGAGAAGAGGAAATATTTCATATCCGAAGCAATGATGGATTCCATGACTTTGCTGATAATTGGGAAAAGGCTGATTGGTCTGTAGTTGCTAGGATCTGTTTTTGCACCTTTTTTGTGTAAAGCGGTGATGTTGGCTGATTTCCAAGCAGATGACAGATGACCTTGAGCAAAAGAGAGGGTGAAGAGGACAGAGAGAGGGAGTGAAAGAGCGGAAGAACCGGATTTTAGGACCCGTGGGCTGATGCCGTCAGGTCCAGTTGCAGAATCAGAGTCGAGGGTTGACAGAAACTTTTCCACCTTGTCAGGAGGAGAGGACACAGAGTCCAGGAGCAGCTGGGTACGACTGGGTACGGTGGGTACAGAGAGGGATGGGTTTGGGACACAAGATTTCGAGGTAAACACAGAGTTGAGGCATTCAGCTTTTTCACGTGCGGAGTCAGCCGTGTAGCCATTTGAGGTGAGGGAGGGGATGGAGGGGGAACAAACACCAGAAAACTGATTTGACCAGACGCCACCAGGATTTGGAAGAGGGAGACAGATAAGAGAGTTCGGTCTTGAGAACGGAGAGATATTGTTTCCTGGCTCTCGTGAGGGTGGACACACTTGTTTCGGGCTTTGTGAAAGGAAATGTGATTTCCTTCCGTTGGATTTGCTTTCCAGGAGACGAAAGCAAGTTGTTTCTGGGCAACAGCCTCACCACAAGATTCCGTGTACCATGGACGGGAGGAAGGGTATGACAACTGAAGATGAGATGGGATAAATCTGTGCATGAGAGAGAGCAATTTACTTTGGAAGAATTCCCAGGATGAGTTTATGTTAGAGGTGGTAGAGATGGGAGACCAGTCCAGATGATTGATGGCTGCTTGAAGACCGTGCCAGTTGGCCTGAGTGAAATGCCAGACTCGTCGACGCTGAGAAGGCTCTCTGAGAATGGTCAGAGATATGTCCACTTTAACAAGCACATGATCAGATGAGCCGATTGGAGCAGAAGAAGAGCAGCAGACATTTTCAGGGAAGTTAGTCATAACCAAGTCCAGAAGAGAAGATGCTCCATTGACTGAGATCCGGGTCGGGAAATTGACAGATTGTGTCAGTCCCAGTGAGTCGCAGAAGTCCTTTGCTGAAGAGCCATGGCTGGTGAGAGAGGTACCCACACCCAGCCAACTGGCATGGTGACAATTGAAATCACCACATATGATGAAGAGAGAGTTGGGATGGGTAGATAGAAGTTGGTCCATATTATCAGATAGCGAGATGTAGATGGAGTCATCACTGTTTCGTGGACGGTACAACACACATATGAACAAAAGGATTAACTGGATTGGGGGATAAAGGAAATTACTGTTCTATTTTCACGTTGACACATGTTCTATTTTCACGTTGACACATGTTCTATTTTCACGTTGACACATGTTCTATTTTCACGTTGATACATGTTCTATTTTCACGTTGACACATGTTCTATTTTCACGTTGACACATGTTCTATTTTCACTTTGACACATGGTCTATTTTCACGTTGACACATGTTCTATTTTCACGTTGACACATGTTCTATTTTCACGTTGACACATGTTCTATTTTCATGTTGACACATGTTCTATTTTCACGTTGACACATGTTCTATTTTCACGTTGACACATGTTCTATTTTCACGTTGACACATGTTCTATTTTCACGTTGACACATGTTCTATTTTCACGTTGACACATGTTCTATTTTCATGTTGACACATGTTCTATTTTCACGTTGACACATGTTCTATTTTCACGTTGACACATGTTCTATTTTCACGTTGACACATGTTCTATTTTCACGTTGACACATGTTCTATTTTCAGGTTGACACACACAGGGGCAGAATTATCCCCGTGTCCACTTGCTTTTGTTTGCACATATATTTTCACATGTTTTAGAAATGTTGCTTTTGAAATGTCAATTTTGGAAATGGAGCACGTATTGCTTTTGCTAATTTTGGACATAAAGGGGAGGATGTCATGTATGAAGGTGCAAATATTCCCCGTTTTATTCCGTCACTGTGACCACGGGTTCATTTCCATTTCCGGAAGTTACGGCCCAGCTAGGATGACGCTGAGGTGAATCGGGCCTGTATCTGCAGAGTGAATAAATGTGCAACAATCGATCGTAGTCTGTCGAGATACCTTACAGGGTGCATGGAGACGGTCATAAGAAATGCTTCAATGCTTGAAGATCCCTTAATCAAAGTTTTAATGATACTGACGTGGCTCGGGCGCCTCACCACACGGGGGTTCAGAGGGATCGGTGTAAATGACAACATCGTATAATTATATTTGCTGTTACTGGTTGTTAAATATAACTTCATTATATGATATCTTTTTCTTTTCTTTGATCTGCAACTGGTAATGTTAAATTTAATCAACCGGTAACTTGCTCTGACGCACTTCCGCCTCCGGTCATACAGCACAGTATTCTTGGCGAGGACCGCATCACAACTCACAAGTTTGTGTACATACGTAATCAGGAAATAGTGCTGTATATTACCCCTGATTTGTATCGATATACTTTAGTTTGAACACTTTGTTACCACAAGATGTGTTTGTCAAGCCCAGAGTCATGCATTGGAATACTTTGTAATGTACGTGTGTGATTATTTAGACCACGTTCGAAGGTCGATCTTACGGCTTTTATTCATTCGCCAAACGTCTTTGAACGGAAGAGAAGCCGCCGAATCTAAGCAAGAAAACTCGTCTTTGGAGCCCAGAATTAAGACGTAACAAGGTATTCCTTCATTATAATTCAGTGTATAAACATGGCGGACATCTATGGAACAAAGTATTTTATGGTTTCAAGGCCTTTTAAAATAATATATCGAGCTTGAGAATTATTTAGTTTCAGTTCTCTCCTCAGCCTCGTGTTTTTGGCCCAAACCACGTGGTATTGAGTTCATGTATCGTGCTCTTCGTGTCTGTCAATTCGAAAGTTGAACTGTCGAGGTGTATATCATATCAGGTAATGTGACATTGTTCTAACTATTTGTATTTGGTTTGCACCGTCATAGTTTCTATGGTGTCAATATGAGTTCGTAACTTCCTTACGGTGTGCGAGCGTTTCATTTTTGAGAAGAATAAAGTTCAAGACAACACACCGGTGTTGAGATCTTTGCTCCTGATTGTGCTGAGACATCTACAGGATCTTTGAGGGTCGATAACTCCACTGTCCGCTAAGTGTTACTTCACTTCATCAATTTCCATGGACGGATCCACCCAATGGATTACTCCGGGGATCTTCCTCATCTACCGTGGAATTTGACACGAAACCCGAGCCTCGCCAAAGTGCGATCATCTCAACACTTCGTCCCGACCCTCTCAACACCTCGTCCCGACCTTCTCAACACCTCGTCCCGACCCTCTGAACACCTCGTCCCGACCCTCTGGACACCTCGTCCCGACCCTCTGGACACCTCGTCCCGACCCTCTCGACACCTCGTCCCGACCCTCTGAACACCTCGTCCCGACCCTCTGAACACCTCGTCCCGACCCTCTGAACACCTCGTCCCGACCCTCTGAACACCTCGTCCCGACCCTCTCAACACCTCGTCCCGACCCTCTCAACACCTCGTCCCGACCCTCTCAACACCTCGTCCCGACCCTCTCAACACCTCGTCCCGACCCTCTCAACACCTCGTCCCGACCCTCTCAACACCTCGTCCCGACCCTCTCAACACCTCGTCCCGACCCTCTCAACACCTCGTCCCGACGCTCTCAACATCTCGTCCCGACGCTCTCAACACCTCGTCCCGACCCTCTCAACACCTCGCCCCGACCCTCTCAACACCTCGCCCCGACCCTCTCAACACCTCGCCCCGACCCTCTCAACACCCCGTCCCGACCCGCTCAACACCTCGACCCTCATCACCTCATCCCGATCCTCTCAACACGTCGTCCCGTTGAGCGCCGATTTGCATTCAATTCATAGATCGCCAGATCTCAACTTTTTAGCGCCCGAAATGTCGCCGAATTTATCAGCCTCGGGTAGTTTGGTTGCATCATCACCGCTCGGTTAGTTTGGTTGCATCATCATCCTCGGGTAGTTTGGTTGTATCATCATCCTCGGGAGAGGAGTTCTGATTTTAAAAACCGCAACGTTCCGCCGAACTTACGGGTCATTCCATTTACTAATGAACCCTCTTTTGTCATTGTAGAGAGCTTCATAAGCGAACCTCTATGGCTATGCCAATTGCATGTACAGTGTATGTAAATCCATTCAAAACTTCACTTTCATTTCAAATTTCACAAAAAAAAATAAAATAAATTCCCCATTCCCTTGGGAACAAAATTTCATGTTGTCATTTGAAATGTTCCTTTCATGATCCGCCATCTTGTCCCTTTCATGATCCACCATCTTGCTCATGTGATCTTGCTTTGGTCTGGCACGACCGATAAATTGTGAAATTTTGTGAAACTTGATGGTTCAACTAGTCCAGGAGCTGAACGCCTATGTTGAAATAATTGAGCATTTTTTTCTAAAAGCAACAAATTTGGCACACAGTTTGCACCATTATGGACACTATTAGATGTGCATCCAGTGAAGCACCAAATGGCAAAAAGCATCTCAAGCATATTAAAAAAAAACACCTATAGAGGCCATTTTTCCCCGCAAAGCGGCACCTCAAGTCGCAAGCATATCTTCATCGAAAATTGGTACGGCAGGAAATTTGGCTCCAATGGCCTACTCTTTATGAAAGGTAGAGATGTTCAATAGCAGTGAGATTAAAACAGCTTTTGTGTCGTTATAATTTAAATACCAGTACTTATAAAAAAAGACCATTCCAGTCGCAAGGCCTTTCAGGTCCAAGTACTGGTATTTAAATTATAACGACACAAAAGCTGTTTTAATCTCACTGCTATTGAACATCTCTACCTTTCATAAAGACTAGGCCATTGGAGCCAAATTTCCTGCCGTTCCAATTTTCGACGAAGATATGCTTGCGACTTGAGGTGCCGCTTTGCGGGGAAAAATGGCCTCTAAAGGTGGTTTAAAAAAAAAAAAATGCTTGAGGTGCTTTTTGCCATTTGGTGCTTCACTGGATCCACATCTAATAGTGTCCATAATGGTGCAAACTGTGTGCCAAATTTGTTGCTTTTAGAAAAAAATGCTCAATTATTTCAACATAGGCGTTCAGCTCCTGGACTAGTTGAACCATCAAGTTTCACAAAATTTCACAACTAGAACACGGCACTCGGTAGAGAGCATACCTCCACCTGGTGAACAGTTTATGTTTTGTATCCTACTGATAGGCCGGATCTGGATTCGGACCTGAACCAAAATCTAATCGGCTTATTATTGTCACCTAACCAGCTCATTCACCAAGTTTTGTCACAAGTCATCAATTACCTTTTTTTATATCATGTTATATATTGCTTTTGGCTCGATCTCTCAATGAAGAAGATTTACTTAAAAATTAAATAATTCTCGTATCCGAATCCATAATCAGATCTTCACCAAATTCTAATAATTTCGTCGTTGTCACATACGTACCAAGTTTCGTCCAAATCTGTCCACAACTTTTTGAGATATCTTGTTCTCAGACAGACAGACAAACAGACAGGGGTCAAGACATAACCTCCATCCACCTTTGGTGGCGGAGGTAAAAATGTGAAGCGCCGTGATTCTCCCTTGTTGACATTTTTCCGACGTGCATAAGTGGATCTGCTGGATGAGATCTAGAGAGGGAAGCAATCCCTTTCCAATTTGATGAATGAGGTTTCAGTTGAGGAACGTAGTTGAGGCACCAGGTTTCCTCTCTGCCATAACACATTCCAAGAAGGTGTCGCCTTCTCGTTTTCAGTGAAGGTGACACTTTCCCACACAAAGTCGGTTCAGTTTCTGCTCCTTCATGAAGATGTGTGGCAGCCATTTTGCCATCACCTTTATTTAACACAGATCCTCAATGACTGGTAGCCTGGCGGCCATTGTAGTTGTAAAAAACCCGATATTGACCTCGTCCTCAACCAATTATCGGACATGTATTTACCGATCTTGTTCAAACTTAGCACACAGACAACGAATGATAGCTTACATAGGCACGTCTTTTTCCTTTCGAGATCAGATCCAAGATGGCCGACTGGCAGCCATTTTGTTACTTAAACGTGTCCCCAACCAATTATTGGACATGCACGGGCGGATTGTTTAAACTTGGCCAAAGATAATACATGAGAGTATACATATGCAGAATATTTTGTTTTGTAATCTGAGCAAAGATCGTCGACTGACGGCCTTTAACTCCGCACCAGAGTCGGCGTCAGAACAAATCTAATCGTGGGGCATTTGGGTAACCACGGGGGGGGGGGGGGGGGGGGGGCACAAACTGCCATTCGAGAACTCAATCTATGATGTAAATGCTTGATAATAAGAGTTTGCCGTCAACAATCAACACACTAACCCAGTTACAATTATTTAAAAACATGCTGCAAAGTTTCTCTCTTTTATATATACTAGGGCATGCCCGTACTATATATATATCTAAAATTATATCCCCCCCCTCTATTTACATGAAATGGTTTGGTCCAAAGCGAACGGCTTGCGAGTACGGTGACAATCCCCCCCCTCTATTTACATGAAATGGTTTGGTCCAAAGCGAACGGCTTGCGAGTACGGCGACAATCCCCCCCCTCTATTTACATGAAATGGTTTGGTCCAAAGCGAACGGCTTGCGAGTACGGTGACAATCCCCCCCCTCTATTTACATGAAATGGTTTGGTCCAAAGCGAACGGCTTGCGGAGTTTGGTAAAGAAATCGCCATAGCTCGGTAACTACTTGTCCGATTAATATGAAACCTTGAAAAGGCACATCCTCAGGTCCCCAGCAATATACCTGGCAAGTTTCAAGTATATTGGACCCGTGGTTGTCGAGAAACAGCGGTCACAGACAAACATACAAACATACAAACATACAAACATACACACAGAGATTACTGGAATTATAGATAGATATATATGCACACACGCACGCACACACACACACACACACACACACACACACACACACACACACGATATGCTGATTCTAATGTACCATACTCTGTTAGAGAGCCATCAATAGAGTAGTTACAGTAGGTTTATCATTGCCATCCCAGCAGTAGTTAGGGCAGGAATTTGTAATTTGTCCAGGGTGACGACAACAGTTCTCCAACTCTTTGTGAAGGACACCGTGTGATCTTTAACGTCCGCCAATTAATGCCGGAAGACTAGACACCCAGTTTAACTTCTACCAGAGGGATGGCACGTACATTGACGGATGAATCAGATGTTCTTTTCTATCTTTTAAAATGCTGAGTTTCAAGCAAGGAAGTAGCATTTATCATTTTAAAAGTCTTTAGTATGACTTTGTCGGGGTTCAAACTGTTGACCACCCAGACTTTGAGTGGATTCTCCAACAATTGGGCTCTAATCTTTACTGTGGCTAGTTTTGGAAGCCCTCCGCTTCGCTATATAATCCTCTTAGGAGAGGCCATGAGACCTAGGAGCTACAAAAAAAAAAACTGAACTTCTTCCAGTGGCTGGCAATCTAAAGAGATAGGTACATTACCTACCTTGTCAATCCTTACGTACAGCGCATCAGAATTGTTCCCTTTTCAAATCAGAAATCAGTCTCAAGAAGAGAGGAGGTAAGTATAAAGAGGAGAGTTAGTGAGATTCGATGTTGTGGGTAGGGCTATGAAAGAGACAATATGAGATGGTTAGCTGTAACGTTAGATCACTGGAGCGAAGAGTGTGTTATTATTCAAAGTTTGTGGGATGGTGCTGTCTGTATCCCTTTCATTCAAATGCCAATCTTCTCCGATTACGAAGGTCACTACTACGACTGCTTAAATCTTTTTGATTCAACCTCCCACCCCTTCTTTTGGTGTTGGTTGGCCCCCGTTTAACGAAATAGCTGCGCCAGGAATGGCTTGACTTTAGATGGCAGCAATTTGGAATTTGTTCAGGCTGCCAACGACAACTGGATTACTCTTCTTCAATAGACACAATGGGATCTTTAACATTCACCAAAACTCAGTGTTGGCAGACAGGTCCTCCGGTATAAGTTCTTCCCAATGGACATTAATTAGGAAACGCCAGGATGGCAGTTTGTTTAAACCTGGGTTGACATTCGAACTAAGTGGTGAGAGCACATATCCATAAGTTATCCTGCCAGGGATACTAATAAGGTCAGCTACAGCAGTATTTCATCAGAGACATGAATTTGGTTAGGGTAGAGATGAAGGTCCAAACGGATGCAATGGACTTTCTTGGGCATAACCGATCGATACAAAACTTTGCAGATATAATGGACTACTGATGGGGAAAAATTGTTGACAGTGATGATGTCATCAGTCTCGTGGTTTGGCAGACATATTGGATTAAAGGAAATATAAATAAAAAAACAATTTCTTTGAAACCGCAGAACCGATCGAAACAAAACTTTTACGTTGATGTATGTACACACTACACAACCATCTCAACTCCACTGTGCAAGATTATTCGTATCATAGTTGGGCATTGTTTTGCACAGGTGATGTACATAGCCTTTTGTTTTTGTTCAATGTTGTGAAAAGATGGAACCACTGTAACACGCCAAGCGGAATATAATTCATGTTCGAGTAATTGTATAAAGGTTTTTGCAAGAGACGCATTTCTTTTATCGATGTTTCTTCAAATGGGGAATGCAGCATCCGGTGACAACGAGATGGTCGAGTTTCGGAGCTTTCTTTACTCTAAACTATTAGAGTATTATCTATCAGCAGAAACCAAGGACGAAATGGAATGGAATTTCATGGGCTCGGTGGTCTTCTCCTGCACCATATTTTCTACCATTGGTAATCTTCATCCCAATATAACTTATTTTGTTTGGAATTCATTACTGTTGCCACTTCAACAGTTGTTGCTCAAGCATGACTCATGGTCAATCATAATCATTTTGATGAAAGCTTCATTTGATTGTTAACTTACTGAAGTCAGTGGTAATTGCAATTCTAATTTCATCTGGCAAACTTTGGTGACACCACAGGATATTGTGATAGGCCATGGTGGGTAATGGGGTGGTATAATTCTAACTCAAAGAATTTGGCTTTACAGACCTTTACAGATCTAATGACCAAATGACCTTTAAATGACCTTCACAAACCAAACATGAGACTTTACAGACCTAATCAGGGTAGGAATTTGGAATTTGGTCATAGCGCCACTGATAACTAGTCTACTCTCTGTTCAACACCATGGGATCTTGGATGATGATCAGCACCTGATCATCAGCTTGATGTACCATCTGATGGAGGCTGCATTTGTTGCCCCTCCACCCTGACTACAAATTACCAGGCTAAAGAGTTCATAGTCTGGATGGGAATCACACCTACACGAAACAGTTCAAAGGCAAATACTCTATCTCTGTCGAGCTGTCATGTAAGCCTGACGTCTCAGTTGCTCAAATATCCCTGGCGTCCACGTTTAAGTTATGCTGTGAAAACACCAAATATGCCCAATGGTGAAGAATCATAGGAAAATACACAATTTGGTGTGTCTGTCTATCTGTCTGATGATTTTTTGACCACCATACATTCTGTCGTTACTTATCCAATCTCAACCAAACTTGACAGGATGACGAAGGGTGACATAATAAAGGTTGTTTGCCCCCCTCTCCAAGGGTTTTTTTTCCCCCGAGCGGTTTTCCATGCCTTTGCCGTCAATGGGGTTGAGTGTTGAGGTGTATATCCATGTTAAGTTAGCTTTATCGCTGCGTTTTTCCAAAGCCGCTTCTAATAACAAAACGAATGATAATGGCATTATATTAATGTTATTACAAAACAATATTAATACCAATACTATCCCACCTCTCCAAGGGTTTTTTCCTCCTTGAGCAAACGTCGAGACAACGTTTATAAATAGCTTATCATGGCGTTTTCATGGGAGCAACGGCCCAACGGCCTCCACCAAGAGTAAAAATATAATAAACCACAAACACGTATGATTAGCTTTTACACAGTCGCTAATGCTATTTATAACACTAAATTAACAAATTTGGAGGAATCCAGACATATGTGAGGGAAGTTTTACTTCGAGAACTGAGCGAAGATCCACTGTACTCGACAGTAACGTGAAAAAGTAAGTACACTTCATGTAAAGTTTTGACTTTTTCAACATACAGCTATTTGATCTTCATTTCAACAATATTGATAGATAAAGGTGATATCAGATAACATATTTCATGAAACATTTACATTTTGTAGTCCATTGTATAATTTAAATAAACATAAATGCAAAATTCGCATGTGAAAAAAGTAAGTACACCCTTCGCTCCAATAGGTGGTAATGTCCCCTTTGGCAGAAACAACCTCAAATAGGCGTTTCTTATAACTGTCTACCAGTCTCTGACCGACTGGGAGAAATTTTTGTCCACTCCACGCAGAATTCTTTCAGCTGTGTGATGTTTGAGGGGTTACTTGCATGCACAGCTCGTTTCAAATCCCCCCACAACATCTCGATGGGATTTAGATCCGGGCTTTGACTTGGCCATTCCAGAACCCTCCATTTCTTTCTTTTCAGCCATTCCTTGGTGGATTTACTGGTATGTTTAGGGTCATTGTCATGTTGCAAGGTCCACCTTCGGTTGAGCTTCAACTTTCCGACAGATGGCCTCACATTATCCTGAAGCACCCTCTGGTACAATGAAGAATTCATAGTGGATTCTATGATGGTGAGCTGCCCAGGCCCTGATGCAGCAAACCTGCCCCAAACCATAATATTTCCACCACCATGCTTTACAGTTAGTATCAGGTTCTTGTGGTCAAATGCTGTCTTTGGTTTTCGCCAAACATGTCTTCTGGTACTGTGGCCAAATAGCTCTACGTTTGACTCATCTGTCCAGGGCACATTGTTCCAGAAGTGCTGGTCTTTGCCTAGGTGTTCATTAGCAAACTTTAGTCTTGCCCTGATGTTCTTTCTGGACAGCAAAGGTTTCCTCCTGGCACACCTCCCATGTAGATCAAATTTGTGCAGCCTCTTTCTAATGGTAGACTCGTGCACTTTGACATCAACAGTGGCAAGAGCTACCTGTAGGTCCCCTGATGACATTCTGGGGTTCTTCGAGACTTCTTTCAGCATCTTGCGGTCTGCTCTCGGGCTGAACATGCTGGGCCGGCCTGGCCTGAACAAGTTGGCAGTTGTTTGGAATCTTCTCCACTTGTCGATGATCTACCGGACAGTCGAATTATTGATTTCAAATTGTTTGGAGATCTTTTTAAATCCCTTCCCAGACTCGTAGGCATCTATAACCTTCTTTCTGAAGACCTCAGAGAGCTCTTTTGAACTAGGCATGGTGATGCCACACACTTCAACAACAAAGAGCAAACCAAACTAAATGTCTGAGGTTTATATAAGACAGGTTCCTCCAAGATCCTCTCTAACGATGTTCTAATCATTTACACCTAAGCTGGTGCACCCGATTCTAATTTTAGGTATTTGAAGTAGTGATAAATAAATGTAGGGGTGTTCTTACTTTTTCCACATGCGAAATTTGTATTTATATTTATTTAAATGATACAATGAATATGAATGAATGAATGAATGATCGCTTTTTTAAAGGCCATTTTCCCCGCTAGAGCAGGGGTTAGCCTTGCGGGGCCCATGCCAATCATGGTTCCCTGTTTGAGGCAATGTTTTTATGGCCGGATGCCCTTCCTGGCGCCAACCCTTAGTCGCCTCTTAGGATGCACAGGGATACGGTGTACCTATTCTAAATCGGGGTACACACCAGGATCATTCATCCCAGCAAGCTGGTACTCAATTTGCCGACCTCGGAAGGATGACAGGCTGAGCCAACCTCCCTGGTGTTAATTTTAGCGATCGACCGGGATTAGAACCCAGGATCCTAGGATCCCAAGCCGGCACCCTAACTGCTAAGCCAACACCAGGCTAAATTTAAATTATACAATATAAATTGTGATACAATATTATACAAATTATACAAATAATACAATAATAATTATACAATTATACAAATTTACAAAATGTAAATGTTTCATGATATTTGTTATATTATATCACCTTTATCTATCAATATTTTTGAAATGAAGATCAAATAGCTGTATGTTGAAATATGTTGAAAAAGTCAAAACTTTACATGGGGTCTACTTACTTTTTCATGTGACTGTATATACCCCACAAGTGTTGGGGTAATAACACGACACTTTCTGGCGCTAAAGTGGCCTTTTTCATAGTGAACTTTTGACACTCGCTTCTGCTGTTTAACATGAAACTGAAAGGGAGG
This sequence comes from Myxine glutinosa, assembly GCF_964187855.1. Classification (NCBI taxonomy): domain Eukaryota; kingdom Metazoa; phylum Chordata; class Myxini; order Myxiniformes; family Myxinidae; genus Myxine; species Myxine glutinosa. The sequence goes on along the minus strand of NC_136262.1, from coordinate 94,611,863 downwards.
AAGCCCAGGTTGTGCTCATTTACCAAGAAGCTAGCTAGCACTTGCCAAGCCAGCTGTTCCTTAACAGTTTTGAATGGAGTGCTTGTTCGAATGCTTAAACCACCTGGTGATCACTCCACAAGAAACTTGGTAAATGAACACACACACACCCAATGTTCTTGAGACCCAACCATTGATCGACTGTAATCTATATACCCCAAAGAGGATGGCCCCTTCCTGCCGCTCTCGTAGTGAGCGGGTGGACTACTGAACAAAATATGACATGTATGACATCTCAATCATATTGACAGAGGATGCTTTTCCACTGAGGTTAATTAAACATGCTTCATTCAGACTTACAAGTTTGCAATGGCAAATCAAATCGAACATTAATTCAAATTGTCATTGTCATTGTCATTATCATTTATTACAGTCGTGTGTTTTGCAATACCACTCATGCTACTAAAATCAAAAGCACTGCAATAATAATTATAATGACTTAATTAACTGATACATTCTAATTTTCAATATCCTCAAAACACTCATTTACTTGCACGAGTACACAGAGTCCCCCAATCCCTATGGGAGCGGCAGGATGGGTCATGTTATTATCCTCTCTGGGGTACATAGATTACATTAGATATAGGCTCTGTCCATTAGTCTGTGGTGGACTCGATACGCATGTAATGCCTCAAGAATGTCGGGATTCCACCAGATTTCTTTAAGTTTCGTGTTAACCAGCAGTAGCGACTGTTCAAAAAGGTAATCATACCTGTTTGTGGTTTATAATATTTTGTTTACTCCTTGTAGGCTTGCCCCACGATAAGCTATTTATTCACGTCAACATTGTTTGTCCACGGAGGAAAACCCCCTTGAAGAGGGGGGGATATTATAATGTTGTGAAGAAGATTCCGAGAAAACCGTTATAGCAACGTCTACGAAACATTAACTGATTATAGATACCCATATAAATTACTGCTTGACAAATTTTGTTTTTCAAAGTTTGACTTTTTCGGTCGCCATCTTGAATTTATCAAAAACCTTTGAAATCTTGTTCTCTAAAAGCGTTGAATGGATCAATGCAAAATTTTAAACATATGTTCGACTACCCATGGGGATGTAAGTTTGTAAAAAAGAAAAAAAAAGAAAAAAAAAAGTTATTGGTCACATGGTTTGGCGGCCATATTAGATTTTTTTTAAACCTTCAAAATCCACTTCTCTGAAACCACTTATCTGATCAATCCAAAAACTTTACCAACATGATGTAATAGCCATGGATAATGTTTTTGACGATATCAGTCATGTGGTTTGGCAACCATATTGGATTGAAGGAGAAACTTTCAACATCTTCTCTGAAAGCGTTGCATGGATCAAAGCGAAAATTTCAACATATGATTGACGACCCATGAGGATATAGATTTGCAAAACAAAATACGTCATTTGTCATCTGGTTTGGTGGCCATATTGGATATAAAAATAAAACTTGAAAAACATATCCAAAATCGCATATCCGATCGATATGAAACTTGAAATATATGATCATATTCCCATGTGGAAAAGTGTTGAAAATTATGACATCAGTAATGTAGTTTGGCACCAATATTGAATTGAAATAAAAACCTTTCAATACCTCCTCCATAATGCTTAACCGATTGATACAAAAGTTTGCAGATATACAAAGTAAGTACACCCCAAGTCACGTGAAAAAGTAAGTACACCCCATGTAAAGTTTTGACTTTTTCAACATATTTCAACATACAGCTATTTGATCTTCATTTCAACAATATTGACAGATAAAGGTGATATAATATAACAAATATCATAAAACATTTATATTTTGTAGTCCATTGTATAATTTAAAGAAACATAAATGCAAATTTTGCATGTGGAAAAAGTAAGTACACCCTTGGCTCGAATAGGTGGTATTGCCCCCTTTGGCAGAAACAACCTCAAGTAGGCGTTTCTTATATTTATAACTGTCTACCAGTCTCCGACATTGACTGAGAGAAATTTTTGCCCACTCCTCCACGCAGAATTATTTCAGCTGTGCGATGTCTGAGGGGTTTCTTGCATGCACAGCTCGTTTCAAATCCCCCCACAACATCTCGATGGGATTTAGATCTGGGCTTTGACTTGGCCATTCCAGAACCCGCCATTTCTTTCTTTTCAGCCATTCCTTGGTTGATTTACTGGTATGTTTAGGGTCATTGTCATGTTGCAAGGTCCACCTTCGGTTGAGCTTCAACTTTCTGACAGATGGCCTCACATTATCCTCAAGCACTCTGCTACAATGAAGAATTCATAGTGAATTCAATGATGGTGAGCTGCCCAGGCCGTGATGCAGCAAAGCTGCCCCAAACCATAATATTTCCACCACCATGCTTTACAGTTGGTATCAGGTTCTTGTGGTCAAATGCTGTCTTTGGTTTTCGCCAAACACGTCTTCTGGTACTGTGGCCAAATAGCTCTACCTTTGACTCATCTGTCCAGAGCACATTGTTCCAGAAGTGCTGGTCTTTGCCTAAGTGTTCATTGGCAAACTTTAGTCTTGCCCTGATGTTCTTTCTGGACAGCAAAGGTTTCCTCCTGGCACATCTCCCATGTAGATCAAATTTGTGCAGCCTCTTTCTAATGGGAGACTCGTGCACTTTGACATCAACAGTGGCAAGAGCTACCTGTAGGTCCCGTGATGACATTCTGGGGTTCTTGGAGACTTCTTTCAGCATCTTACGGTCTGCTCTCGGGCTGAACTTGCTGGGGCGGCGGGGCCTGAACAAGTTGGCAGTTGTTTGGAATCTTCTCCACTTGTAGATGATCTTCTGGACAGTCGAATGATTGATTTCAAATTGTTTGGAGATCTTTTTAAATCCCTTCCCAGACTCGTAGGCATCTATAACCTTCTTTCTGAAGGCCTCAGAGAGCTCTTTTGATCTCGGCATGGTGACGCCGCACACTTCAACAACAAAGAGCAAACCAAACTAAAAGTCTGAGGTTTAAATAAGACAGGTTCCTCCAACATCCTCTCCAACGATGTTGTAATCATTTGCACCTGAGCTGGTGCACCTAATTCTAATTTTAGGTATTTGAAGTAGTGATAAATGTCGGGGTGTACTTACTTTTTCCACATGCGAAATTTGCATTTATGTTTATTTAAATTATACAATGGACTACAAAATGTAAATGTTTCATGATATTTGTTATATTATATCACCTTTATCTGTCAATATTGTTGAAATGAAGATCAAATAGCTGTATGTTGAAATATGTTGAAAAAGTCAAAACTTTACATGGGGTGTACTTACTTTTTCACATGACTGTAAGTCACATCATCAGTCACGTGGGTTGGAAACATATTGCATTGAAGGAATCTCTGAAACCGCTGAACCGATCGATGCAAAACTTTAAACATATGATCACACACGAACGGGGAAGAAATGTGGAAAACAAACAATGATGTCATCGGTCACATGGTTTGACAGCCATAATGCTTGGAAGCCAATCATTACTTGCAGTTCGAGTTAGTGATGGTATTACTCTTGTATTAGAAGCGGACTTGGGAAAATGCCATGATTATCTATCTTTACACGAATATACACCTTCACACAGATTTTGCCCAAGGCAGACAACCCCTTTTGGGAGGATGAGGGGGTGGGGGGGGGGGGCGGGGTGGGGGAAGGAGGGAGATGAAGTTGCTCCATCCTCCATTGTGTGACCCTTTGTCGTCCTGTCAAGTTTGTTTGAGATTGGATAAGTAACGACTGAAAGTATTGCGGTCAGACAGACAGCAGACACCAAATTGCATATTTTAGTATGATTACAAAACAATTTATAGTGAATATTTCCTGAATAGTGCGTTTTTTGGATTCAAGGTTGTTAAACAATAAAAACATTAAATTCAATAAAAGATTCAATTAAAGTTTATTCAATAAAGAATTGATGAAAACTCAATTAGATTTAAAACAAGTAAGGATATTCCAAGAGTCCGTCAAACCTGAAACCCAACATCACCTCCAACGGGGAAGGCTCAAAAGGTCTTCACCTGATTATGAAGCAAAATAATACACATTCTTTTTTACCTCTTCTTTCTAGTTTGCTGCCAGTAAATTTAAGATATTCTGCCCATCCATGGACGCAAATATATAAAACTACCCAGAAGGAGTGCACAACCAACAACAGCAGTGTTATACAATATCCTTTTTCATGTGAACCCACTGAACCCACTGCCTAATGAACCCACTTCATTTTACATCCTTATTGAGATTCACAGACAGATATGCAATATGTTTGTGAAGTACAATATGCTGTTTTTTAAAATTTAAATTAACTCCATTAGCAAAGTGATGGGTAGGCATGCCTATTGCCTATGCTGCATTGAATGAAAACAATTGATAATTATATCTCGAAATTATTGAATTTTTAAGTACGAGTTTAATTTATACGAGTATATACAATAAATATCTACAGAGTTTGTTGATCTTTTCTGGACATTATATTGGTACAGTCGCCTGCAAAAGTATTCACCCCCTCCCACGTTTTCACATTTTGATGCCACCTGAGCTTATTTCAAAATGTTTTCAAATCTAACTTCACATACTGTCTTCACAAACTATTCCAGTGATAAAGCTTTAAAAAATGTAGATAAAATATGAATATGTTAGATTAACAGAGAAAATCAGATTATTATCAGTTGCATAAGTATTCAAACCCTTTGCCTAATGAACCCAAAATCACTTCAGGAGCAAATTATTTGTTTAAAACGTTATACAATAAATTTAATAGATTGCACCTGTATGAAGTCAGTGTATGAAATTGAAAATTAAGCTTCCCCACTTATCTAAGGAGTTTTAAGGTGCAGCTCACTTGATCAAACAACCAAGGAGAAAGAAAACATGAAAACCAAGATTTCCAAAGAAGTCAGACATAAATTTATGGAGAAGAATCTTCCAAGATAACAGGGAAGGATTATAAGAAGATTTCAAAGTCTCTCATTATCCCTTTGAGTACGGTAAAATCCGTCATGAAAAAGTGGAAGACGTATCATACCAGCTAGACTCTTCCCATATCAGGTTGCCATCCATACTCAACAGTCGGGCAAGCAGGAAACTGGTTCGGGAGGTCACTGTAAATGAAAGATATAATGTTCCTGAATGGCCCTGCAAATCCAATAATGATTTTGAAAATCTGCAAGGCACTTTGTCCGAGATGGGGATCAGTGTTTATCAATCAAAAATATCCCGTTCCCATCACAAAGCTGACTTCTATGGTCAGGTGACAAGAAAGAAGCCATTACTGAAAAAGATGCATCAAAAAGCTCACATGGAGTTTGCAAGAAAGCATCTAAATGATACTGCAGGTATGTACAAATGTTTTGTGGTCAACCAAGACAAAAATTGAACATTTTGGTCCAAATTCAAAGCGTTATGGCTGGTGCAAGCCTAACACTGCACATCACCCAGTCAACAACATCCCTACTGTCAAGCATGGTGGTGGCAGTATCATGTTATGGGGCTGCTTTTCATCAACAAGGTCTGGCAAGCTTGTCAGGATAAAAGGGAAAATGAACGGTGCAAAGTACAGGCGAATCCTTGATGAAAACCTGTTTGAGTCAGCGATGAATCTGAAACTGGGTAGGGGATTCACATTCCAGCAGGACAATGATCTGAAACACAAAGGTAAATTCACACTGGAGTGGCTGAATAAGTAGAACATAAATGTTCCTGAGTGGCCCAGTCAAAGTCCTGACTTAAACCCAATTGAATATTTATGGAGACTTGAAGATTGCAGTCCATCGACGATCCCCATCAAACTTGGCAGAATTTTCATGTGAAGAATGGGCAAAGATTTCACCATCTCACTTTGCAAAGCTGGGAGAGACTTTCCCAAAAAGACTCAACAGTCATTGCTGCAAAAGGTGCTTCCACCAAGTACTGACCGTAGGGGCTGAATACTTTTGCAACCAGTTAATTTGATTTGTACATGTTTTTTTACAGGTATTTCTGACATGTAACCTCCTTCAACAATGTGTTTAGTTGTATCTCTTCAGTTATTAATAAAAAAGTTCATTTGGAAAAATTGTTTCTTCAAATTCCTAATTCATCTAAATGTGACATTATTGGTAGAGGGGTGAATACTTTTGCAGGCCACTGTATAAACTATTTGGCTTGATTGACCTTGTTTGTGTGTTTGTTGTGCGACAGGGTATGGACACAGTTCTCCCAGTACGTGCCTCGGTAAGGTTGTGTGCATGGTTTATGCCATAATTGGCATTCCACTGATGTTAATCGTCCTTGCGAATCTGGGAGGCCTGTTGGCAAAAGGCCTAAATCAATGCTGCACCTTTCTCAAGAAGCATGCCACTCCCCCACCTGGAGATCACAAAGATTAGCATGACACTCGAGCATCACCTGCCCATGCAGATTCCACAGGAAATACAACATCAGAACGAAGGGAAACCACCTGTGAGGCTAGAGACAGTGACAGGGAATCACAGGAACCAACGGTCCCCATTATCCTCATTTTTCTCATTGTACTTTCCTACCTGATGATTGGGACATTATTGTTACCATGCTGGGAAGGTTGGGAATACCTTGATGCCTTCTACTTCTGCTTCGTGACTGTGACCACCATCGGTCTTGGTGACATTGTACCCAAGCACCTGAACTATTTTTTGCTCACTTCGGGATACGTCATCATCTGATTGGCCATAATGTCGATGACCATCGCACTCACCCTAGCCCGGATTCTCAAGCTCTCCAGAAAAATCATGGTATGTCATTGCATGATCTGTGGCTCAGAAGCACACACAAACACACACACACACACATATATATACACACACACACACACACACACACACACACACACACACACACACACACACACACACAGGCGCACACACAACTTAAAATCCCATAATATATTGTCTAAGTACTGTTAAACGGAAGGGTTTTGAAAGTGCTAAAAAGACGATTGGAGTTCCGTGGTGTTCAAATATGTAATTCAATGAAAGTAAAATAAAGATTTTCAAAGTTAATCGAAAACAAATTCCAGAGGTTTCCTGCCGTTGATGCAGCATTGTTCCACCACCTTATTTAACATCTTCTATTAGGTCTTCTTGCCTGTTATTTGTCTCCTAATTATGACGTCCATAAAAAAAGCTGTAAGTTTCCTGCTTGGAATGATTTTCAATTTTGTTTGACTGCTAGAGAGGCAGACAGAGTAAAAACATTACCTCACTCGTTTCTGTGCATGTGTGATCAGGATGAATTCAGAGCTAAAGTACAGGTATTGCTAAACTACAGGTTTGTGTTGTGATTCATGTTCAAAATATAACATTCAATTGAAAGTCAGTCATTCCTCGAATGGAAGTCAGTCATTCCAGTCAACCTGGTTAGAATAGGTACACCGTATCCCTGCGTGTCATAAGAGGTGACTAAGAGGGTTGGCGTCAGGAAGGGCATCCGGCCATAAAAACATTGCCTCAAAAAGAGAACCATGACAATGACAACTACGTATGGGCTGGGTACAGCCCGAAGTGGAGATCGGTTTCTGAGGTTTGGGACATGGAATGTAGGGACAATGACAGGGAGATCAGGAGAAGTGGTAGAAGTATTGGTCAAAAGAAGAGTGGACATATGTTGTGTGCAAGAGACGAGATGGAAGGGAAGTGGTGTGAGAATGGTGAAGGGTAGGCAGGGACAGAAATACAAGTTTGTGTGGCAAGGGTGCCCGGAGGGCGTGAATGGTGTTGGTGTCCTCTTTTCTGAGGAGTTTGTAGACAGTGTGGTGAGTGTGACCAGAGTGAGTGATAGGTTGATGATGGTGAAAATGATGATTGGAAAGCTCTTGGTGAACGTCATCTCGGGATATGCTCCGCAGGTTGGTCGAAGCGATGAAGAAAAGGACAAGTTCTGGTGTGCGATAGAGAAGCTGATGGAAAACGTGAAAGATGAGGAAGTTGTTGTGGTAGGAGGAGACCTAAATGGACATGTGGGAAGGAGTATGGACGGTTTTGAGGGAGTTCATGGGGGTTACGGATAAGGTGTGAGAAATGGAGAAGGTGAAAGGATTTTGGAGTTTGCTGATGGAGCTGATTTGTTGATTTGTAATACTCAGTTCCAGAAAGGGGATAATAAGCTTGTTACATACACGTCAGGTGGGTCGACGACAACTGTTGACTACCTGATGGTGCGTAGGCGAGATAGGGGGCACCTCCGGGACACAAAGGTGATCCCGGGGGAGGAGGCTGTTTCACAGCACCACTTGGTTGTCTGCGACATAAGGGTAAAAGGTGCGAGGAGAGCTCGGCAGGTGAAGTACCAACCGAGAATGAAGGTGTGGAGGTTGAAAGAGGTGACAGTAAGGGAGGCATTAAAAGAGAGGCTGAGTCGGGTCGAGGATGATGTGGTTGAGCTTGAAAGTGGTTGGATGTCAATGAAAGATAGTCTGTTGGGAGCCGTTGGTGAGGTATGTGGATGGACAAAAGGACCACCGAGGCACTCGGAAACATGGTGGTGGGATGATGAAGTTGGAAAGAGGATTAACGAGAAGAGGAAGAAGTTCAAGGAGTGGCAGAAGGCGAAGGGTACGGGAGCAGAAAAAGCAGAGCATGAAAGTTATAAGGCAGCCAAGAAGGCTGCAAAGAAAGAGGTAGCAAAGGCGCAGGAGACATGTAGGAAAATGTTCGGAGAACGCTTGGATTCGGAAGAGGGTCAGAGAGCGGTATTCAGGATTGCAAAGCAGATAGCGAAAGAGAGGTGTGATGGGGGTGAGGTGCTTGAAGGATGAAGTGGGACAAATCGTTGTGGACCCAGATGGAATTAAAGGAAGATGGAAAAGATATATGGAAATGCTGTTGAATACAGAGAATGAATGGGATGGCAACATAGAGAGTAACCCAGTTTTAGGACCGGCAGAGAAGATAACTGAGAAGGAAGTTGAGGAAGCGATAAAAGCAATGAAGAGTAGAAAAGCGGGAGGGCCGACGGGAGTTGTGGGAGATATGTTGAAGGCAGCAGGAAGTTGGGGTGTGAAGACAATGACAGAGATCTGTAATCTGGTGGTGAAAGAAGGCCGCATTCCAGTGGATTGGGAACTGAGTACCCTTGTCCCTCGATACAAGGGGAAAGGTGACCCTCTGGAGTGTGGCTCGTACCAAGCGATAAAGTTATTGGAGCATGGAATGAAGGTATTGGAAAGGGTGTTGGAGAGGAGGATAAGGAAGAAGGTGAAGATCGACGAAATGCAGTTTGGATTTATGCCAGGAAGAGGAACGACAGACGCGCTCTTTATTGTGAGGCAGTTGCAGGAGAAGTACATGGAGAAGAGGAAGAAGTTGTTTCTTGGGTTTATTGATCTGGAGAAAGCATTCGATAGGGTTCCACGTGAAGTATTGACATGGGCATTGAGGAAGTTGGAAGTGGAGGAATGGTTGTTCAGAGTTGTGATGGCAATGTACAAAAGAGCGCGCACAGCTGGAAGGACGGGAACAGTGGTGAGTTTGAGGTGAAGGTGGGAGTGCATCAGGGGTCGGTACTAAGTCGACTACTATTTGTAGCTGTGATGGAGGTGCTGGCTCAGACCGTAAAGGAGGGTTTACCGTGGGAGTTGTTGAATGCAGATGATCTGGTGTTGATTGCGGAAAGTATGGATGGACTGAAGGAAAAGATGAACAAGTGCAAGCAAAGTATGGAGACAAAAGGTCTGAAGGTGAATATAGGAAAGACGAAGGTGATAGCAAGTGGTAAAGCATGTGGTGAGGTGGAAAGAACTGGGAAGTGGCCATGTGCTGTGTGCAGGAAGGGTGTCGGAGTGAACTCCATTCAATGTACAATGTGCGCTGAGTGGGTTCATCAAAAATGTAGTGGTCTGAGAGGGTCATTAACCAGTGTGGCAGTGACATTCAAATGTAAGGTGTGCACAGAGGGAGCTGCAGATGGAGGAAATGTTGAGTTGGATCTTGGAGACGGCGTGAAGCTGGAAGGTGTGAAAACATTTTGCTATCTCGGAGACATGCTGAATGGAGAAGGTGGATCAGACTCGGCAACGGTTGCTAGAGTGAGATGTGCATGGAAGAAGTTTCGGGAACTGAGTGGCGTGCTGACGAGGAGGGGAGTGTCGTTGAAGCTGAAGGGAAAGGTGTATGCTGCATGTGTGAGAAGTGTTATGATTTATGGGAGCGAGACATGGGTCATGAATGTAGAGCAGCAACGAAGGCTGGAAAGGGTGGAAATGCGAATGGTTCGGTGGATGTGCGGAGTGTCGCTGAGAGAGAGGAAGACAAATGATGAATTGCAAAAGATGCTGGGAATAGAGCCTGTGATTGATGCTGTGAAGAGGAACAGGTTGAGATGGTTTGGTCACGTGTTGAGGAAGGATGAAAGTGACTGGTTGAGAAGAGTGATGGAAATGAATGTAGAAGGAAGTAGAGGACGGGGAAGACCGAGAAAGACTTGGCTAAAGACGGTGGAAGAAGACATGCGGGCAAGGGGGTTAACAAGGAGAGATGCAGAAAATAGGGCAAAATGGAGAAGATTGTCATGGGGACCGCAAGGCTAACCCCCGCTCTTGCAGGGAAAATGGCCTTAAAATGCATGTTGTTTGTTTGTACTTCATCTCATTTGCAAATGAAAGTATTCGAGCATATTTAGAAACGATTACATGATTACATCACTCCGAGTGATTAGACCGATGACGTCATTACAGGGACTCCAACTTCTGCCTGGTCTTATTGACAGTACACTGCACCACCTTTACTTTTTCAAATGTGGTTGGCAATTACTGAAAAAACAACGGGATTAATAGCATGCCGAGTTTAAGGTATGAAATAGGTGGAGGGGTGAGGTGCCTTCATCGAGCATTAGGTGATATTTTAGTGGGTGTCTGGTGAAGCCTTATGGAACATCACATGGGATGAGGTGTCAGATGTGGCCAAAAAAGGCATTCCGTAATTTCTGAATGCCCCCAAAGAGAACTCTAGAAAAAAAAAGCTTTTACCATACTGTAATTGCTTCCCAATACTGTACAAAGCCTGTAAGTTCCATGTGAAAAATATTATGTTGCTTAATCAAAGGGTATGCAATAAAACAGGGCAAACTAGAACGGCACTCAGTAGAAAGCATACCTCCATCTGGTTGGCCATATCACTCAATGGTGAAGAATCACTATAAAAATTATACTAGCTGGATCCGGATCCGGATCTTCACCAAAATTGAATCGATTCTTCCTCGTCACACACACAACCTTTGTCCAACAAGTTTCGTCCAAATCCATCCACAACTTTTTGAGATATCCTGCTATGTATCGTTTTGGCCCTACCTCCCAATGGTGAAGAATCACTTGAAAAATTAAATCACTCTCATGTCCGAATCCATATTCCGATCTTCACCAAAATCGAATAGAATCGTCCTTGTCACACACACAACGTGTCCACCAAGTTTCGTCCAAATCTGTCCACAACGTTTTGAGATATCCTGCTATGTATCGTTTTTGGCCCGATCTCCCAATGGTGAAGAATCATTAAAAAAATTATACTAGCCTGATCCGAATCCGGATCTTCACAAAAGTCTAAACATTTCGTCCTCGTCACATACGCTCCATCTCTGCCAAATATCGTCCGAATCCGTCCACAACTTTTTGAGATATTTTGTTCACAAACGGACAGACGGGTGAAATCATAACCTCCATCCACCTTTGGTAGCGGAGGTAATAAAGGAAATCAGTAATATAAGGGGCAGAAAAAGATAAATCAGTAATATAAGGGGCAGAAAAAGATAAATCAGTAATATAAGGGGCATGGCAGAAAAAAAACATGGTCAGGAAAAGCACTCAGCTATTCTAAACTAATGATGAACACGAACTTGTCCCGAATAATCATTTAAATCACATTCACTGAACATGCCTCACACTCTATCAGCAAGCATCTCCACATATTATTTAATTTTAACTGTATGAGAAATCGCAAGATAGCAAATAGGTCGACTAAATGATCTCTCCATATCCAACCTCAAACATTAGAAGGAAAATCCCATTTTATGCAATGAAAACATCCCTAATTATCCAGATTATCATTTTAAACACAGAATTAGAACAGGAAATGCAATTAGAGTTAATCAATTTCACTTGTAAATTAACATGACCAATGATCTATCAAATTGCCCTTACAATATGCAACTTGCTCCACAACACCAGGTAACATTCTTGCCCAATCAAAGCACTGATCAACTAAAGATTGGAGTGAATTAAAATTGAATGTGAAATTGAATGTGAAGTTGGAGTGAATTAAAATTGGAACTTCTTCTTGGAAAAGTGAATTATTGAATCTTGAATTAAAATTGGAAAAGTAAACTTTGTAAAATTTGAATTGTAAACGGTGTTATTGAGACTACAAGCACATTTTAAACGGAACTCACGATGTGGAAGGTTGAGCAACTGTGCTGCCAGTTTCTGGAGCATCCGTCGTCAAGGTTGTTGGAGATATGAGGTTGAGATTGTGAGAAAATGGCGTTTTTGTACATTTCGGAGGTAAGTCAGTTGCACAGTTTCAAAGAAATCGGGAGGGGCGAGAAAAACAAAACTTGCATGTCATTTTTTCTGTCATGATACTGTCACGATTTTTTGGGGAATTTTTTTTTTTCCCAACCTAAGTTTTCAACTTCAATTGCTAAAAAATGTAATATCATGTATTTTACAAATACATTTGTGCATTATGATTGTTTGAATTATGATTGGTGTGAACCATGACAAAACAGCAACTCAGGTACAGTCATTTATCTATACTAGGGCATTGCCCGTACTATATCTATATCTAAAATTATATCCCCCCCCTCTATTTACATGAAATGGTTTGGTCCAAAGCGAACGGCTTGCGAGTACGGTGACAATCCCCCCCCTCTATTTACATGCAATGGTTTGGTCCAAAGCGAACGGCTTCCGGAGTTTGGTAAAGAAATCGCCATCGCGTGCACAAACGCGCAGGAAAGCGAATGAATCGCAAATTCGGTTTTATTAGTTTTAAAACATAGTTTAACGCCAACATAGTTTGCAAACGTGAAATAAATGAATACGCTCTCAAATGTGCCATCCGAGGCAGAGTGTGTCCTCCACGTTCGGCACACGCGATCGTTCGCTGCTCTCTGATTGGTTGAATCGTTTTTTGGACATAGCTCGGTAAGTAATTGTCCGATTAATATGAAACCTTGAAAAGGCACATCCTCGGGTCCCCAGCAATATACCTGGCAAGTTTCAAGTATATCGGACCGGTAGTTGTCGAGAAACAGCGGTCACAGACAAACAAACAAACGTACAAACGTACAGACGTACAGAGATTACTGGAATTATAGATAGATAGCTACATATCTGGGCAGTGTCTGTTGTCACTGAACTACTCCCTGAGACTTTTGTTTCCATGGTTGTGAAGTGTTTTTAATAACGCGGTGGTGGTTTTGAATCACGTGGTGGTGAGGTATTTTGAATTATGTGGTGGTGATGTGTTTTTAAATGACGTGGTGGTGAGGTGTTTTTAAATCACGTGGTGGTGAGGTGTTTTGAATTACTTGGTGGTGAGGTGTTTTTAATTATGTGGTGGTGAGGTGTTTTTAATTATGTAGCGGTGAGGTTTTGAATTAGTTGGTGGTGAGGTGTTTTTAATAATGTGGTGGTGAGGTGTTTTGAATTAGTTGGTGATGAGTTGTTTTGAATTACTTGGTGGTGAGGTATTTTAAATTACGTGGTGGTGAGGTGTTTTGAATTACTTGGTGGTGAGGTGTTTTGAATTACATGGTGGTGAGGTGTAATCGTCCCAAACTTCCAGTCTGCACCTACCCCTCCCGTATGTATGTGCTGCCGGGGGGAGGGGAAGGGGGGAGGGGGAGGGGTTAGGGTGGAGGGGGAAGGGGAGGGCCAGTCAAAAATGACGTTGCAGTTTTCATGGTCGGAGAGCAGCACAACAATCGCGACATCGTCCTGAATCTTCGCAACAGCACGAAGCAGATTTTGGAGACTCACCGATCCTGTGACGCCCTCCAGTACCGGCGTTGCCGGGTGGGGGAAGGGAGACCCGTACATTCCCAACCCGTACATTCACCCTCTCGACTCAAGCTCACTCGGACAAAAGCCTCACACAAATTACACCGTGAAGGCCCAATGGCCATGTCTATGCCACAAATCAAGTACGTGAGCGAGTCGGGCGCACTGAATTGAAAATATATAGAACGCTCATACTCCGTGAAAAGTGAAGCCAACTGGCGGCGGGGATGGAACATCACGTGATCGCTCTGAGCGAATCAGCGCGCTGCTCTGCCACCGGTCAGAATCCGTGTATAATATTCCTCGCTGAAAAAAAATCTATGTGAAACATGCTACTATCTATGCTAAATCATGCTAAATCATGCTAAATGCTAATCATGCTAAAATCTTGCTGTGAGTTTGCTTGCTAAAAACTTGCTAAAATCTTGCTAAAATCTTCTTCTACTTGCTGTGAGTTTATGGCGGCAAGGAACATCACGTGATCGCATCACGAACATCATTCGTGATCACGTCATCACGTGATCGTCATCAATGAGCGCGAATGAGCGAATGAGTGCGCTGCTCTGCCACCGATTCAGATTCCGTGTATAATATTCCTCGCTCAAAAAAAATATGGATCTAAAGATGAAAGAAAAAAAAAACCGATGTGGTGTGAATGGCAATGTTCCTCACTGAAATGTGAAAAAACGCAATTGCTTTTCGCTCTGAAATACGTGCGAACGCGTAACTGAGTTAATGGCGGCAAGGAACATCACGTGATTGCTCTGAGCGAATCAGCGCGCTGCTCTGCCACCGGTCAGATTCCGTGCATAATATTCCTCGCTGAAATGCGCTGAGGTAAAAATATGGTAAAAAAATATTATGAAATAAATTTTTAGGTTGGCCATGTTCTTCCCAGGCTCAATGGCCATGTCTGTGCCAAATATTAAGTACATGAGCCTCTCCGTTTAGGAGTCTATCGGTACCATTACACACACACACACACACACACACACACACACACACACACACACACACACACACACACACACACACACACACACACACACAAACTGTGTTTTATATACTAGGGCATGCCCGTACTATATATATATCTAAAATTATATCCCCCCCCCTCTATTTACATGAAATGGTTTGGTCCATTCGCAAAGCCAAAGCGAACGGCTTGCGAGTACGGTGACAATCCCCCCCCTCTATTTACATGAAATGGTTTGGTCCAAAGCGAACGGCTTGCGAGTACGGTGACAATCCCCCCCCTCTATTTACATGAAATGGTTTGATCCAAAGCGAACGGCTTGCGAGTACGGTGACAATCCCCCCCCTCTATTTACATGAAATGGTTTGGTCCAAAGCGAACGGCTTGCGGAGTTTGGTAAAGAAATCGCCATAGCTCGGTAACTACTTGTCCGATTAATATGAAACCTTGAAAAGGCACATCCTCGGGTCCCCAGCAATATACCTGGCAAGTTTCAAGTATATCGGACCGGTAGTTGTCGAGAAACAGCGGTCGCATACACACAGACACACACACACACAGAGATTACTGGAATTATAGATAGATAGATATATATATATATATATATATATATATATATATATATATATATATATATATATATATATATATATATATATATATATATATATACACAGACTTGGCATTTAATATGGAATATCTTTTTTGTGGGGGTGAACTTACTTTTCAAGATGACTTAGAACCAAAAGTTCATTGGAATTATGTTGAAATTATTCTAGATTTTGTTAATGTGACCTTTAAAAGAAACAAAAACCACATTTGACATTTCGAAGCAAATAAATTGATCCTTGAAAGTGATGTAAACTGATATCGAACTCAATTCACGGACAGTACTGTGTTAAACTTCTGTACATTTTCCAGAAGTATCTCTTTATTTTGCACATTAGCCAAAAAAAATTTCAACAAAAACAAAAGCTAAATTATGACTGGGATTACGGACAGTAAAATTACAGTTCAGTCGGTCGTGTAACCCCCACGAGCATTCAGGAGAGCACGTACACGTCGAGGCATGCAGTTCACGAGATTTGCCAAGGTTTGGACAGGATCGCTTGCCATGCAGTGACAATAGCCTGCTGCAATTCATGCACAGAGGTGGGCTGCTGGTCCAAGTTGTCGATTTGACGCGTTAATTCTGCCCACAAGTTCTCTATCGGATTCATATCCGGGGACATGGTAGGCCACTCCATATGCTCTACACCACGGTCAGCAAGAAAGTGTTGGATCATGCGAGCACGATGAGGCCGTGCATTGTCATCTTGGAAGACAAAGTTTCCTCGAAAGGCTGCACGAGCAAATGGAAGCAATGTTTCTTCCAGAATGGCCCTGTACTTGAACTGGTTCAGGTTTCCATTCAAAACAACCAGGTCAGTTTTGCCACCTGCATGAAAAGCAGCCCAAACGGTCACCCCACCACCTCCAGCTTGGACTATTGGCACTATACAATCTTCATTGTAGGCTTCATGCACTTATCTGCGCACTCGGACGCGGCCATCTTGACGATAAACCAGAAATCCAGACTCGTCACTGAAGATCATGTGATTCCAGTGTCCTGGATGCCATTGACGGTGCTCTCTGGCCCATTGCAATCGGCGCTGGCGGTGTTGTCTGGTCAGGCATGGCTTTCTCAGGGGACGCTTGGCACGATAGCCTGCTTGAACCAGTCGTTGGTTGACTAGCCTTCTGGATACAGGCACATTTGTCAGTTGCTGCCACTCAGCCCTAAGCCGATTAGCTGACTTGTTACAGCCATTGCGGACTAACCGGTGCAGCTGGCGATCATCCCTCCTTGTGGTTCTGCGGGGACGTCCTGGCCTCGGTATTAGAGTATGGACACCCCTCTGAACATTTCGTTTCAGGATCTTTGACACCTGACCGTGAGTGATGCCATACTGCCGAACAATAGCACGCTGTTTCATGCCGGAATTTCGTAAAGCCACCACTCCATGACAAACAGCATTGTCGAGTTGACCGACCATCTCCAGAGGAAGCGGCAATAACTTTTGTAGACGTGCAGCAGTTGTTTTCCACTAATACAGAACGCAACAACCCTTATATCCCCGATTGTGAAGCCAATCGTCAAATGTACCTGTCCGTACATTTTGTCACGCTACCTGTGATATAATCCTGTTATTCTGTTATTGACTTCTTGCTGTGACAGACAATCAGTGACATGGTTCTTTCAACAAAGAAATCACCGAAGCGTATAAGAAACTCACCAGATTGATATGCTGAGTTCAGAAAGTAAACCCAAGTCAAGAAAAAAAAAATATTCCATATTAAATGCCAAGTCTGTATATATATATATATATATATATATATATATATATATATATATATATATATATATACACAAAGAATTAAGTTAAGCACCCCCCCCCCGTTTTTTTACAACCTCGCACGTTACAAGTTTGTTGTCGTCAAAACAGTGTAATATACCCATGATATTGCTATATTTTCTGGAGAAGTGATATTATGGTCACATAAAAACATAACAATCATGCCGTTTTCAATATTTTATTCTGAATAATTTAAGGTGAAATTTTTTGGGAATTTTAGGCATATTTTCACCTCAATTTAAGTATGGAGCTATAGGTCCATCACGGACAGTGTGGATGACGTTTATGTTTTCTAACGTACAGTCATTGTTCTGAGAAGACCTCTAGCGATCTTTGCGTCAATAACGTGTGTAGGACCCACGTGATCGGATCACTGACTCAACCCTACGTCTCATAGACCCTGTAAGCCGTCGTATGCGTTGCTGTGGCAGGTTGTTCCATTCCCGATGTAATGCACGTTCCAATTCATCCAGATTGGCTATTGGAGGGACCATCTTCGCAATTTGTCGTCCCAACATGTCCCAAACGTGCTCGAGGGGGTTCAACCTGCCACAGCAACGCATACGACGGCTTACAGGGTCTATGAGACGTAGGGTTGAGTCAGTGATCCGATCACGTGGGTCCTACACACGTTATTGACGCAAAGATCGCTAGAGGTCTTCTCAGAACAATGACTGTACGTTAGAAAACATAAACGTCATCCACACTGTCCGTGATGGACCTATAGCTCCATACTTAAATTGAGGTGAAAATATGCCTAAAATTCCCAAAAAATTTCACCTTAAATTATTCAGAATAAAATATTGAAAACGGCATGATTGTTATGTTTTTATGTGACCATAATATCACTTCTCCAGAAAATATAGCAATATCATGGGTATATTACACTGTTTTGACGACAACAAACTTGTAATGTGCGAGGTTGTAAAAAAACGGGGGGGGTGCTTAACTTAATTCTTTGTGTATATATGTATATGTATATATGTATATATGTATATGTATATATGTATATGTATATATGTATATATATATATATGAATATATGTATATATATATATATGTATGTATATATATATATATATATATATGTATGTATATATATATTGTTATAGATCGCGGTTAGATGTTATAGACCGAGCGGTGGTTTAAAACCGCGACCTAACAAAACTCACCCGATTCACCCAGACTTTGGCCGTATCGCACCCTAGCTGCTCAATGAGGGAAAAGACAAAAGCGACGCAATGTAAGAGGAAAAGGAATTAAAACGAGAAGACGTACAGACGAGTAATGGGGTTTATTATTTACACACACAAGCAAAAAGGAGCAATCAAGTTTATTTACAAGCACATAAGACGCAGGTGACACAGGGAAAATACTAGCTTATACAGACTTAATTAACTACCCAGGACAAAACAAACAAAGACGACTCACACGGGGAATTGCAGAGTGGATTGGCTGGAAGGCGGTGCGTGGCTGGAGGGGGAGGACGGCACGGAGCTGGCTGGAGCTTGATCCTGCACGGGACGTCGGGCGGGACCTCGACGGCCGCTGATGCCTCCGATCCTGTCGTGTGCGTGGGATCACGGGTCGGATCACGGGTCGGGTCACGGGTCGGATCACGGGTCGGATCACGGTCAGAGCCGACGCGCTGGTGGGGGGTCTGGCGTGACGGGTTATCTCCTCTCTTCTGTTGTTTGGTCCAACCACTCCGTCTCCAACGCAACCCCTCAACGCAATCACTGAACGCAACCACTGAACGCAACCACTGACGACCAACTCAGCTCTTTGTGACCCTCCTTGTCTCGGCTCAAAAGTGCATCTCCGTTTCTGCTTCCAGGCTCGACTCTGTAAAAACGCATCTCTTTCTGCCACACCCCTGCCTTGGGTTATATAGGCCCCCGCCCCTCAACCTTTGCGAACCTCCCCGACCGCTCTTCCTCCGCCCTCTGTAGCCAAACCCCTGGCTCATGGTTGGTCGAGCGGGGCTGGTTCACTCCTCCCCCTCTATGACGAGGTGGAGACACGCCTTTCTTCCCCCAACCCTGCCTCGTGGTCAATGGCGGCAATTGGATCGGAGGTAATATGGGCAATCGAGGGCTCAGCGGTGACGAGAGGGGATGTAATATGGAAATGGAGGTTTTGGGGATGGGAAGGAAAGGGAATCTATTCTCTTTCACTGGTGCAATGGAGTATTTCAATTAATGGAAGACACAGCCTTACACTAATACACAGAATAAGAGATAACTATCAACAGGTATATTCTATTACTTGGCTGACGTGTATGCTTGTGGACTATGGGACGCCCTTTTGGTCTTTACACAGCTCCGGAGGCAGGAGGCACAGAATAAACAATAATCACAATAGTACAGCACACAATCCAAAAAATATACAGTCCTCATATCCACAACACTGCACCCTCCTCCTCTTAGGCACGTCCCGGGCCTACAACTTTTATTTAGTGTGACACGTAGGTGTAGTTCCCTCTACTTTTAACCTGACCCTGAGTGCGACAGTTTTAAAACATAAATAAATGTGTCCCGCTGCTCCATTGCACCCTACCTAACAGACTTACGCCCACAGTTAACCGAATTGCGGAATGGTCTTCAAACTAAACACTGACGGTGGGGAGCATTATTTACACTGACGCTATTTTTATTTACAAAACTAACCCAGGACCTGTAATTGTTCTTTCTGGGGGGGAGACAGTCTGCTCTGCATCAACGCACCATGAAAGCACCTATAACGCACCAACACACCCTCAAGCACCAATCAGTGCAGTCACCACTGTTCATCAATAAAATAAATTCAACAACCCCTAACCCTGCAGGTGTCTCTTGCTCTTCGGCTCCCTCTGCTGGTGATTATTATTTGTCTTCCAGATGTTGTCATTTTCATTTTGCTTTGCTTACTGGCGGCCTATTTTCAATAAAGTGTGCCCAATGTGTCCTTCTTATTTATTTTATTTATGGCCCACAGGGCCGACTAGTGTGGTTCACCTGTGGGGCATCGGTGCCCTGTGGCCAAGGTCCGCCAGCAAGATTTCGGGCCCTCATGGCCGGTTCCAGCAGAGGGGCCATGCCCCAACCCATGGGGTCCATAGGTGGTGCTCGGCCACAGACATGTGGTCCATAATGTGGTGCATCGATGCAGACAGCTGGTTCTGGGAATTTCGGGCGCACAATGGCCGACCCACGCACGCTCCCCTCGGCGCCCAACGGCGCACAGGTCATGTGGGAGACAAAAGAAAGACAATTGAGCGAGGGGTAAGGTCACAAGGGTACACGTCAATAAGGCAATGCAAGGCAAAATGCGTACGGAGGGCGAAGTGAGAAAGCTCGTCCCTACCGTACGTCACCCCCCTGTCACCTAGCCTACCCTTGCCCTTACCCCATATGTACAAAATCTACACATTACCAATTCGTCACTACTGTCACGTCTTCCCCATATTTCCCCTATACCAAATTCGTCACCACAATCCCTCTACTTCAAAAATTTGCCATCATCAATTCATCATCAATCCTCATAAGGAGGAAGAGATGGAATTACGCACAATGTCACACCCACGTCATGATGCGTCTCACATTCCAAACATTTGCACAGTAAAAATAATTAAACATGGCATGGTGTGGAGTACCTGTCACCTCAGGTGAGTGGATGCAGATGGTGCGAGGAGATCCTTCATCCTAACTATCCTCTAAATGACTTTAACACACTTTACACTACCCGGGGTCTTTCTCCGGCCAAACCATTGGCCCTCTTACACTATGGGTTCTAAAAACCAATTCCCATTGGCCAAACTGTGGTGCTTTTCAATTTGGGGTCTCACTCCCCCGATTCATCTCCCGGTGCCCTCGCACAATTTCTGGGCTGTGGCGTGTACCTCTCCCAGTGGGTCTACCCACCTGCACACCTCCACCACTGCAGTTGCCTCCGAGCTTACCTGCTCCTCACCCTAACCTATCTAACTGGGGGCAGCCCCTCTCCTGGCTCTGTCACCCCATGGTGCCCTCTGGCACTGGGCTACCCGGGTCCGTCCTCCGGATCCTCGGGCCCCATTCACACAACTACTACCGGCTCCCAGAGCCCACCTGCGGCCTCACCTGGCCGACATCCTTACAGTGGTGGAGTGCCCAAACCAACTACACACACTAACAGGCTACACGCCCAGCCATTTCCACAACACTAATGCACCCATCCAAACATCATTCTTCCAACCGCACCACAGATGCCAATATCCAACCACAATTTACCTGTACCCTCTACCTAACTCTTACACTACCCGCCCCG
This sequence comes from Myxine glutinosa, assembly GCF_964187855.1. Classification (NCBI taxonomy): domain Eukaryota; kingdom Metazoa; phylum Chordata; class Myxini; order Myxiniformes; family Myxinidae; genus Myxine; species Myxine glutinosa. Next base: position 94,590,200 of record NC_136262.1, on the reverse strand, counting down.
GGTATCCGTGATGGGGGTCCACTCTTCCCCCATTCACACCTTCGCACCATCCACTCCACTCCACAATTTCCACCATTCTCACTCCACGACCATCCATTCCAATCCTCCATACCATTTATTCCATACATCTGTCTTTCATTCACCTGTCGTTGCACACCTGTGCAATCTCACCTGGTGCCACCTGCACCCTCCTCCTCTTTCTGGACCAGTTGGTCAACGCAACACACATCACCATCACTCACTCATACACTGCTCCACACACCTGTTCAGTTGCACACCTGTGCAATCACACCTGTTCCATTCTCACCTGTTCAATCCTCACACACACGGCATCATCTCAGCTAACTTCTCCCCTCTGAAACTTGCGCTTCCCAGTCGTCCCTTTAAACTATTGCGCTCCCTCGTCATTATAATCCACACTAATCTACCTGCGTCCCCACTACAGGTATCAGTCACTAACTAAACTTAACGTCACCTAATGTCAATCCTCGCTAGATCCCTACACACCATATCCTAACCCACCCGGGCTAGTTTTCACTGCCATACACCCCATAATCTAGTGCTCCTTTGCCCCCACTTTTTGTGAGGGATGACAGAGTTGCCATCCCACCACATCGGGGGTCTCTCACTACCAATTTCGCTCGTCCAAATCCAACAATTCAAAAATTTTCCATTTACTGCCAATTCTATTCACTTTTCTAAATTTCGTTTTAAATCACTATCACTATCACCATCACCCGTCTACTTATTAGGTCCTCTCGGTGCGCCAATTCACATCTACAGCCCGGCTTCGTACAGCCGAGCAATGAACGCGGGTCGTTTTGTGCCAGCGGCTGGATACGTCCCGCATTCGGGGCAGGGACGGAGGCTTACCCGGGCCGAGATCCCATGCACCACCTCGGCGTGGAGCCATCCAATGTCCCGATCTCGACCTGCCGGCACGTCTCAATAGAAAGTGGTCGCCATGACGACCCTTCCTATCGGGCTGCCCACTCCGCCCAGTGGAGCCCGGACGCGGCCGTTCCACGCGAGGCCCAGCGTGGATCGCGCACGGCGGTTCTTTCGAAACCGCCGTGGTTCGGATCCCCGCCGGTTCTCGCGGCACGCGAAGCCCGGCACGCACCGAGGACCCGAGCCGGCTATAAGTCGTTCTAACCTTTAACCCGGTTATCGTCGACGCTTCACCTGCAGGCTTACATGCATACGCTACCCCTTTCGTGCTCATACATGCAGCCGTTCCCATTCTCCTCGTACCTTTCCTTACACACCTCGGTACACTCATTCCGCTCACCGACTTGGTCACACACCTGACCACCGAACACCTTGGCACACATTCGTCGCTCGCACACCTCACCAATACACCTCTTCGCGCCCCTGTCTCGGTCACCTCCTTTGTGACAATCACAGGTGTGCTCTCACCCGCACACCCAACCACGTGTCTCACTACCAATTCCAGCGTGCATTCCCACTCACGCTCTACCATTCCAGGTGTGCATCCTTCTATTCCAGGTGTACATCCTCGCTCACCTGCCACCACCAACTCACGCTCCGTTTCACTCTCACTACTCTCACCTCCACTCTCGGTCGCGCACTCACCCTTACTCTTGACAGCATGCGCTTTCCCCATGCACCCACCCGTCCGTTACACACCTTTCTCGCGCATCCTCCCGCGCACACTTCTTCGTTACTTCCTCCGTAACACTCACCACAGGCATGCATTCTCCCTTACTCTTGACAGCATGCGCTTTCCCCATGCACCCGTCCGTTACACACCTTTCTCGCGCATCCTCCCGCGCACACTTTTTCGTTACTTCCTCCGTAACACTCACCACACCGCGCTTCCCTGTGCTCCCTCGCACACGCGCTTCGACCAACTCACTCTTGACGGCACACTCACTCCTCGGCGTGCACTTTTTCCTCACACACCCCATGGTCGGACATTCTCGCACACCTCTTTTTTTGCACACCTGTCCTGTCACACACCTCACCAACGGCCTTTCACGAACACCCGGATCCAAACCAATCCCCAAGCCGACTGAATCTCCCCTCACATCATGTACATTGCCACTCACCTCCGTACCTCGTCGCACCTCCTCTGCCACCTGCAAACTTTTTATTTGGTTAGTGAGCATCTCATCATGATTTGAACACAGACTTTGTACATTATCCATTTCTCCCTGCAATTCCCGGGCTACCTCCGTCATCTCTTCAATTTCAATGCCCACTTCCGCTTTTTCTGTACTCACCTCGACGACCGTTGGCTTTAATAAAATTCCCTCTACCTCATCGGTCGCCGGCTTTTCCAAGCCCCGGGTCGCGATTTCTACCCCCGTCATTGTACCCGTGCTTTCCTCCGCTTCGCTCAACCAGCGCTTTTCGACTCGCGTTACCTCCTCGTGCACCCCTGGGACCCTTTCGCCCAACTTGCGGTCTCTGTCCCTCTGCTCCCCTTCCTCCCTATCGGCCCTCATTCCGTTCGTTATTTCTTCAATTTGGTTTCCCAATTTGTTCGTTATTGCTTCCTTTTGGTTTCCCAATTTGTTTAACAATCGCTCACTGTCAGCTTCCATTTGGTTTAACAATCGCTCACTGTCAGCTTCCATTTGGTTTAACAATCGCTCCCTGTTCCTGTCCAAAAGGGCCTCCATTTCAGCCATAATTAATTGCATGTCTTCCACCGTTGGTACAAAGGGCGCGGCAAAATTTGGTGCCGCTACACCCACATGCGTGAGGACGCCATTTTGTGCACCTGATACACCCTCAACCACACCTTCTTTACTCTCCTCCACCATTTTTTTTCCTAAGTCCTGGGTCGATTCTACCCCGTCTATCTCTCCCACCGGCATCCCGTCGCCTTGAACAGCCATGGCGCGATTTCAAAATTCAGGTTTTGTAAAACAAAACAAATTTCGGCCGCTCCAAATTTTGACCAAATTTTTTTTTTTTTTTCTCTATTCGTTTTTTTTTTTTTTTAAAAATTTGGTCGGCCCTCGAATCTCACTCCCAGACACCAATTGTTATAGTACTAACACAATTGGTGTCCAAAATTTGGGCTAAATAAATTTAGTCCCAGGTTCGAATCCAACTCCTGACAACCAATTGTTATAGATCGCGGTTAGATGTTATAGACCGAGCGGTGGTTTAAAACCGCGACCTAACAAAACTCACCCGATTCACCCAGACTTTGGCCGTATCGCACCCTAGCTGCTCAATGAGGGAAAAGACAAAAGCGACGCAATGTAAGAGGAAAAGGAATTAAAACGAGAAGACGTACAGACGAGTAATGGGGTTTATTATTTACACACACAAGCAAAAAGGAGCAATCAAGTTTATTTACAAGCACATAAGACGCAGGTGACACAGGGAAAATACTAGCTTATACAGACTTAATTAACTACCCAGGACAAAACAAACAAAGACGACTCACACGGGGAATTGCAGAGTGGATTGGCTGGAAGGCGGTGCGTGGCTGGAGGGGGAGGACGGCACGGAGCTGGCTGGAGCTTGATCCTGCACGGGACGTCGGGCGGGACCTCGACGGCCGCTGATGCCTCCGATCCTGTCGTGTGCGTGGGATCACGGGTCGGGTCACGGGTCGGATCACGGGTCGGATCACGGTCAGAGCCGACGCGCTGGTGGGGGGTCTGGCGTGACGGGTTCTCTCCTCTCTTCTGTTGTTTGGTCCAACCACTCCGTCTCCAACGCAACCCCTCAACGCAATCACTGAACGCAACCACTGAACGCAACCACTGACGACCAACTCAGCTCTTTGTGACCCTCCTTGTCTCGGCTCAAAAGTGCATCTCCGTTTCTGCTTCCAGGCTCGACTCTGTAAAAACGCATCTCTTTCTGCCACACCCCTGCCTTGGGTTATATAGGCCCCCGCCCCTCAACCTTTGCGAACCTCCCCGACCGCTCTTCCTCCGCCCTCTGTAGCCAAACCCCTGGCTCATGGTTGGTCGAGCGGGGCTGGTTCACTCCTCCCCCTCTATGACGAGGTGGAGACACGCCTTTCTTCCCCCAACCCTGCCTCGTGGTCAATGGCGGCAATTGGATCGGAGGTAATATGGGCAATCGAGGGCTCAGCGGTGACGAGAGGGGATGTAATATGGAAATGGAGGTTTTGGGGATGGGAAGGAAAGGGAATCTATTCTCTTTCACTGGTGCAATGGAGTATTTCAATTAATGGAAGACACAGCCTTACACTAATACACAGAATAAGAGATAACTATCAACAGGTATATTCTATTACTTGGCTGACGTGTATGCTTGTGGACTATGGGACGCCCTTTTGGTCTTTACACAGCTCCGGAGGCAGGAGGCACAGAATAAACAATAATCACAATAGTACAGCACACAATCCAAAAAATATACAGTCCTCATATCCACAACAATATATATATATATGTATATATATATATGTATGTATGTATGTATATATATATATATATATATATATATACATATATATATATATATATATATATTGTTACGGTACGCGGTTAAGGATGTTATATTTGCAGAGCGGAGGCTCCGCGAACCGAACAGTTGTTCCCCGACTAAACCCGATTCACCCAAACGTTGGCCGTATCGCGCCACAGATATTCAATGGGGAAAAGACTAAGACGACGAATGCAAAGAGGAAGAAGAAGACATACAGAAGAGTAACGGGGTTTATTATTTCCACACACATAAGCAAAAAGAGCAGTCACGGGTATTTACAGCGGACATGAAAACGCAGGTGACACAGTGAAAATTACTAGCTTATACAGACTTAGTTACTACCCAGGACAGCACGAACAAAACAAACACGTACGCAAATGGGGAACTTGCAGGCAGGAATGGCTGGAAAGGATGAGCAGGTGGGATCACAGGGCACAGCGAGCAGGTCCACTCCGGGCGGGAAGCGGGGAGCCGGCAGCTCCTTGTAATCCGCTTTACAGCGCACGCCGGCAGCGCCTGGTATTCGGCTTTACAGCGCACGCCGGCAGGGTCACTCGCTGCCCCGTCAGGGCTTCACGCGGCTGGTTGAAACGGGGCTGGACTCATCTGCCGTATCTCTTTGCAACTCGTTCGTAAAAGTTCCTCTGCTTTCTCTTGGACCCTTTCTTTGTCGTGTACCTCTCCACGCAGCTCAGCTCGTATTCCCTACCTCTCACTTCTCTCCAGCGCGGGACTGACACGCCCTCCCACGCACCTCGACTCATCTGCCGTATCCCTCGTGTAGCTTGTCCCTGCGATCGTCGCACCCTTCTCTCCAAACCTTCAGCGCGGGTCTGACACGCCCTCCTCGGTTTTGGTACCTCCCTCTCCCCCGTGCTCTGTTTCGTGACCTTGTATGGTAATCCCACGGGCTTGTCTCCTTATTTGGGCATGGCGCCGACGGCACGCCCCTCGTGGCGAGCCACGGGCTTGTTTCCTTATTTGGGCATGGGGCTGAACAGCCCCGCCCTTCGTGGCGTGCCCTGGGCTTGCCTCTCCCAGGCGACCCCGCCCCTCCTGTTCAAACAGAGCACGGAGCACATATTCACCATAGCAGCGAAATGAGAGGGCGTGCACCCCACGCTTGTGAACTGCTTTACCCGCAGATGGAGAGTTTGGCTGTGAAATGGAATTATTGAAGGGGAGCTATTCTTAATTGATTCGGTGCAATGGAGTATTATTTTAATGGAAGACAAGGCCTTACTCTAAAACACATAATAAGATATAAGCTACTGAACAAGGGTTTTATCGGGTCCTGCAATGTGGTGTTTCATGGAATAACTACCGGGACGCCCTTTTTACCTTTACACAACTCCGGAGGCAGGAGGGCCATATCCAACCAATGTTCACAGCAATTTACCACAATACAATACATACAATCAAAAAAATGCAATCCTCATATCCGCAACAATATATATATATATATATATATATATATATATATATATATATATATATATATATATATCTATATATATATATATATATATATATATATATATATATATATATATCTATATTTATATATATATATATATATATATAAATATATATCTATATATATATATATATATATATATATATATATATATATATATATATATATCTATATATATATATACAGTGAACCCTCGTTTATCGCGGGGGTTACGTTCCAGAACCCCCCGCGATAAACGAAAATCCGCGAAGTAGCGACCATATTTTTTTTTTTTTTAAATATATATTTTAAAGCATTATGAACTCCCCACACTCTTATTAACCTTTCCCATACTCTTATAAACACTTCCTATACTCTTAAACACTTTTTACACTCTTAAACATACGTAATTTTAACAACATATAAAATTCTAATGGGTACTCACCATTGAAGATACTGTAGCTACCCATGGGTTCCCCAAGCAAGACCAGCATCAGAATCTCCTTGCTCCAGCCGGTGACGTCACCGGCGGGGATTCCCGGCGCGAGAGTGGCTGGTCACGTGACCGCTAAAGCGTGCCGCGCTTTGCGGGTATAATCAGCTACACCTGTTGATCACGTGACCACCGATTCACCGAAGCACGCCACGCTTGAGAGGCGTGGCTTTCGGTTTCTGGTTGTGCTTTATAATGCAGCCCGATAAATGGGCTTTTCAGTGTTCCCGAGTTGGTTTTGAGAATAAATATCTTCTCGGACGAGTTTGTGTCTTGCCCGTCATTTCGTCCGTATCAAGCAAGAGCCCCGGCTCTTCAATACTACAACTTGCGTGATGAAGATGATGATGAATTAGCTGTGCAGTACTGATGACGATGAAGGTGATGACGATGATGAATGTACTGGCGTTTTCCATACGCACGACTCTTTGTCTACCCTTCTACTGTACACTATGTACAGTATTTTATTTCTTGTAATATGTTTTAAATACTGTATTTTTCTTATTTCTTTACGTTTTTTAATTTTTTAGGCTAGAAAATGCTTATTTTACCACAAAAATATTTAAAATAATAGTATATAAAAATACATTTATACCGCAAAATCCCGCGATATAGCGAAAAATCCGCGATATAATTTTACATATACTAGCGAGAAAAAACCGCGATGTACCGAATCCGCGAAAAGTGAACCGCGATATAGCGAGGGATGACTGTATATATATATATATATATATATATATCTATATACAGTGGTACCTCGGCTTACGAGTTTAATCCGTTCCGTGACGGAGCTCGTAAGCCAAATCGCTCGTAAGTCAAAGCAAATTTTCCCATTCAAATGCATTGAAATGCTATTAATCCGTTCCAGCCTCAAAAAAAAAACACCAATTTTTGGTTGAAGGAGAAGCAGCTCGCAGGAGATACCGTGACCGAGAGCATCATGTGTTTGAAAAGATTGAAACTCGGATATCGAGCACGGACCACGAGGTGTTTTTTCTTTTTTCTTAATCTCGGTTTCAGTGAACTTTTGCTCTGTGCTCACGTGTACTGTACCTGTACCTGTAATGGTACGTCAGAGGATGGCACCTGTTGTCATCATATTAAGTGCAAGATGTTCTGCATCGTAAGTTGGTACACCGTGGTCTTTCGGCGGTGTTTAAGCCGGCCGTCTTGGCTTCTGTCACCATTGGCATTGAGTCTTTCGATGTAGGTAGGTCGTTGTGTGCCGGTGCCTTGGCCGAATTCCTTCATTGCTGCATTGTTAGCTCACCTGGTTTTTTATACCACATCTTTGGTTATCGGACCAGCGAATGACGTCATCTCCAAAGTATGGCTTATTCTCACTTGTCTTGGACGATCTTCTACTTCTAGCCTTCCACCGTGCATTTGGTGTCCACTGTACTTACTGTACAGTGCCTGGTAAAATTGATGTAATGGGTTTTTGACCGTCAACGCCATGAACCGTCATGAACCGTCATGAACCGTCATGAACCGTCAACGCCATGAACCGCTAACACTCAAAAGCCCATTTATCGCGCCTTATAAAGCAAAACGCAAACCGAAAGCCATGCCTCTCAAGCGAGGCGTGCTTCCGTGGTCACGTGATCCACAGGTGTAGCTCATTATACCCGCACGCGCGACACGCTTTGGCGGTCACGTGACCAGCCACTCTGGAGGCGGGGATCCCCGCCGATGACGTCACCGGCTGGAGCAAGGAGATTCCTCGCTCATGTATTTCGACGATTGCGTGTTTTATATCCAAGCAGAGATGCTTTCACGGCAAGATAACCACGTGACCGGAACCGGAAGCCACAACCGGAAAATTCAAAAAAATAAATTTTTTGAGCTCGTACATCGGATCTCGGCTCGTATCCCAAAGCAACAAACCGCCCGAGCGACGGCTCGTATCCCGAAAAACTCGTACGTTGGGGCACTCGTAAGCCGAGGTACCACTGTATATATATATATCTATATATATATATATCTATATATATATATATCTATATATATATATATATCTATATATATATATATCTATATATATATTGTTACGGAACCGGAGTACGGCACTCCCCTTAGGGGGGGGGGGGGGGGGGTTAATCCCCCCTTCTATTTTCACTGGCCGTCTCCGCTCCTGACGCTACCCAGCTACCTCCGGAAAGGCAGGTGCGCAGCCCCGTTCGTACCGCGGACAGATGTTAATTGCCGAGCGGTTTTAGCAACCGCGGCACGAACTATTAACAAGGACTAGACCCGATCCTGAACGTTGGCCAAAATCGCGCCACAGGTATTCAATGAAGGAAATCACTAAGACGACGGATGTGAAGAAGAGGAAGACAGCAGTAGGAAATACGAATATGATTTATTTGTTATTATTTACAACCAAAAGAAACCAAGGAGGAGGAAAGATAATAAAAGAAAATACAGAAGAAGAAGAAGACACAGTGCAAATTAGCTTACCTACTACAGTCTTACTTAACCCCAAGGACAAGACACACAGAACAAACTCACGTACACAGAAGGATAGAATGGAGGCAGGAACGAAGGATTGGAAGGAGAGAGGAAGGTTCAGCTGGAGCAGATGGTTCGGGCTTGATCCCACACGGGACGTCGGGCTGGACCTCGACGGCCACCGATGCCACCGATCCTGATTCCCGCGTGGTAACGGGTCGAAGCTGCCTGGTGGAGTCAACGCTGCCTGGTGGAGTCAAAGCTGCGTGGTACTGCTCGTGGGGCTCCGTCACTTCCCTCGCTCTGGACTCATCTGCCGCATCTCTCTCTCCCACTTCCACAAAGGCTTCCGCGCGCGCCTTTTTAGCGCGCCTCCAGATCAACCCGCTCCACGCCTGAGCTGGTCTCACCGGTCCTGATTGGCGGGTCGGGGCTCGCTGGCTCCACCTTGTGATGACGATCGGCGGCCAACGCCCTGGATTCGGCGGCTCCTCCCCCTTCTTCTCCGATCTGACCGCGTGTTCAATGGAGTTTTGCGGTGAAAACCACAAAGCAGCAGCGGCGAATGCAGAAAACCGCACGCCGAAAACCGCCCAATGCAGTTGGCAATTGATGACAAAAGGGGATGCGAAGGGAATCTACCTTATTTGAATTCGGTGCAATGGAGTGTCAATTAATGGAAGACACAGCCTTAAACTAATACACATAATAAGGAGATAACTACCAAAAAAAAAGGAAATCTATGATTTGCGACGTGATTGTATATGGAATAACTAAGGGGACGACCTTTGACCTTTATACACCAAATGGAGGAAGGAGGGTGATATTTACAACAATTCATTATACTACAATTAAAAAAAACACAGCAATTCTCAAATCCACAACACTGCACCCTCCTCCTCTTAGGCACATCCCGGGCCTATTAAACTTTTACCTTTAGTGTGGCACGTAGGTGTAGTTCCCTCTACATTTAACCTGACCCTGAGTGTGACAGTTTTAAAACACAAATAAGTATGTCCCGCTGCTGCATTGCACCCTATCTAACAGATTTACGCACACAGCTAACCGAATTGCGGAATGGTTTTCAAACTAAACACTTACGGTGGGGGCACATTATTTACAATGACGCTACTTGTATTTACAAAACGCAACCCAGGACCTGCGATTGTTCTTTTGGGGGGGAGGGGAGACAGCCTGTGCTGCATCGACGCACCAGAAAGCACCAAAAGCACCAACCAGTTCACAGTCATCGCAGTTCAAACAAAAATAACCAAGCAAACCCTGCTGGTGCTGGTCTTCCTCTTCGGCTCCCTCTGCTGGCCAACGTTCTTCCTGATGTTGTCTTTCTTCATCTTCTTACTGGCGGCCTATTTGGACATAATAAAAAGGCACACAATGCGTCCATTTTTTATTTATTTATGGCCCACAGGGCCGACTAGGGGTGGTTCACCTGTATGGCATAGGTGCCACGTTTCCGAGGTCCGCCAGCAAGATCTTGGGCCATCATGGCCGGTTCCAGCAGAGGGGCCATGCCCCAACCCGTGGGGTCCATCAGTGGTGCTCAGCCACAGACATGTGGTCCATAAGTGGTGCATCGATGCAGGCAGCTGTGGTTGCGGGAGTTCTGGCACACAATGGCGGACTCCCGCACGCTCCCCTCGGCGCCCAGTGGCGCACAGTCCTCGGGTGGGAGACAAGGGGGGGGAGAAGACAGGTGAGTGAGGGGTAAGGTCACAAGGGTACACATCAAACAAGGCAATGCAAGACGAGGTGCGTACAGAGAGTGAGGTGAGAAAGCTCGTCCCTACCGTACGTCACCCCCCCCCCCCCCCTATTACCTACTCTACCCTTGCCCTTACCCCATATGTACAAAAATCGACACATTTACAAATTCGTCACTACTGTCTCGTCTCCCCTATATTTCCCCTATACCAAATTCGTCCCCACAATCCCTCTAACCAAATTTGCCATCATTCCAATTCGTCATCAATCCTCATAAGGAGGGAGAGATGGAACATCAGCACAATGTCACACCCACGTCATGATGCGTCTCACATTTCAAACATTTGCACAAAAAATAATAAAAACAACCTGGCATGGTGTGGAGTTCTGTCACCCCAGGTGAGTGGATGTAGATGGTGCGAGGAGATTCTTAATCCTAACTATCTTCTCAATGACATTAACTCACTTTACACTACCCGGGGTCTTTCCCTGCCAAACCATTGGCCTTCTTACTCTATGTGGTTTTAAGAACCAAATTCCCATTGACCAAACTGTGGTGCTTCATCAATTTGGGGTCTCACTCCCCCGATTCAACTCCCTGTGCCCTTGCACAATTTCAGGACTGGGTCGTGTGGCTCTCCCAGCAGGTCTACCCACCTGCACACCTCCACCACTGTAGTTGCCTCCGAGCTTACCTGCTCCTTATCCTAACCTATCTACTGGGGAAGGCCCTCTGGCGCTCTCCCCACTCGGTGCCCTCTCTGGCACTGGGCTGCCCGGGTCTGTCCTCCGGATCCTCGGGCCCCATCCACAACTCTAATGGCTCCCAGAGCCCACCTGCGGCCTCACCTGGCCGACATCCTCACAGTGGTGGAGTGCCCATTCAACTACACATACTAACAGGCCACACGCCCAGCCATTTCCACGTCACTAATGCACCCATCCAAACACCATTCTTCCACCACGCACCACAGATGCCAATATCCAACCACAATTTACCTACTCCCTCTACCTAACTCTTAAACTACCCTCCCCGGGTATTCGTGATGGGATCCATCCTTCCCATCCACTGCCTTCGCACCATCCACTCCACTCCACTCCACAGTTTTCCACCATACTCACTCCATAACATCCATTCCATACTCCATATATTCCATACTCCATGTATTCCACACAACCATTCTCCATACACCTGTATTTGCACACCTGTGCAACCACTCCTACACCTGGTGCTTCCTGCACCCTCCTTCCTCCCTCGACCATTTGGTCAACACAACACACAATCACTATTACTCACTCATACACTGCTCAATACACTTTCGATCCTCAAAACCATTGCCTCAGGCACCCAGATTTTCCAACGCTCACACACACATCTCTCCCGAGCATTGCCTGGCAATTCCTCATTTCACCAAGCCCGAGAGGCACCCATCGGCTGCACCACGGACGCACCCATCGGCTGCACCCACGGGCTGCACCACGGACACACCCACCGGCTGCACCACGGACACACGCACCGGCGGCACCATGGACACACCCATCGGCTGCACCACGGACACGCGCACCGGCGGCACCACGGACACACCCACCGGCTAGACCACGGACACACGCACCGGCGGCACCACGGACACACCCACCGGCTGCACCACGGACACACACACCGGTGGCACCATGGACACACCCACCGGCTGCACCACGGACACACGCACTGGCGGCACCACGGACACCCCCCCCCATCCCCCCCTCCCCCGGCTGCACCACAGACACACCCCCCGGCTGTACCTCGGACATACCCACCAAGCGTTCCACACACCTGTTCGTCACTTGCACCCCATGCAAGCTCATCGACTCAACACAATGTCACTCATCTCACACTTCTCACAATACGCTGCTGAGTACACTTTCAACACACACACACGGCACCATTCACGAGCATTGCTTCATTTGCTCAATACTAAGACTCACACACACGGCATCATCTGATCTACCTGGTGCCCTGCTAAAACTCGCGCTTCCCCGTCGCCCCTTTAAACTAAGCACATCCCACGTCGTTATCATCCAACTACCCTCTCTATGTCCCCGACTACCTGTCCAAAGTCGCTACCAAAGTCATCCAAAGTCGCCTTACCGTTCGTTACCTATGGTCATCTTCTCTAGATCCCTACACACTTTATCCTAACCCTCCCAGGCTAGTTTTCACTGCCAAACCCCATAAACTATAGCTCCTTTGCCCCCATTGTGAGAGATGGCATAGTTGCCATTCCACCACATCGGGCATCTTCCACTATCAATTTGGCTCATCCAATTGCAACCAATCAAAAATTTGCCAATCATATGCCAATCATCAAATTTTTGCCAATCACAAATTTTGCTGGTCAAATTCACTACTGCTATCACCCTCTGCTATCACCTGCTATCACCTGCACCCATAGGCTGCACCACGGACACACGCACCGGCGGTACCATGGACACACCCATTGCCTGCACCACGGACACGCGCATCCGCACTACTGCTATCACCCTCATTTATCCCATCTCGTCTTCAGTTGTCATACCCTTCCTCCCGTCCATGGTACACGGAATCTTGTGGTGAGGCTATTGCCCAGAAACAACTTGCTTTCGTCTCCTGGAAAGCAAATCCAATGGAAGGAAATCTCATTTCCTTTCACAAAGCCCGAAACAAGTGTGTGTCCACCCTCAGGAGAGCCAGGAAACAATATCTCTCCGTTCTCAGGACCGAACTCTCTTATCTGTCTCCCTCTTCCAAATCCTGGTGGCGTCTGGTCAAATCTGTTTCTGGTGTTTGTTCCCCCTCCATCCCCTCCCTCACCTCAAATGGCCACACGGCTGACTCCGCACGTGAAAAAGCTGAATGCCTCAACTCTGTGTTTGCCTCTAAATCTTGTGTCCCAAACCCATCCCTCTCTGTACCCACCGTACCCAGTCGTACCCAGCTGCTCCTGGACTCTGTGTCCTTTCCTCCTGACAAGGTGGAAAAGTTTCTGTCAACCCTCGACTCTGATTCTACAACTGGACCTGATGGCATCAGCCCACGGGTCCTAAAATCATGTTCTTCCGCTCTTTCACTCCCTCTCTCTGTTCTCTTCACCCTCTCTTTTGCTCAAGGTCATCTTCCATCGGCTTGGAAATCTGCCAACATCACCGCTTTGCACAAAAAAGGTGCAAAAACAGATCCCAGCAACTACAGACCAATCAGCCTTCTCCCAATTATCAGCAAAGTCATGGAATCCATCATTGCTTCAGATATGAAATCTTTCCTCTTCTCCAACGGCTTGATCTCTGATCATCAATTTGGTTTCAGACCTGGACACTCCACTCTGGACATGCTGCTTCTGCTTTCTCAACAATGGATGGAGGTCCTCAATGCCAAACAGGAAATTAGAGCAGTCTCCCTTGACATATCACGTGCCTTCGATACGGTCTGGCACCCTGCTCTGCTCACCAAACCCTCCTCTTCTGGTATCCATGGAAATCTCCACGCATGGCTGGCGGACTTCCTCTCTAGTCGAAGTCAACGTGTGGCCCTGAATGGGTTTCTCTCATCTCCTCTTCCTGTTCAGGCTGGAGTTCCCCAAGGCAGTGTTCTGGGCCCTGTGCTTTTTCTGGTCTTCATCAATGATCTCTCTGACTCTCTTGAAAATCCTCTCTATCTCTTTGCTGATGACTCGACTCTCTGTCGCTCCATTCTTCATCCCTCAAATCGGCAGTCTGCAGCCTCCTCACTCTCTGCAGACTTGGACAAAATCACAGACTGGGCAAACAAGTGGAACATGTCTTTCAATCCTGACAAATCTCACACTCTTACGATGTCTCTCCGAAAAGACCGACTGGACAACCCTCCCATCCACTTTCTGAATAATCCTCTCCAAGAAGTTCTGTCACTCAAGCTTTTGGGTCTCACTATCTGCCATGATCTTTCCTGGGAAAACCACATTTCAAATCTGGCCTCCAAAGCCAGTCGCCGACTGGGCATCCTCCGTCGTGCGAAGTCCTTCCTTGGCACACCTGAGCTCCTCACCACATACAAGGCTTTCATCCGCAGCTCAATGGAATACTGCTCTCCCCTCTGGGCTGGTGCTCCTGCCTCACACCTAGCTCGCCTTCACGCTGTTGAAACCAAAGCATTCAGAATCGTTGGAATCTCCCGCGATGAAGCTAACTCCAAGGGCCTCTCACTCACCCACCGCAGGCAGGTTGGTGGTCTTTCCGTCTTCTACCGACTCCTCTCTGGCCTTGCCCCCCCAGCTCTCTCTGGGCTCTGTCCCGCAAATATTCCTACAGGTCGCACAAGATCTGCCTGCAACCCTCTTATGGTTAAACTGCCAAAATCAAGACTCTCTGCTCACCTTCACTCCTTCATTCCTCTTTTCTCCCGCCTCTGGAACAAACTCCCTCACTCTCTTCAATCCCACTCCACCCTCCAAGTCTTTAAAACAGCTGTTCACCACCATCTCTTATCTTCCCCCATCCAAAACCTTGATCTTTTCTACCCCCGCTAATTTCACCCCAATCCACTTTTTTGAAATACCAATTTCTGTCCAGGAAGTCCTTGGTGTCCTTGTGTTTTATACTTCTCCCTCCCCCCCCCCCCCCCTTCTCATGCCTCCTCCCCCCGGGCCCTCTCCCTTCCACACATCTCCCTGCTCTCGGATGTTGTGTTTGTGTGCTTCCCCTTCTCCCCATCTTGTCCTCCGCTCCCTCTTTTTGGGTATTTTGTTTGTCTGGTTGATTTGTTTGTGAAGTAAATGTTAGCTCTTTCACGAGCCTCGATTCAGTATACAAAAAATATCAAAAAAAAAACAAACCCTCATGTCTACTCACTTGAGCCTCTCGGTGCGCCAATTCATTTCCAAAGCCCGGCTTCGCACAGCCGAGCAATGAATGCGGGTTGTTCGTTGCCCGCGGTTGGATCCGTCCGGCACTTGGTTCAGGGAAGGTTTACTCGGGCCGAGACTCCACGCACTATCTCGGTACGGGGCCGTCTGATGGCCCGATCTCGCCCTGCTGGGACGTCTCAACCACAAGGGGTTGCCGTGACGACCCTTCCGACCGGGCCGCCCGCTCCGCCTAGCCGAGCACGGACGCAACCGTTCAGAGCGCGGCCCAGCGTGGATCGCGTACGGCGGTTCCTTTGAAACCGCCGCGGTTACGATCCCCGCTGGTTCCCGCTGCACACGAAGCCCGGCACGCACCGAGGGCTCGCTTCGGCTACAAGTCGATCTAACCGCTAACCCGGTTACCGTCGATGCTTCACCTGCAGGCTCACACGCATACGCGACCCCTTTCATCCTCACCGAGCTCGGTGCTCCAACGCCACCCGTACACCCCGCGTACTGCGTTATTGCACTTGTTCTTGTTTCGCTCACAGACTTCGTCACACACCCGACCACCACACACCTTAGCACACACTCGTCGTTCGCACACCTCATCAACACACCTCTTCGCGCCCATTCCTCGGTCACATCCTCTGTGACAACCACGGGTGTGCACTCACTTGCACACCCAATCACGTGCTTTACTACTAACTCCAGGGTGCATTCACGCACACGCTCGACCATTCCAGGTGTGCATCCTTTCATTTCAGGTGTGCATCCTCTCTCACCTGCCACAACCAACTCACGCTCCGTGTCACTCTCACTACTTTCACCACCACACTCAGTCGCGCATTCACCCTTACTCTTGACAGCGCACTCTGTTATCATGCACTCCTCTGTTACACACCTTTCTCACGCATCCTCTTGCACACACTCTCCCGTTATGTCCTCCATAACACTCACCACAGGTGTGCACTCTTTCGTTACTTCCCCTGTAACACTCCCCATCACGCGCTTCCATGTGCCCTCCCGCACACGCGCTACGACCAACTCACTCTCGACAGCACACTCACTCCTCGGCGCGCACTTTTTCCTCACACACCTCATAGTCGGACCCCCTCTCACACCTCCTCCTTCACACTCTGTACCTGTCGCACACTTCACCAGCGGCCTCTCACAAACACCCGGGTCTACACCAACCCCCAAGCCGACTGAATCTCCCCTCACACCATATACATTTCCGAGTATAACGCCACTCACCTTGGCACCTCATCTCCGCTTCTCCTCCGCCACCTGCAAACTCTTTATTTGGTTAGCAAGCACACCATCACGATTTGAGCACCGACCTTGTACATATTCCATCACTTCCTCCTTTATCTCTTTCTTAGTTTCCCTCCGTCTCTTCTTAATTTCACTCACCCCCTCTTCCAAATCCTCTAACTTTTGCTTCACCTCTTTTATTTCCCGGTGCGTCTCCTCAATTTCGTCCTCTAAGGCCACCTTGACCGTTTCTATGTGCGTCCTCACCTCCCGGTCGTTCGTCTCCATTGCCTCTGTCACCTCGTCCAACCTCTTTGTCAGCCCCTCATGTACCATCTGACATTCACTCTTCATCGCTGTTAATTCATTTTTGATTTCTTTTTGTGTCGCTTTCAACCCTCCTAGTACCGCAGTGTTCTTTTCCACCTGCTCCACTAGTTCCTTTTGTCCCACAGTCAGCTGTTCCACCCCCTGCGTCAACTCCTCTATGCCCCTTTGTAACTTTGCCGTCCCCCTTCTCACCTCTTTCTCCATACGCTCCTCACCTCCTCAACTCACTCCTGTCAGTGACAGACAAGGGAATTAACCCCCCTTGGTAAGGGGAAAAGGCTGACGTTGAGATCCGTAACAATTGGTGTCTGGGAGTGAGATTTGGACCCGAAGTGCGCTTAACGCACTCGAAATTACGAGCGGCCGAATTTTTTTTATTTTAACATCCAAATTGAATCGTGCCATGGATGATCAAGGCGACCAGATGCCGGTAGGGGAGTGGGAAGAAGGGCTGGAGGTAACTCAGGACCACAAGGTTGGATTGGGAGAGAGAGAGGAGAGCAATGAGGATGTGGCAGAGGAGATCTCAGGCGCACGAGATGGCGGCCTCGCGCATGAGGTTGCAGCAGCACCAAATGGCGCCGCGCCCGTGACCGCAGCAGCTGCGCCGGTGGACTGGGGCCTATTCATGGAGCAATTAAGGGCCCTTATGGCCGAGTCGAGGGGCGAAGCAAGGGGTACCAGTGAGCAATTGAGAAACGAGATGGGAAGCCAAATTGAGAAATTGGGAGGCCAAATTGGAGCAATGGGGGACAAATCAAGGGCAGAAATGAGGGCCGATTATAATGAGCAATTGAGAAATTATATGGGAAGCCAAATCGGGGAGTTGAGAAATGACATGGGAAAGCAAATCGGAGGGCTAGAAGGTAAATTGGGGGGCCAACGAGGAAGTGGGTAGTCAAGTTGAGGAAATGAAGAATGGGTTAACGGGGTTGGAAAATAGGATGGCCACCCAGGAGGACCAAATGGAAGGGGTGAAGAATGGGTTAACGGGGCTAGAAGACAAGATGGGAGGCAAATTGAGGGAAATGGGGGAGCAATCCGCCCGGGAAATTAAACAAATGGGGAATCAGATATAGGAGGTGAAAATCGGGTTGGAAACCAAATTGGATGCCCAGAGGAATGATTTGGAGCAGATGAGGGCGGCATCTACCAAAGAGATGGGAGAAATGGGGGAGGATATAAGGCGCAGTGTGGGCGAAGAGGTCGCGGGGGTACGCGAGGAGGTAAGGCGGGGTGAGGAGCGCATGGAGAAAGAGGTGAGAAACAGTACGGCGAGGTTACGAGGGGGTATAGAGGAGTTGACGCAGGGAGTAGGGCAGCTGACAGTGGGACAAAAGGAGCTTGGGGAGCAGGTGGAAAAGACCTTTTTTTGTTTTTTTTGTTTTGTATACAAGATCGAGGCTCGTGAAAGAGCTAACATTAATCACACAAAAAGACAAACCGACACACAAAACACAAAAAACAAGGGGAGCGGCAGACAAGATGGGGAGAGAGGGGGAAGGACACAAAAGAGAGGGGGAAGAGGGGGAAGGACACAAACGCAACATTTGAGAGCAGGGACATCGGGAGGACTTTGGGGGAGGTGGGAGAGGAATAAAACATATGAACACTGCAAGGACTCTGGGGTGAATTACCGGGGGTAGAAAAGATCAAGGTTTTCGATGGGGGAAGATAAGAGATGGTGGTGAACAGCTGTTTTAAAGACCTCGAGGGAGGAGTGGGATTGAAGGGAGTGGGGGAGTTTGTTCCAGAGGCGGGAGAAAAGGGGAATGAAAGAGTGAAGGTGAGCAGAGAGCCTAGACTTTGGCAGTTTAACCATAAGAGGGTTGCAGGCAGATCTTGTGCGACCTGAAGGAATATTGGGGGGACAGAGCACAGAGAGAGCTGGGGGAGCAAGGCCGGAGAGGAGTCGGTAGAAGACAGAAAGACCACCAATAGTCCTTGAGCCAACCGGCCATTTTTTGAAGTGAATGCTCCGGGGGGGGGGGGGGGGGGAGTAATTCTCATTATGATTTTCCATTAGACCAATGTCTCAAGTGTCAGAAAAGGTGTGATGGACATCTGAGAACGGTAGCTTAGTGCCCGGATGGACGCCATCTTTGAAACCACCCAGCTTGAAAATGCCCATTTGGTGGGGTACATTGTTGCACGTGTATCTGGACTTCTATACTAGCTATCGATGTGCGGTTGACGACTAAATATACGTCCGATGTGTACCGTCTAAATAAAAAATAATATGAAGCATTTTGTTTTAGATTAATTATTATAAAAATCAATTATCGAAAAAAAATCATATATTTTTCAATATTTTATTATTAGACTTGTACTTTTTTTAGTGAAACAACACTGGTATGATTTTCCAAATTATGCATTGTGCTACACCGTTTATCTGTCTATAAAAATAACTCAAAAACTAAAACATATCATCCACCACGAGTGTACACAAAAAATATATGAAAAGGCATGCACTTTCCACAAACCGAAACTATGTCAGTTGGAATTTCCCGCCGATAATCAACCCACAGAACCCAGTGCCGAAAGTGACGTCAGTCTATTCTATATCTATATTCTATATTCTATATCTCAGTCTGAGATTTGTTGCGGTGACCTGATTAATTTCTGAGGGGGGGGGGGGGAGTGGGGGGTGGGTGGCTTAAGAACTAAAAGTGAACATGTTAGATGGCGCCACATACAACTCTATTATAGAGTTGTATTGTGGCGCCATCTAACATGTTCACTGACTTGGATGAGTATGTCTATGTAAGCTGGCGAGCTTTTCGGATATCGGAGTAATCTAACGTCAGTCTTTTTGTTCTTTCAGCTGAGATGGCCGGTGTCGAGGCGAAACGGGCGAAGATTGAACCTGAGTCCGGAACGTGCATCCTGTGCAGCAAGAAGTCGCCACTCTCTGAACTAAGCAAGGCAGCGGGCAACAGTTCTTGGAAGACATTGTGTGACGCAGCCGCAGTTAGAAACTTTTATCCAATTCTAAAGCTAGTCCAAGAAGGCGCAGTTGAACTTCCTAATATTCCAATATTATACCATAGGGCTTGTAGATCAGACTTCACTCACAAAAACCACCTAGCTACTTTGACCAATGCAGCTAGAAGTTCTTCAGTTGATACTGGCGATGCGGTGCGACGGCGATCATCACGGGAAGAGACAGGATCAACTTCAACGGTCTACGATGATAAATGCATTTTTTGCCAGCGTGCTTCAAAATTCATAAAAGGCAGTCGTACCCGTGAAACAGTTGTCTTGGCTGTTGAACTTCGAGCAGATAAGACAATAAGAGATGCTGCGACAGCTCGCAATGATGAGAGAGTTTTGGCATTGACTACACGAGATATGGTTGCAGCTGAGGCTCACTACCACTTCTCCTGCTATAGAAACTACACACGGCCCCAAAAACCTCAAGTAGAAACTGACATTGAAGATAATATCGAGAAAAAAGAAATGATACGATGTATATTCAATTTCATTCGCACTGACTTGTTCTTGAACCCGAGGATTGTTCCAATAGTTGATGTTGCAACAGATATCCTGTCTTCAGATACATTTTCAGTTGATGTTCGTGACTCCATCAAGAAGAATCTGCAGCGCACATTACAAAGAGAGTTTGGAGAATCGCTCATCTTCTTCAATGTGAAACACCGTGTATACTTGATGCCCGATAATCTGACAAAGCGAGAGATTGCTGCAGAGTGCGTAAACCTGAAAGCAGAAGTGAAAGCATTTGAACGAACGGACGGTGAAAGTAACATTGTGCGTGCAGCTACTTAACTGCGACACCAGATCAAAGATGCTCATTACAATGAACGTTGGCCGCCTCAGCCAGCAGAACTCACTTCAGATTACGTGAAGATACCAGATTCTCTTCGTGTATTTCTGCATACTTTGATTTGCGGGAGTGGGGGTAGCTCTGCGCGTGCCGACACACTGGTATGGTCGATGGCTCAAGATATCATCAATGCTGTACACCGGGGTACCATCAGAACATCGAAGCATGTCCTACTTCCGTGGGTCATGAAAACGCTCACCGGTAATACAGAGGTCATCAGAATATTGAATCGACTCGGGCACGGATGTTCGTACACAGTTCTGGAAGAAATCGAGACAGCGCTATGCATAGACAAATTAGCAAGTGTGGAGAAAGATACAGTACCACTTCCGTCACATGTGCACCCTTCGGTCCCGACTGTATTAGCATTCGATAACATCGACAGGCTAGAGGAATCGCTGAGTGGTGGCGGAACATCGCATCGCGTCAACGGTATCATCGTCCAACCGAAGTCGCAGTCGTGTTTGCCGCCCCAACCTCCATCGGCAGTATCCAAAGCAGATAAGAAGCGATCTATCCCGTCATCCAGCGATTTAGTTCCAATATACAGCGGTGGGAAACGAGAGGGCCCACCTGCAATCAAGCCTGCAGATCTTTCTGACACTCTTGCAGGCGCAACATCCCTTGCGCAGCGCCGAAATCACGTATGGATTATGACTCGCATGCTGGAACCATGCGACCAGACAATCAGTTCGTGGACTGGTTTCAACATCATGACTAGAGATCGTGTTCAGGTGACGGAAGATGTAGTTGGCTACCTGCCGACTATAAACGCGCCTGCCACAGATATGGCAACAGTGCAAGAAATCCTCAGAGAAGCTCTGAACATCATGTCATCACTTCAGCTTGAGCGTATACCGGTGGTGCTAGACCAGGCACTATTTGCTAAGGCGACCGAAATAGCATGGAAAGATGTCGATCGATATGGAAGAATCGTGCTCATGATGGGGAACTTCCATACCATCTGTAACTTCATGTCGAGCATTGGGAAAATGTTTGGAGATGCAGGCCTTCGGGATGTAGCTGTTGAGTCAGGAGTAATCGCTGAAGGTTCCATCAACAGGGTTCTGGAAGGCAAGCAATACAACCGTGCTGTGCGACTCCACAAGTTGATGTACGAGGCACTAATGCGCATCATTTGGAAGGGCTTCCAGGTGTGGATAGAAAGCAATCATCCTGACAAGGAACCCCAGATTCGAAGCACTGACCTCAAAATTCGCAGCATCAAGGAGGATGTTTGCCACGAGACTCGCTGCTGCTCTCGATGATGATTCATGTGTACAGAGCTTTGACATGTTCGCGAAATACCTACATTTTCTGCGAACCAAACATGGAGACCTGGCTCGCTTCTGGATGATGTATATTGATATGGTAGAGACCCTGCTGGGGTTGATTCGTGCGGATAGAGAAGGCGACTGGATGCTTCACTTGGCTTGTGTCAGAAGAGTGATCCCTTGGTGTTTCGCAATGAACAAGGTGAACTATGCTAGATATCTACCAGTGTACTATGCACAGATGACGCAACTCCACGAAACATGCCCCGAGTTGTACAGGCATTTCAATCAAGGCTACTTCTCCGTACAGCTTAGACCAGGGAATCCATTTGCCAGAATCGCTGTTGATCAGACAACAGAAGAAACAGTAAACAAAGATACGCAAACAGCTGGAGGAACACGAGGTTTTAGTCTTCGACAAGGGGCTGTGTCACGATACTATCTAACTGCAGAAAATCGGGCTACTGCACTGAGGCAACTACGAGAAACTATCCTTGTGAATGGCAGCGACACATCTCACGCCAAGCACCCTGACTTGTCTACTTCTCGCATCAAACGTGATGAGTCTGGCGTCACAGCTATCTGTGATCTACTGGAAAATGACTGGACCAATCCATTCGCCGATGATCCGTCATGTCTTCTCAGTATATCTACCGGAGCGGCTGCGAGGGAGGACGTTTCTAATGACCTACTCAACACCCTGCAAAAGGGGGAAGCGGCGTATCAAAGCTTCCAGAAACGTCTTGAAGAGGGAACAGGCTTTCATGACACATTGAACAAGCTAAACTTGAAGACCTTTGGTAAGATCAAGCAGAAAGTTGTGAAGGGCACAAACAAGGAGATCGTCCTGAGAGCTGACAGACAACTGTTTGCCACCATGATACTCATCGCCAAGACAAGGAACCTCGACATGCAACTTGTCCTTTGTCACCCACTAGGGCCGTTACCATGGTCTTTGGCAAACGTTGATGGGTCAATGAAAAAAACGAACAAAGCTGCACTTGCGAAACACATGGAAGGTCTTGTGGAACCAGCCGAGAGCGTTGACAAGCGAAGTGCAACAATAATTGATGCGATGGCTCTCATACAAAAGATGCATGGCGAGAACGACACGTTCGAAGAACTATCTGACCGCATCCTTGCTGCAGCGCTTCACGCTGGTCAAGGCAGTGAGCGCATCGATGTTGTCTTTGACACATACACAGAAGAATCCATCAAAGCAGCTGAGCGTGTGAACCGCGGTTCAAATGAAGGCATCAGTTTCAGCGAGATCAGACCCGCACACAAAATCATGAACTGGCGGCGTCTCCTTGCTTGCAGCCAGACAAAGGAGAAACTGGTTGTGTTTCTGGCGGAGTCGTGGAAACATGAAACAAATCGTGAAAAGCTAGGCAACAGAACACTGTATGTCACCTGTGGTGAAAAATGTGTGGTACTGACCCGCGATAGGTGGAAGTTGGTGCAAGCACTCGAATGTAGTCACGAGGAAGCAGACACGCGTATGTTTCTCCACGCAAAGCACGCCGCTACCCACTACAAGACGATCATCTTAGTGGCAGATGACACCGACGTTCTGATCATCAGTCTTCATCTCAGCAGAACCATCGATAGTCAGCTCTTCATCAGACGAGGAACAAAGGTTCGAGTCAGAATGATCGACGTTGGAAAGTTGGCTGCGGTATTGGGGTCTGGAGTTTGCAGTGCATTGCCAGGGCTTCATGCATGGAGCGGGTGTGACACTGTGACTGCTCTGGCTAGCCAAGGAAAGATAAAGGCTTTGAAGCTTGTGCAAGCGAATGAGCTGTATCTTCAAGCATTCACAGATCTGGGATCTTCGTGGAATGTACCAACAGACGTCTTCAATAGCATTCAGGCCTTCACGTGTCAGCTGTACGCCAAGAACACGAAGATCGTCGGTGTTAATTCGCTCCGTTATCACATGTTCTGTGCAAAGAAGGGCCAGATCGAATCTGGACAATTGCCGCCTTGTGAAGACTCCTTGATGCAGCATACGCTTAGGGCCAACTATCAGGCGGCTATCTGGCGACGCAGCCTTGAAAACCTACCAGACGTCCCAACACCATCAGCAGGACATGGTTGGGAACTCGATGATGGCGGTTCGCTCACAATCCGATGGATGGCGGGTCTACCAGCTCCAGATGTCGTCTTGAATCTCATCTCATGCACATGCAGAAGGACGTGTCGACCGTCAGATTGCTCCTGCATACTGAATGGGTTGAAGTGCACTGTTGTGTGTAAGCTGCAGGGATGCTCCAACATGGTGCAGGATGATGCTATCGTGGCTCAGGATGCCAATGACTGATGGCGACTCTGATGATTAACTTTGTGTGCACTGTATATTGTATAGCATATGTTGTTCTCTATTATAATGCAGGCCAAATTGCCTGAAAATCTTTATAGACAGATAAACGGTTTAGCAAAATGTATAATTTGGAAGATCATACCGGTGTTATTTGACTAAAACATGACATGTTCAATGATACCTCCGCTTGCTTATTAGGAATATACATCGTATGGTGTTAAAATCAGCTCCATACGTCTTTCCAAACTCTAGTAATGAATAATTAATATAATTGGCGGCCATTTTGAAATCCAAGATGGCCACCAAAGTGCAGATTTCCTATGTAACAATTTCCGCCTGCTTATTAGATATCGTATGGTGTTAAAATCCTCTCCGTACGACATTCCTAACTTGCGTTATCGTCAGAATAGATAATGCCAGCGGCGGCCTAAGTCATTTTATGCCTCTTTACATTTATTTGTTGTAAACTCGTGGTGGATGATATGTTTTAGTTTTTGAGTTATTTTTATAGACAGATAAACGGTGTAGCACAATGCATAATTTGGAAAATCATACCAGTGTTGTTTCACTAAAAAAAGTACAAGTCTAATAATAAAATATTGAAAAATATATGATTTTTTTTCGATAATTGATTTTTATAATAATTAATCTAAAACAAAATGCTTCATATTATTTTTTATTTAGACGGTACACATCGGACGTATATTTAGTCGTCAACCGCACATCGATAGCTAGTATAGAAGTCCAGATACACGTGCAACAATGTACCCCACCAAATGGGCATTTTCGAGCTGGGTGGTTTCAAAGATGGCGTCCATCCGGGCACTAAGCTACCGTTCTCAGATGTCCATCACACCTTTTCTGACACTTGAGACATTGGTCTAATGGAAAATCATAATGAGAATTACTCCCCCCGCCGGAGCATTACTTTTGGTCTGGCTCAAGGACTACAACCTGCCTGCGGTGAGTGAGTGAAAGGCCCTCGGTGTTGAATACATCGCAGGAGATTCCAATGATTCTGAAAGCTTTGGCCTCAACAGCGTGAAGCCGAGCAAGGTGTGAGGCAGGAGCACCAGCCCAGAGGGGGGAACAGTATTCCATTGAGCTGCGGATGAAAGCCTTGTATGTGGTGAGGAGCTCAGGTGTGCCAAGGAAGGACTTCGCACGACGGAGGATGCCCAGTCGGCGACTGGCTTTGGAGGCCAGCTTGGAAATGTGGTTTTACCAAGAAAGATCATGGCAGATAGTGAGACCCAAAAGCTTGAGCGACAGAACTTCTTGGAGAGGATTGTTGAGAAAGTAGATGGGAGGGTTGTCCAGTCGGTCCTTTCGGAGAGACATTGTAAGAGTGTGAGATTTGTCAGGATTGAAAGACATGTTCCACTTGTTTGACCAGTCTGTGATTTTGTCCAGGTCTGCAGAGAGTGAGGAGGCTGCAGACTGCCGATCTGAGGGATGAGGAATGGAGCGACAGAGAGTAGAGTCATCAGCAAAGAGATAGAGAGGATTTTCAAGAGAGTCAGAGAGATCATTTATGAAGACCAGAAAAAGCACAGGGCCCAGAACACTACCTTGGGGAACTCCAGCCTGAACAGGAAGAGGAGATGAGAGAAACCCATTCAGGGCCACACGTTGACTACGACCAGAGAGGAAGTCCGCCAGCCATGCGTGGAGACCCGCTCCATGGATACCAAATGACTCCATTCCATGATTCCATGGAGAGACTCCATGGATACCAAAGGAGGAGAGTTTGGTGAGCAGAGCAGGGTGCCAGACCGTATCGAAGGCACGTGAAATGTCAAGGGAGACAGCTCTAATTTCCTGTTTGGCATTGAGGACCTCCATCCATTGTTGAGAAAGCAGAAGCAGCATGTCCAGAGTAGAGTGACCAGGTCTGAAACCAAATTGATGATCAGAGATCAAGCCATTGGAGAAGAGGAAAGATTTAATATCTGAAGCAATGATGGATTCCATGACTTTGTTGATAATTGGGAGAAGGCTGATTGGTCTGTAGTTGCTGGGATCTGTTTTTGCACCTTTTTTGTGCAAACCAGTGATGTTGGCTGATTTCCAAGCAGATGGCAGATGACCTTGAGCAAAAGAGAGGGTGAAGAGAACAGAAAGAGGGAGTGAAAGAGCAGAAGAACATGATTTTAGGACCCGTGGGCTGATGCCGTCAGGACCAGTTGCAGAATCAGAGTCGAGGGTTGACAGAAACTTTTCCACCTTGTCAGGAGGAAAGGACACAGAGTCCAGGAGCAGCTGGGTACGACTGGGTACGGTGGGTACAGAGGGTACAGAGAGGGATGGGTTTAGGACACAAGATTTAGAGGCAAACACAGAGTTGAGGCATTCAGCTTTTTCACGTGCGGAGTCAGCCGTTAAGCCGTTTGAGGTGAGGGAGGGGATGGAGGGGGAACAAACACCAGAAACAGATTTGACCAGACGCCACCAGGATTTGGAAGAGGGAGACAGATAAGAGAGTTCGGTCTTGAGAATGGTGAGATATTGTTTCCTGGCTCTCCTGAGGGTGGACACACACTTGTTTCGGGCTTTGTGAAAGGAAATGAGATTTCCTTCCGTTGGATTTGCTTTCCACGAGACGAAAGCAAGTTGTTTCAGGGCAACAGCCTCACCACAAGATTCCGTGTACCATGGACGGGAGGAAGGGTATGACAACTGAA
Source organism: Myxine glutinosa (assembly GCF_964187855.1). NCBI lineage: Eukaryota > Metazoa > Chordata > Myxini > Myxiniformes > Myxinidae > Myxine > Myxine glutinosa. The sequence goes on along the minus strand of NC_136262.1, from coordinate 94,563,085 downwards.
GACGAGATGGTATAAATCTGTGCATGAGAGAGAGCAATTTACTTTGAAAGAATTCCCAGGATGAGTTGATGTCAGAGGCGGTAGAGATGGGAGACCAGTCCAGATGATTAATGGCTGCTTGAAGACCGTGCCAGTTGGCCTGAGTGAAATGCCAGACTCGTCGACGCTGAGGAGGCTCTCTGAGAATGGTCAGAGAGATGTCCACTTTGACAAGCACATGATCAGATGAGCCGATTGGAGCAGAAGAAGAGCAGCAGACATTTTCAGGGAAGTTTGTCATAACCAAATCCAGAAGAGAAGATGCTCCGTTGACTGAGATCCGGGTCGGGAAATTGACATTGTGTCAGTCCCAGTGAGTCGCAGAAGTCCTTTGCTGAAGAGCCATGGCTGGTGAGAGAGGTACCCACACCCAGCCAACTGGCATGGTGACAATTGAAATCACCACATATGAGGAAGAGAGAGTTGGGATGGGTAGATAGAAGTTGGTCCATATTATCAGACAGTGAGATGTAGATGGAGTCATCGCTGTTTGGTGGACGGTACAACACACATATGAACAAAAGGTGGGAGCGAAGGGGAAGCCGTAGCCAAAGGTATTCCTGGGGGTGAGGTGGAGAGAGGGCAGTGGAGGGCGAGTGAGGAAGAGAGTTTTTTATAAAGATAGCAACCCCACCTCCAGGACAAGGCTCAGGTCTATCATACCGGAGGAGGGAGTAACCTGGGAGAGATACCAAGGCATCAGAGACATCATGAAGGAGGAAAGTTTCTGTTAAGCAGATCACATCTGGTTTTATCAGAAGCAACCTGTATGGAGAGGTCAGTCAAGTTTGAGCGAAGGCCCCGGATGTTTGAGGTCCATACTGTTAAAGATGAGGAAGGGGGAGCATCGGGTCCAGAACAGGGGGGGGGGGGGAGGGGTAGGGTAAGATGTGGAAGAGGAGGAAGAGGTAGGGAGAGCTGTTGAAGGTGTGTCAGAGATTTCAGAGATTTCAGGATAGCTTGGAGAAAGGGAAGAATGGGGCGGACAAAAGGTTTGATGGAGATTGGGTGAGGCACAGTGAGGTGTTATTTGAGGAGGGGGAAGAGCGAGGCAGAAGGTTTGGGGAGATGAAGGTGAAAGTTGGAAGGGGGAAGAAGCAGGGAGGATGCTTTGAGGAGGAGGGGTGAGAGGGGAGTCTAGGAGGGGAGGAGCGAGGGAGAGTCTCGGAGGGGAAGGGTGTGGGGGGAGTTTAGGAGGGAGGGGAGGGAAGGGGCAAGGGGGGAGATTTGAAAGGGATGGGTGATGGGGAGGATTTGGAGGGGAGGGGTGAGATTGGATTTTGAAAAGTGTACGATTCATGGGAAACGAACATTTTTTGCAAAATGAGTTTGAGACCTTCGAGTCAAAAATACGTTTGAGGACACTGGAGGAGGGGTGGAGTTCTGGATAGTTTAGGGAATGTAGAAGGGAGGAACTGTAAGAGATGGTATTATATATATTTTTTGGAATGAATAGATTTGGTGAGCAAGACGAAAGCATCCTTTTGTAGGAAAAGAAGAAAAGGGTGTTATAATATATGAGAGAAAATAGTTGTTCAGGGGAGAGATTATACATTTCTAACCGTGTGATCGCGAACGAAGAACGAACTAACATAAAGAACAACAAATAAACGAATAAGACCTGGGAAGGAAATATTTTTTTGGGGGGTTTTTTTTTTTTTTTGTGAGTACAGATATTAAACAAGGAGGTACGGGGTGTACGACTGGTACGAAACAGAGAACGAAAAATAATTTCAGCGCATTCGACGAATCGCTGAGAGAAAAATGAAACCACAAGGTCGGAGACGGTACGGTAGTCTAAGCCTACGAGTACTAGGCCGCAGAATACTCGATACCATTAACCGACGATTGTGTATACATGTACGAAAAATTAGCACCGAAAATTTACCAAAAGATACGCTATAGGTACACACACCGAAAGATAGATACAGTCTCGACAAAAACACGATTGTGATAGATCACTTAGCTTCGAGAGCGTGAGCGCATGGAGCAGCTTCGAAAAGACGTGACCTCGCCGTGATCTCAACACTGCGGTAATAGGGGGGTTGAAGGCGACACAGAAGGAGATAAAGAAAGAATTAATAGCGACGAAGAGGGAATGTCAGATGGTACACGAGGAGTTGACGAAGAGGTTGGACGAGGTGACAGAGGCAATGGAAACAAAAGAACGGGAAGTCAGGACGCACATAGAAACGACCAAGGTGGCGCTAGAGGAAGAAATTGAAGGGGCGCACCGGGAAATATAGGAGGTAAAACAAAAACTAGAGGAAGTGGAAGAGGGGGTAAGTGAAATTAAAAAGAGACGGAGGGAGACTAAGAAGGAGCTAAAGGAGGAGGTAATGGAATTGGTGCAAGGTCTGTGCTCACAGCGTGATGATGTGCTTACTAACCAAATAAAGAGTTTGCAGGTGGCGGAGGAGGAGCGAAGAAGAGGTGCCGAACTTCACAGATCTGTTCAGCACTAAAATGTCCTTTTGGAATTTGCGATAGGGCACGTGGTTTGGCAGATATCGTTAATTAAACGAAAATATTTTTAAAAAATGGATATCTTGTTTATTCTAGAGTTCTCCTCAAGCCGCACCGTGCGCCTTCATCCTCGTCTGTGAAAGTCAAAAGCGCGACACAGCGCGCGCTTTTGGGAGGGGTGGAGCCAAGCCGAGCAACATATATATACACAAAGAATTAAGTTAAGCACCCCCCCCGTTTTTTTACAACCTCGCACATTACAAGTTTGTTGTCGTCAAAACAGTGTAATATACCCATGATATTGCTATATTTTCTGGAGAAGTGATATTATGGTCACATAAAAACATAACAATCATGCCGTTTTCAATATTTTATTCTGAATAATTTAAGGTGAAATTTTTTGGGAATTTTAGGCATATTTTCACCTCAATTTAAGTATGGAGCCATAGGTCCATCACGGACAGTGTGGATGACGTTTATGTTTTCTAACGTACAGTCATTGTTCTGAGAAGACCTCTAGCGATCTTTGCGTCAATAACGTGTGTAGGACCCACGTGATCGGATCACTGACTCAACCCTACGTCTCATAGACCCTGTAAGCCGTCGTATGCGTTGCTGTGGCAGGTTGTTCCATTCCCGATGTAATGCACGTTCCAATTCATCCAGATTGGCTATTGGAGGGACCATCTTCGCAATTTGTCGTCCCAACATGTCCCAAACGTGCTCGAGGGGGTTCAACCTGCCACAGCAACGCATACGACGGCTCACAGGGTCTATGAGACGTAGGGTTGAGTCAGTGATCCGATCACGTGGGTCCTACACACGTTATTGACGCAAAGATCGCTAGAGGTCTTCTCAGAACAATGACTGTACGTTAGAAAACATAAACGTCATCCACACTGTCCGTGATGGACCTATAGCTCCATACTTAAATTGAGGTGAAAATATGCCTAAAATTCCCAAAAAATTTCACCTTAAATTATTCAGAATAAAATATTGAAAACGGCATGATTGTTATGTTTTTATGTGACCATAATATCACTTCTCCAGAAAATATAGCAATATCATGGGTATATTACACTGTTTTGACGACAACAAACTTGTAATGTGCGAGGTTGTAAAAAAACGGGGGGGTGCTTAACTTAATTCTTTGTGTATACACATCGATCATTGACCGTGAAACGGAAAATATAATAAATTACTGATATTTAGCGACTCGAAAGGTTCTTTATCAACAACTTATTTTCTCGTGCTTCTGCTGACCTGTCTGCAAGGTGTATAAATCGAAGTCCCGAGTGCGAATCACAGGTGAGCCCGTCCTGAGGTAATTAGCGATTGGGAACGATTCAGAACCTGTGGGTAAATAACCCTTTGGTAATTTCCCCAACAGTTTTCCAGACGACAGACTGCCGGTAGGGGACATGTATTGCAGTGAAATACTCAGAATGTTTGTTTTATCTATTATTCTTCAGTATTTGTTTGACATTTTGGTTGTTATATCCCATAAGATAAGAGTTGTAGAAGAGCAAAGATTTCACATGAACAACATTGAAGTAATATATTTTAGCAGGAGCTTGTGAAATGTCCAAGGACGCTGTGCCTCCTCCTCACCTCAGTCTTTAACCACATAATGTCAAAGTTTTGAAAACTCAGTGGTCTTCTTGCAAATGTCCTCTCGCAAAATTTAAATTCCATTGCGGAGGGGAGAGAGAGAGGATAGGGGAGGAGTGAGAGGTGGGGGAGTGAGAGGTGGGGGAGTGAGAGGTGGGGAGTGAGAGGTGGGGGAGTGAGAGGTGGGGGAGTGAGAGGTGGGGGAGTGAGAGGTGGGGGAGTGAGAGGTGGGGGAGTGAGAGGTGGGGGAGTGAGAGGTGGGGGAGTGAGAGGTGGGGGAGTGAGAGGTGGGGGAGTGAGAGGTGGGGGAGTGAGGTGGGGGAGTGGGTAGAAGAAATGTGGGTAGAGGGATTCCGAAGAGGGGAGGGTCGGGATGGGGAGGAGAAGGAGGAGAGAGAAGAGGGTGAGGGAGGAGAGAGCAAGAGAAAAGGGGTGGAGCAGAAGAGAGGGGATGGGGAGACGAGAGGGGAGGGAGAAAGGAGAGGGGGTGGAGTGGAGGGAGAGCAAAGCCTCACTACATGTCACGATACTGTACACACCAGGAGGGAGGAGTGGTCTGAGGAGGGGATTCAGAGGGTGGGGCAGGGTGGGAAAGATAGTGAAAGGGGTCGGGAAGAGAGAGGGGGAGGGAGAAAGGAGGAAGAGAGAACGAAGCCTCACCACTTGTCACTATACTGTCGTCAAAACTGAACCGATTCTCACAAAATTTGTTTTACCAGGGAGTGTATTGACCTCAGTGACTATGAAAACCAAAACAGAAATTGAGTTGGAGTTAAAAAATAGTCTGTGAGGTGCTGAAGAACATTTGGAGCCATCGCGATAACAATGACAAAGCGAGAATGATGCGGCTCCTGAATGCCGAACGTTAAGTCATTAAAGGTTGTAAGTTAGTCAAAATTCATCAGATTTTCACCAAATTTGTTGTAGTTTAGCGTGCAGCCACTCCTGCAACCACCAAAACAGAAATCAAATCAAAGGAAAAATGTAATATAATCAAAGGAAAAATGTAATATAATCAAAGGAAAAATGACAATGATCATCATTTCCCACCTTAAATCCTTAAGGTATTAGGCTTCAGGTTAGTGAAGAATTCACAGAATCGCGGATAAACGCCGGGAGTAACCACAAATCTTACCGGTGTTTGGCTTTGAGTTAGTGAAGAAAGTCACAGAAGCGTGGACAAACAGCGGGAGTAATTACGACTCCCTATAAGTTGCATCTATGGGGAGGAGGAAATTCTTCCCCAGAAAATGCTTTGTTGAGTGCGGTGAGAAAAGTGGCGCTATTGTTGTGAAATCACTGGTATGTAGATTACCTCCGGAAGTGACAGCACTTCCCACAAGCTCAGTGGCTGTGCTTATGTAGTTTAATAGTTTTGTGGTGTGTATGTGTATGCATGCGTTGCAGCTCCACTCTGAACCTTAGCTCATGTTTAAAAAATGAAAAAACGATGGTATTCTTAGAATACTTACCCTGCTTGGCGCGAGCCAACTCTTCTGTTTTAGATCGTTTTTTTTCTTTGATCCAATATGGCTGCCACATAACGTAAGCGATTACATCATAAATTCATATTCTCTAATATAATTGTTCATCACGCATAGATCACGCTCAATACATTTCAAACTGATCAGACTAAGCAGTGTCCATACTTGTCATAATTACGACACCAATGACGTCATCATTAACAACATCTATTCCCCATGTGGAGTTCTTTACAATGAGCCACGTTTCAATTTTTTCCATCGAGCGGATTTGGCGATAGAGGTATAACATTTTTCAGTTTTTCCAAGATGGCGCCTGTACAACGTGACCTATTGCATCATAATTATCATTAAAATATTCTACAGGAAAAGGCGCTTCTATGGTGACAATTTCGTGTACATCAGACTAACAGTTGCAGAGAAAAAAAATTCATACTGATCAGATGAAGCGCTATACTTGTCGAATAATGACGTCATAACGAAGGCACCGATGTCATCATCACTAACACGTATTATTCCCCATGGGGAGTACTTGACAATGAGCCATGTTTTAATTTTTCCATTGAGTGGTTTGGGAGACATAGTGTGACGTTTTTCAAAGATGGCGTCCATACCACGTGACCTATGACGTCATACTTATTAATAATAAAAAATCGGCAGGCAGAGGCACTCCTATGGTAAAGTTTCATGTCAATCGGACCAACGGTTGCCGATAAAATGAATTTTAAAAATGCAGACACGTACGCCATACGTACGCAAGTACGCAACCGAATGCCTAACCCTGCTTTTCACTTCGCGAGTGCGAGAATGGGATACATATGTCAGGGTGGGATGACGTATGTATGCATATCATTCCTGCCTCCTTAAGTCAAATAGCAGGCTGGTCAGCCTGTTCGTGGAAGATTTGGACCAAAAACTTTCCATGGCTGACCCAACAAAAAGGTAATTGCCATTAAAGAAGAAGAAGTAGTCGTAGTATATGTGCACATATTACCTCTTAACTGTTGTGGATCCAATAACCCATGTGCCACACCAGCAATTGCTGTAAAAATCATGACTAACAGTAGGTGCCAGTTAGAGTTGCGATTTGGATATTGTACCACACAGACCGGCTTGCCAGCTCAACGTTTTGGAGGATTCCATTCTGAGCTGATGGCGGCCATCGAGTCAGGAACTTACCATTGATTTGATTCACTTCCTAAGGAACAAAGGGTTCTAAAGGAACCCTTCAGGTTGACTGATACTGTGGTTCACAGTGTGGCAGCTGACACTGCATTAGCAGTGGGCGGTTCTGTGTCATTCACAAAATGCAACTAAGCCGGATGTTGCATTTAACTTGCCTATGTTTGTTTTTAATACGTCTTGATTCGTATGCGTGCCATCCCTCCAACTTTCTGTTTGTACTGCAGATTTGTTCAAAGTAGTCCGACACTTCACCCCGATACATACGTAATAAATAGATGGATCCTAGTCTAATTAAACTGTTTTTTAACCAGTTCTAATGCTCAGCACGGAAAGTCGTTTTATTAATTTTTCTCACCCTTACTCTTACATTTTCCCTTCAAACAAGACGACGTGTTTAATATTTGTACCAGAATGTATGTAAACTAATGTTTTGATATTTGTGAAATGGGTACAAACATCTGATTCGATATTTTTAGTGTGGATGTGTCACAATTTTTCACCATGTTTACAAAGGGTGGGGAGGAGAGGTGTGTGGGCATGCGCGTGTGTGCGTGTGCACATGTGTGTGTAGGTTCTTGGACAAGACCCAGGTTCTAAAATCGGTCTAGGTTCAGGTTTAGGAATCTGTAAGTCATCAATTCATCAGCAATATTTTATGAATACAATCTCAAACGTTTGTTTGGTTATAACTTACCTGACATTACTATGTGAGATACTCCATCTTATGTTTCAACAATCATGTTGTCTCCATAGTACTGTGATCGATCTGCCAAAGTGACAAATCGTTGTGGCCATTTTTCATACATAGCGTAACAATTATTCTGTGCAACATCAGTGGTGTGCACGTCCAGCCGCCAATGTGCCTACTCCTCCTCACCTCGCTCTTCAAGCATGTGATGTCAATGTTTTGAAAACTATATGTGAGTCTTCTTCCATGTGTCCTCAAACAAAATGTAAAAAAAAAAATTTTTTTTTTTTTTTTTTTTTTGTATACTGAATCGAGGCTCGTGAAAGAGCTAACATTTATTTCACAAACAAATCAACCAGACAAACAAAATATACAAAAAGAGGGAGCGGAAGACAAGATGGGGAGAGAAGGGGAAGCACACAACCACAACATTTGAGAGCAGGGAGAAGTGTGGGAGGGAGAGGGCTTGGGGGCAGGAGGCGTGGGAAGGGGAGGGGGGGGGGGGGGAGAGGTATAAAACAAGGGGAACGAAATTAATGGGGGTAGAAAAGATCAAGGTTTTGGATGGGGGAGGATAAGAGATGGTGGTGAACAGCTGTTTTAAAGACCTGGAGGGTGGAGTGGGATTGAAGAGAGTGAGGAAATTTGTTCCAGAGGTGGGAGAAAAGAGGAATGAAGGAGTGAAGGTGAGCAGAAAGTCTTGATTTTGGCAGTTTAACCATAAGAGGGTTGCAGGCAGATCTTGTGCGACCTGTAGGAATATTTGGGGGACAGAGCCCAGAGAGCGCTGGGGGGGCAAGGCCAGAGAGGAGTCGGTAGAAGACGGAAAGACCACCAACCTGCCTGCGGTGAGTGAGTGAAAGGCCCTTGGAGTTAGCTTCATCGCGGGAGATTCCAATGATTCTGAACGCTTTGGTTTCAACAGCGTGAAGACGGGCTAGGTGTGAGGCAGGAGCACCAGACCAGAGGGGAGAGCAGTATTCCATAGAGCTGCGGATGAAAGCCTTGTATGTGGTGAGGAGCTCAGGTGTGCCAAGGAAGGACTTCGCACGACGGAGGATGCCCAGTCGGCGAATGGCTTTGGAGGCCAGATTTGAAATGTGGTTTTCCCAGGAAAGATCATGGCAAATAGTGAGACCCAAAAGCTTGAGTGACAGAACTTCTTGGAGAGGATTATTCAGAAAGTGGATGGGAGGGTTTTCCAGTCGGTCTTTTCGGAGAGACATCGTAAGAGTGTGAGATTTATCAGGATTGAAAGACATGTTCCATTTGTTTGCCCAGTCTGTGATTTTGTCCAGGTCTGCAGAGAGTGAGGAGGCTGCAGACTGCCGATCTGAGGGATGAGGAATGGAGCGACAGAGAGTAGAGTCGTCAGCAAAGAGATAGAGAGGATTTTCAAGAGAGTCAGAGAGATCATTGATGAAGACCAGAAAAAGCACAGGGCCCAGAACACTACCTTGGGGAACTCCAGCCTGAACAGGAAGAGGAGAAGAGAGAAACCCATTCAGGGCCACACGTTGACTACGACCAGAGAGGAAGTCCACCAGCCATGCATGGAGATTTCCATGGATACCAAAGGAGGAGAGTTTGGTGAGCAGAGCAGGGTGCCAGACCGTATCGAAGGCACGTGAAATGTCAAGGGAGACAGCTCTAATTTCCTGTTTGGCGTTGAGGACCTCCATCCATTGTTGAGAAAGCAGAAGCAGCATGTCCAAAGTAGAGTGACCAGGACTGAAACCAAATTGATGATCAGAGATCAAGCCATTGGAGAAGAGGAAAGATTTCATATCTGAAGCAATGATGGATTCCATGACTTTGCTGATAATTGGGAGAAGGCTGATTGGTCTGTAGTTGCTGGGATCTGTTTTTGCACCTTTTTTGTGCAAAGCGGTGATGTTGGCTGATTTCCAAGCAGATGGCAGATGACCTTGAGCAAAAGAGAGGGTGAAGAGAACAGAAAGAGGGAGTGAAAGAGCGGAAGAACATGATTTTAGGACCCGTGGGCTGATGCCGTCAGGACCAGTTGCAGAATCAGAGTCGAGGGTTGACAGAAACGTTTCCACCTTGTCAGGAGGAAAGGACACAGAGTCCAGGAGCAGCTGGGTACGACTGGGTACGGTGGGTACAGAGAGGGATGGGTTTGGGACACAAGATTTAGAGGCAAACACAGAGTTGAGGCATTCAGCTTTTTCACGTGCGGAGTCAGCCGTTAAGCCATTTGAGGTGAGGGAGGGGATGGAGGGGGAACAAACACCAGAAACAGATTTGACCAGACACCACCAGGATTTGGAAGAGGGAGACAGATAAGAGAGTTCGGTCTTGAGAACGGTGAGATATTGTTTCCTGGCTCTCCTGAGGGTGGACACACACTTGTTTCGGGCTTTGTGAAAGGAAATGAGATTTCCTTCCGTTGGATTTGCTTTCCAGGAGACGAAAGCAAGTTGTTTCAGGGCAACAGCCTCACCACAAGATTCCGTGTACCATGGACGGGAGGAAGGGTATAACAACTGAAGACGAGATGGGATAAATCTGTGCATGAGAGAGAGCAATTTACTTTGAAAGAATTCCCAGGATGAGTTGATGTCAGAGGCGGTAGAGATGGGAGACCAGTCCAGATGATTGATGGCTGCTTGAAGACCGTGCTAGTTGGCCTGAGTGAAATGCCAGACTCGTTGACGCTGAGGAGGCTCTCTGAGAATGGTCAGAGAGATGTCCACTTTGATAAGTACATGATCAGATGAGCCGATTGGAGCAGAAGAAGAGCAGCAGACATTTTCAGGGAAGTTTGTCATAACCAAATCCAGAAGAGAAGATGCTCCATTGACTGAGATCTGGGTCGGGAAATTGACAGATTGTGTCAGTCCCAGTGAGTCGCAGAAGTCCTTTGCTGAAGAGCCATGGCTGGTGAGAGAGGTACCCACACCCAGCTAACTGGCATGGTGACAATTGAAATCACCACATATGAGGAAGAGAGAGTTGGGATGGGTAGATAGAAGTTGGTCCATATTATCAGACAGCGAGATGTAGATGGAGTCATCGCTGTTTGGTGGACGGTACAACACACATATGAACAAAAGGTGGGAGCGAAGGGGAAGCCATAGCCAAAGGTATTCCTGGGGGTGAGGTGGAGAGAAGGCAGTGGAGGGCGAGTGAGGAAGAGAGTTTTTTATAAAGATAGCAACCCCACCTCCAGGACGAGGCTCAGGTCTATCATACCGGAGGAGGGAGTAACCTGGGAGAGATACCAAGGCATCAGAGACATCATGAAGGAGGAAAGTTTCTGTTAAGCAGATCACATCTGGTTTGTCAGAAGCAACCTGTATGGAGAGATCAGTCAAGTTTGAGCGAAGGCCCCGGATGTTTGAGGTCCATACCGTTAATGAAGAGGAAGGGGGAGCATCGGGTCCAGAACAGGGGTGGGGAGGGGTAGGGTAAGATGTGGAAGAGGAGGAAGAGGTAGGGAGAGCTGTTGAAGGTGTGTCAGAGATTTCAGAGATTTCAGAATAGCTTGGAGAAAGGGAAGAATGGGGCGGACAAAAGGTTTGATGGAGATTGGGTGAGGCACAGTGAGGTGTTATTTGAGGAGGGGGAAGAGCGAGGCAGAAGGTTGGGGGAGATGAAGGTGAAAGTTGGAAGGGGGAAGAAGCAGGGAGGATGCTTTGAGGAGGAGGGGTGAGAGGGGAGTCTAGGAGGAGAGGAGCGAGGGAGAGTCTCGGAGGGGAGGGGTGTGGGGGGAGTTTAGGAGGGAGGGGAGGGAAGGGGCAAGGGGGGAGATTTGAAAGGGATGGGTGATGGGGAGGATTTGGAGGGGAGGGGTGAGATTGGATTTTGAAAAGTGTACGATTCATGGGAAACGAACATTTTTTGCAAAATGAGTTTGAGACCTTCGAGTCAAAAATACGTTTGAGGACACTGAAGGAGGGGTGGAGTTCTGGATAGTTTAGGGAATGTAGAAAAGAGGAACTGTAAGAGATGGTATTATTATTTTTTGGAATGAATAGATTTGGTGAGCAAGACGAAAGCATCCTTTTGTAGGAAAAGAAGAAAAGGGTGTTATAATATATGAGAGAAAATAGTTGTTCAGGGGAGAGATTATACATTTCTAACCACGTGATCGCGTGCTCGCGAACGAAGAACGAATGAATAAATAAGAACAACAAATAAACGAATAAGACCAGGGAAGGAAATATTTTTTGGGTTTTTTTTTTTTTTGAGTAGAGATATTAAACAAGGAGGTATGGGGTGAACGACTGGGACAAAACAGAGAACGAAAATAATTGCAGCGCATTCGACGAATCGGAGAGAAAAACAAAACCACAAGGTCGGAGACGGTACGGTAGCCTAAGCCTACGAGTACGAGGCCGCAGAATACTCGATACGCATTAACCGACGATTGTGTATACATGTACGAAAAATTTGCACCGAAAATTTTCCAAAAGATACGCTATAGGTACATACACCGAAAGATAGATACAGTCTCGACAAAAACACAATTGAGAAAGATCACTTAGCTTCGAAAGCGTGAGCGCATGGAACAGCTTCGAAAAGACGTGACCTCGCGATCTCGTGACCTCGTGACCAACAATCTCATTGGGGGTTGAGATAGGAGGGGACAGGATTCGAGTAATCCCAGGAGACCAAAACCAGGCTCATAACGCATCATTTTGACACCAGTTTTTATAATCTGTTGGGAGTTTGCTCCCAGGATTTGTTCCAGGATATTCGCAGGAAGAATGAAAAGGTTGGCCTCATGTTGGTCCAGCTTTTAGGAAAAATAATAAAATGACAACAAAAAACACAAGCGGCCATTGAACTGATCTTTCCAATTGAGTTAGGAGTTATATGAGAAAAAGGCCATTGAGAGAGAGGGAGAGACAGAGAGAGAGACAGAGAGAGAGACAGACAGAGAGAGAGATTGAGCTTGAGATTGGCAAGAACTACAGGGTGCAAGACGGTCCACGCCCATGATATGTCCAAAGAGACAGCCCTGACCTTTTGATAATGATATTGGGCCTTCATCCATTTCTGAGAGAGAAGCAGCAATGTGTTCTGCATTGTCCAAAACATTTCTTCCCTCCTTAGGAAAACTCTCCCCAAAGAGCGAACAACAACAGTCCCTAGGAGTTGAGGGTAAAGTATATATTGTGTAAAACTTTTGTCCTTCACACGTTTCTCCATTGAGAAATGTCATTTTTAGCTCACCTGGAACGTAGTTTTGGGGAGCTTATGCGATGGCGCGTCGTCCGTCAGTCAGTCCATCAGTCCATAAACACTTGCAACTAACTTCTTCGAAACTACTGATGGGATTGTGACCAAACATGGCACAAATTATATTTGTTATTTCGCAACTAAAGTTTGTTCACGGCATAAAAAATATCGTGGTTTAAAGAGGTCTACCGGGGGTCAAAGTGGTTCCAAAGTTGACCCTTCAATATAGGAATTTGCTTTTTCCTCTGAAACTACACACACTATTTCGATGAAACTTAACCACAACCCTCATCACCTGTGATGCACCAACATTTGTTCACAGCATTAAGAAAATCGAGGTTTAAGGGGATCTATGGGGGGTCAATGTGGGTCCAGGTTTATCCCCCAAAATAGGTATTTGTTTTCTTCTCTGAAACTACACACACGGATTCGATGAGACTTGACCACAACCTTCATCACCCACAATATTCCAATATTTGTTCACGGCATTAAAAAATCGGGATATTGGGATCCGATGGGACCAATGATTTGGTTTCCCCCCGAATTTAGTTTGTTTTTGTAATAGAAAGGGGGGAAACACCAATAGCAGAGCGATAGTGAGAATGGGAGTGAGATCAAGGGAAGGGGAGAAGGACACATGGGGTGAACAAGCTGCTTACAAACACTCTGACCTAAGGCCAAAATTCACGGTCACACAAGATGCACTTTCTATTTCTGTGTTGATGGAATTCAACAGATAAGAGAGTTCGGTCCTGAGAACGGAGAGATATTGTTTCCTGGCTCCCCTGAGGGTGGACACACACTTGTTTCGGGCTTTGTGAAAGGAAATGAGATTTCCTTACGTTGGATTTGCTTTCCAGGAGACGAAAGCAAGTTGTTTCTGGGCAATAGCCTCACCACAAGATTCCGTGTACCATGGACGGGAGGAAGGGTATGACAACTGAAGACGAGATGGGATAAATCTGGGCATCAGAGAGAGCAATTTACTTTGGAAGAATTCCCAGGATGAGTTGATGTCAGAGGCAGTAGAGATGGGAGACCAGTCCAGATGATTGATGGCTGCTTGAAGACCATGCCAGTTGGCCTGAGTGAAATGCCAGACTCGTCGACGCTGAGGAGGCTCTCTGAGAATGGTCAGAGAGATGTCCACTTTAACATGCACATGATCAGATGAACCGATTGGAGCAGAAGAAGAGCAGCAGACATTTTCATGGAAGTTAGTCATAACCAAGTCCAGAAGAGAAGATGCTCCGTTGACTGAGATCCGGGTCGGGAAATTGACAGATTGTGTCAGTCCCAGTGAGTCACAGAAGTCCTTTGCTGAAGAGCCATGGCTGGTGAGAGAGGTACCCACACCCAGCCAACTGGCAAGGTGACAATTGAAATCACCACATATGAGGAAGAGAGAGTTGGGATGGGTAGATAGAAGTTGGTCCATATTATCAGACAGCGAGATGTAGATGGTCATCACTGTTTGGTGGACGGTACAACACACATATGAACAAAAGGTGGGAGTGAAGGGGAAGCCGTAGCCAAAGGTATTCCTGTGGGTGAGGTGGAGAGATAGCAGTGCAGGGCGAGCGAGGAAGAGAGTTTTTTTAATAAAGATAGCAACCCCACCTCCAGGACGAGGCTCAGGTCATTCCTCTAAGAAAGGTCTTTCTAATAGGTCTAAAAGGTCTAAAGGTCTAAAGAAAGGTCTTTCTAAAGAAAGGTCTTTCCCCCACCTCCAGGACGAGGCTCAGGTCTCTCTAATAAAGATAGCAACCCCACGGCATCAGCCCACGGGGCCTCTTTTGCCTCTAAATCTTGTGTCCCAAACCCATCCCTCTCTGTACCCACCGTACCCAGTCGTACCCAGCTGCTCCTGGACTCTGTGTCCTTTCCTCCTGACAAGGTGGAAAAGTTTCTGTCAACCCTCGACTCGGATTCTGCAACTGGACCTGACGGCATCAGCCCACGGGTCCTAAAATCCTGTTCTTCCGCTCTTTCACTCCCTCTCTCTGTTCTCTTCACCCTCTCTTTTGCTCAAGGTCATCTTCCATCTGCTTGGAAATCTGCCAACATCACCGCTTTGCACAAAAAAGGTGCAAAAACAGATCCCAGCAACTACAGACCAATCAGCCTTCTCCCAATTATCAGCAAAGTCATGGAATCCATCATTGCTTCAGATATGAAATCTTTCCTCTTCTCCAATGGCTTGATCTCTGATCATCAATTTGGTTTCAGACCTGGACACTCTACTCTGGACATGCTGCTTCTGCTTTCTCAACAATGGATGGAGGTCCTCAATGCCAAACAGGAAATTAGAGCAGTCTCCCTTGACATATCACGTGCCTTCGATACGGTCTGGCACCCCGCTCTGCTCACCAAACTCTCCTCTTTTGGTATCCATGGAAATCTCCACGCATGGCTGGCGGACTTCCTCTCTAGTCGTAGTCAACGTGTGGCCCTGAATGGGTTTCTCTCATCTCCTCTTCCTGTTCAGGCTGGAGTTCCACAAGGCAGTGTTCTAGGCCCTGTGCTTTTTCTGGTGTTCATCAATGATCTCTCTGACTCTCTTGAAAATCCTCTGTATCTCTTTGCTGATGACTCTACTCTCTGTCGCTCCATTCTTCATCCCTCAGATCGGCAGTCTGCTGCCTCCTCACTCTCTGCAGACCTGCACAAAATCACAGACTGGGCAAACAAGTGGAACATGTCTTTCAATCCTGACAAATCTCACACTCTTACGATGTCTCTCCGAAAAGACGGACTGGACAACCCTCCCATCCACTTTCTGAATAATCCTCTCCAAGAAGTTCTGTCACTCAAGCTTTTGGGTCTCTCTATCTGCCATGATCTTTCCTGGGAAAACCACATTTCAAATGTGGCCTCCAAAGCCAGTCGCCGACTGGGCATCCTCCGTCGTGCGAAGTCCTTCCTTGGCACACCTGAGCTCCTCACCACATACAAGGCTTTCATCCGCAGCTCAATGGAATACTGCTCTCCCCTCTGGGCTGGTGCTCCTGCCTCACACCTAGCTCGTCTTCACGCTGTTGAAACCAAAGCATTCAGAATCATTGGAATCTCCCGCGATGAAGCTAACTCCAAGGGCCTCTCACTCACTCACCGCAGGCAGGTTGGTGGTCTTTCCATCTTCTACCGACTCCTCTCTGGCCTTGCCCCCCCAGCTCTCTCTGGGCTCTGTCCCGCAAATATTCCTACAGGTCGCACAAGATCTGCCTGCAACCCTCTTATGGTCAAACTGCCAAAATCAAGACTCTGCTCACCTTCACTCCTTCATGCCTCTTTTCTCCCGCCTCTGGAACAAACTCCCTCACTCTCTTCAATCCCACTCCACTCTCCAGGTCTTTAAAACAGCTGTTCACCACCATCTCTTATCTTCCCCCATCCAAAACCTTGATCTTTTCTACCCCCGCTAATTTCACCCCAATTCTACTTTTTTGAAATACCAACTTCTGTCCTGGAAGTCATTGGTGTCCTTGTGTTTTATACTTCTCCCTCCACCCCCCCCCCTTTCCATGCCTCCTCCCCCCAAGCCCTCTCCCTTCCACACATCTCCCTGCTCTCAAATGTTGTGTTTGTGTGCTTCACCTTCTCTCCCCATCTTGTTTTCCGCTCCTGCTTTTTGTGTGTTTTGTTTGTCTGGTTGATTTGTTTGTGAAGTAAATGTTAGCTCTTTCACGAGCCTCGATTCAGTATACAAAAAAAAAAAATAAAAAAAAAATAAAAGAAGGTCTATCATACCGGAGGAGGGAGTAACCTGGGAGAGATACCAAGGAATCAGAGACATCATGAAGGAGGAAAGTTTCTGTTAATCAGATCGCGTCTGGTTTGTCAGAAGCAACCTGTATGGAGAGATCAGTCAAGTTTGAGCGAAGGCCCCGGATGTTTGAGGTCCATACTGTTAAAGATGAGGAAGGGGGAGCGGTAGGGTAAGATGTGGAAGAGGAGGAAGAGGTAGGTATTGCTGTTGAAGGTGTGTCAGAGATTTCAGAATAGCTTGGAGAAAGGGAAGAATGGGGCGGACAAAAGGTTTGATGGTGATTGGGTGAGGCGCAGTGAGGTGTTATTTGAGGAGGGGGAAGAGTGAGGCAGAAGGTTGAGGGAGATGAAGGTGAAAATTGGAAGGGGGAAGAAGCGGGGAGGACGCTTTGAGGAGGAGCGGTGAGAGGGGAGTCTAGGAGGGGAGGAGCGAGGGAGAGTCTCGGAGGGGAGGGGTGTGGGGGGAGTTTAGGATGGAAGGGGCAAGGGGGGAGATTTGAAAGGGATGGGTGATGGGGAAGATTTGGAGGGGAGGGGCAAGGGGGAAGATTTGAAAGAGATGGGTGATGGGGATGATTTGGAGGGGAGGGGCAAGGGGGTAGATTTAGAGGGGAGGGGTGATGGGGAAGATTTGGAGGGGAGGGGCAAGGGGGAAGATTTGAAAGGGATGGGTGATGGGGAAGATTTGGAGGGGAGGAGCAAGGGGGAATATTTGAAAGAGATGGGTGATGGTGAAGATTTGGAGGGGAGGGGCAAGGGGGTAGATTTGGAGGGGAGGGGTGATGGGGAAGTTTTGGAGGGAAGGGGTGATGGAGAAGATTTGGAGGGGAGGGGTGATGGGGAAGATTTGGAGGGGAGGGGTGAGATTGGATTTTGAAAAGTGTATGATTAATGGGAAACGAACATTTATTGCAAAATGAGTTTCTTGAGACCTTCGAGTCAAAAATACGTTTGAGGACGCTGAAGGATGGGTGGAGTGCTGGAGAGTTTAGGGAATGTATGAAAGAGGCACTGTAAGAGATGGATTTTTTTTTTGGAATGAATAGATTTGGTGAGCAAGTCGAAAGCATCCTTTTATAGAAGAAGAAGAAAAATGTGTTATAGTATACGACAGAATACAGTTCTTCAGGGGACAGTTTAAACATTTTTTAACAACGTGATCACGTGATCACGAACAACGTGGTCGAAGAACGAACGAACAAATAAGAACGAACAAACGGATAAGAACAGAGAAGGAAATATTTTTTTGGTTCTTTTTTTTTTTGAGTTGAGATTTTAAAACAAGGAAGTATGGGGTGAAAAGACCGGGAAAGACAGAGACCGAAAGTAATTGCAGCGCAATCGAAGAACCGCTGGGACAAAAACAAAGCCTCAAGCCAAGGTCAGACACGGTAGCCTACTAGTACTACACTAGGCCTCAGAATGCACGACACGAACTAACCGACGATTCTGTACACAGGTATGAAAAACCAACACCGAGAATCCTATTAAAGACACACCAATAGGTACATACACCGAAAGAAAGATAGAGTTTCGACAAAAACACAATTGTGAAAAATTACTTAACTTCGAAAGCGATCGTCTTTCAGTCTTTCAGTCTAGCTCTATCGTCTTTCAGTTGTTGAAAGGCAGCCTTAGCGGACAAGGTTAGTGGAAATTTTTTACATTCTACCAGTGGTCTGATCTTCTCTGAAAAACATGTTGCCCAATTGGAATAATGAGCCAACAGACCCACGGCTCGACACAACGCAGCGCGATCAACGGGAGAGGCCATATCGAGCAAAGGTTGCAGCCGAGCCGAATCAGGTAGTATCTCCCCTCCGGTCACGGTGTACCCCAAGATATCTACTGTTTTGACTGAATAGCGACACTTATCCTCGTTGAAGGTCAGATTGTATTTCTGAGCCATGTCCAAAAACCGCCGTAAGTTCGAGTCATGATGCACCTGATCCTGGTCGCAGACTGTGACATTGTCAACGTACACAAATACATCTTTTAGTTGCTCTCTGGATATAATGTCATCAATCACCTGTTGGAAGCACGCGACCCCGTTAGTGACCCTGAAGGGAATCCTACGAAATTGGTACAACCGTTGACCCGATTCGAAGGCGGTGTAAGGGCAATCTGTCTCCCTGATAGGTATCTGGTGATAAGCACTTTGAAGGTCCAAGGTGATAAATACCCTGGAGGTAGATACCTCCCTGACCATGTCTTCCATCTTGGGGAGTGGGTAGGCATCAAGTTGGGTAAATCGATTGATCATTTGAGAATAATTGATGACCATTCGCTTCCGGTGATTAGGGTGATTGACTACGAGCACTGGAGCCCTCCAAGGTGAGCTGCTTGGTTCGATGATACCCTCACGTAGCAGACACTTAGTCTCATCCACGATAAATTGAGCATCCGGGTGCGAGTATCACCGAGACTTCACAGTAATCGGACAGCAATTTGGTGTCAGACATGGGAACAGCAGGGGAGGCTCAATAGACATTTCCGCCAAACTACATACCGAGAAGACCTTAGGGGATTGCTCACCATTGAACTTCATCTCTAAACGCCTGTGCCGATTCAAGAAATCATGTCCCAGGAGAACATCGGAGCACAGATTCTGCAACACCAACATATTAACATGCGTATACAATATATCATTAGCCACCAAGTTCACCACACAAACCCCTTTTGAACTTTGCCATAGTGCTGCTGAAGCCATATACACACGCTGAGTGGCCGGAACAGTGGGCCATCCATGTCTCCTGACAAGATATTGGCTGACGTAGCTTTCACTGCTCCCAGTATTGATCAAGGCTTCAGCCGCTTCACCATTGATCACCACAGGTATCACCGCTCTCGCCAGGCCACGAGGCGCGACCCCATTGACAGGCACAGCTCTAGATGCACGCATGCCCGCGAGCGTCGTTCGTCTCGTCTTGGTCGAGCTACAGACTTTGGCAAAGTGTCCCTTCTTGCCACAACAATTACATATCACTTCTCAAGCAGGACACTGGCTCCTCGGATGTCATTGATTCCCGCAAAAAACGTTGCCGCTCCAGGAGTCATCACAGCCGTGGTAATCGGGCTACTCTCCTCAGCGTCCTGACTCTCGCGGAGGGGGGGCAGGCAAGCGTCAGCCCACTCGGGAGCTCTCTCCATGACAGAAACTGCGTCCGAGCATTTCTCGGCAGTCGCGGTGCTTGCCGTCAGATATTGATGTCCATGTGACTCAGATCGGACCTGGGCCAGTTGCAGAACCCTGGCCTGTTCATACGCAACCTGAAAGGTCATAGCCTCTTTCTCGAGCAGTCGCTGATGAATAGCAGGCGATTGGAGACCAGTAATGAAGGCATCTCGCATGAGGTCATCGGTGCCCTCGATGGTCATCCGAGCCGGCACCCCGCAGTTCCAGCCGAGTTGTCATAACACCTGCGTATACTGCTCCAATGTCTCAGCTGGTTCTTGCCTGCGTGTAGTGAGCAGATGTCGGGCGTAGATAGCGCTTCGTGGTTTCACGGAGGTCGGAGAGTGCTCGCAAGACCGCTACAGAATTGTCATAGGTCTCACAGTGGGAGAAATAGTCAAAGACATCAC
Organism: Myxine glutinosa; assembly: GCF_964187855.1. Classification (NCBI taxonomy): domain Eukaryota; kingdom Metazoa; phylum Chordata; class Myxini; order Myxiniformes; family Myxinidae; genus Myxine; species Myxine glutinosa. The sequence continues at coordinate 94,543,054 of NC_136262.1, read as the reverse complement.
TGGACATGTTGCAAATGAGGATAACCCGCTTCTGTCGGTCCGAGACGTCGGGTACGGCTTCCAGGTAGTTCCCTAAATGTCATATCCAGTGCGCCCATTGGTTTCTGGAATTGCTTGCATTCGGGTCTCCGTTGAACCTCTCGGGTTTGAATACTTTATCCATGGCACTTGAATGTCGAGATGGATTTCAATAAATTGTTATGAAATCAAGTCGAGACCTCTTTTCCAGATATGAGGCTTTGTTGAAATCTATCTCCACATACCCTATACCACAAAATAAAAAGATAATATTAGAACTACAGAGAAATAACCTAATAGCATTTCCCACTAATCTATAAGCAAGCGAATAACCATTTAACATTCCCCTTCATACCTTACTCAAGTGTCTGCTCACAGAATACATAAACGAAGCCAACAACTCTCCTCCTTCCTTCCCAGCATTCTGTTGTATCCACTTCTCAATGCCATCCCACAACTGAATCTTCTTCATATTTCATCACAATGCTCTTAACTCTTTTTCCTCTCTGTCTTACTGAGCTGATCCCTACCTCTCTGAAATGCACTGAGAGCTTGAATACCATTGGTTCAGACGCTTGCAAACCAACAAATTGGCGCATGATTGTCCGTGTAATGCCATGCTGGCCGCTTCATGCATGAAGAAAACCTATGGTGGGTATATTTCCAGACAAACCTCGAATATTAAATCCAATTGATCAAATGCGTCACTGGCCACATGACACCCGATACATAGTGCCAGGCAGAACAGTCTGCCCAATGCCTACACTGCACCAGTGTGATGCTCTAAAGAGGGTTAATTAAAAGAAAACATAGCATATTGAAAAATGAAACAACAAAGCCAAATTAAAGGATGACGTAGGGCAATCTAAACACAGTCCCTGGTGATATTGAGATAACAAATCTAAACACTCACACTAGACTAGGACATACATACTGAACTAATTAAATTATCCCTTCCCATAGGCCATTTTTAGTTCAAAATTATTTGGAGATTTTTTTGTTACAAACATGTTAGATGTGATCACCATTTTGCCGACACTTCCTGCAATTAATAGTAACTTGGATAAATAAATATGGGACCAATATATAGACCAACATCTGAAAACGCAATGTTGAGCATGGATAAAAGAATACCGTAGGAGAGGTAGAACTGTATCAGAATAGCATGGACTGCGTTACGTGTAGGAGTATTTTGATATACTAAGTAGAGAGAATGTCGCTGAAGTTTGTTTAATTGTGCATCATACGAGGGATGATGCTGTGCTAATTAGTAATAGGGTTTAAAGATAATTCTCCCCTGTGCGTCATGTCCTCTGTAATTTTTCCCTAACGTTTCTACTGATACACCTTTAAATTACAACCGCCGGCAAAATCCAAGAATGATCCGGTCGAACTGGGCCCGCCCCATGGACCGAATAAGGCGAAAGCCCCACGCAGAAGAGGCGGGGAATCAATGGGCAGAGAGGAAGACCGGCAGGCCACGCCTCGAGGGACATGATTGGCTCTCGCGGCGAGAGGAAGAGAGGTGCGCGTCTTCTGCGGGGATAAGAAGCTGGCCATTTTGTGTGCTGGCAGATTCTGTGTGTGCTTTGAGGCGAGTGAGAAGCCTTTGGCGGCAATCGAAAGAGGAGGTCTATTCCTGGGCTCACCAAAGAGCTGGAGGCCACGTTGTGCTCGCCCCGGCAGTGGAGGAGAAAGGGAGCCGTCTCCACGAGCTCGCCACAGGCTCGATAGGGAGCACCTTCGAAGCATGGCGGCTCCGCCATTTTCATTTCCCCGCATGGGTGGCTCAAGATCAACCTCCGCTCGCTTTACAAAAAGGCCCATTGGGACAAGCTAAGTGCCGGCACAAAAAGGGACATTTTACATTTTATTTTTGCTTTCCACTGTCGTGTTCTGTGAGTGGGTGTGTGAGGTACCTCTGTAGAAATTAGTTTTTACCTCAACATTTATTTTGTCCGCGTCGTATTTGCTTTATTTTCATGAAATAATTTGTGTTGCATTTTATTGTCGTTTATTTGTTGTGGTTTTGGAATAAACCTGTGTGCTCCGTTCAGTTAAACATCTCACATCTCTTCCTTCCCGTGTGCACTAAAAATAACCGTCATTTTTGGGAGTCGCCTCGGGAGTTACGGCTGGTTTGGTTATTTGTCCCCGTGTGATCTTAATCGCCAGGTGACGTGACTATATATATATATATATATATATATATATATATATATATATATATATATATATATATATATATATATATATTGTTACCGACGCGGCTTTAGATGTTATATTGACCGAGCGGTGGTGTATTTAACCGCGTCCGAACAGTTACTCCCCGATTAGAACCCGATTCCACCCGACGTTGACCAGATCGCCCCACAGATATTCAATCGGGAAACCTCTAAAGCGACCGAAAGAGAATGAAAAAGAAGAAGAAGAAGAATACGGAGGAAGAACAGATTTATTATACACACACAAGCAATGGATGGAAGAAGCAGTAACACAGCGAATCGTTAACTTACACTATTCATTTTTACTTAACCCCAAGACAACGAGCAGGACAGGACGTTCACACTTACACAGGGGATATTGCAGGCAGGTAGGGCTTGAGGTGGATTGCTTGAGAGGGAGGCAAAGTCGGGAGGCAGCAGCTCGCAATTCCTCGCGGTTTTGGCGGGAAAGCCCTCCGTCGTGTATCCGCTGCGGTAGACGTCACGCGCTGGTTCGGCACACCTGCTCCTCTTCTTGTTGTGGAGCGGTCTCCCTCCTTTCAGCGCGTCTCTCCAAAGCTGGTTTCCTTGCCGAGTACCTCTCCTCTTTGGCTTGGAGCGTTTCGCATCTCACCGCTCCTCTTGGTCCGCCTCTTTTCTCCTCTCCCAGGGTCATCTGGTAAAGCAGTCCCTTACAGTCGCTTTTATCACCTCGGGCGAAATCAAGCCGCCGGCTCCGAGGGCACGCCTACCGGGTCGCTCACCGCGGTGTTGATTGGCTGTTAGGGCTGGTTCACTCCTTCCCTCTTATGACGAGGTGGAGACACGCCTTTCTTCCCCAACCCTACCTCGTGGCCAATGGTGGTTTGAAGAAAACCGCCCAAAATGCGGAAGGCAATTGGAAGGGAGGTTTTGGGGAAATTGGAAGGGCCTACGCTTATTTTGTTTGATACAATGCAAAGTCAATCTAGTGGGAAACACATATTTAGCCTACATGGAATAAGGAAATACACTATTTAAAAGATATATCGTGACCTGCGTGTAAGTTTCATGGAATTAACTAGGACGGCTGCGACCATTATTTACATTACGAGGATGTTACCATACTTTTGTAACGTTCACATTGTAACGTTTCCACATTCGTTACACTGCACCCTCCTTTCTTCAGGCCCGTCCTCGGGCCTACTAAACTTTAACTTAGTGTGACACGTAGGTGTAATTCCCTCTACAATTAACCTGACCCTGAGTGTGACAATTTTAAAACACAAATAAGTATGTCCCCCTATTGCATTGCACCCTGTCTAACAGACTCAAGCCCACAGCTAACCGAATTACGGAATTATTCTCAAACTATACATTTACGGTGGGGAGCATTATTTACAATGACGTGATTTCTGATTTACAACGCAACCCAGGACCTGTGTTTTTTTTTTTTTTTTTTTTTTTTTTTTAGGGAACAAGAAAAAGAAATTCCTGTTGGGAGGGAGGAGACAGCACGCATTGCATCGATGCACCAGTACCAATACCACCAATACCACCAAAGCACCCAAAAGCACCAAAAGCACCACAAAGCACCAAAAGCACCACCCGGTGCGCAGTCACCATGGTTCATAATAAACACAACAAAACAACTGGTGGTGGTCTTCTCTTTCTCTGCTGGGCCGATGTTCTTCCCGACGTCTTCTGGCTTCATGCGGCCTAGTTGGAAATAATAAAAAGCACAACTTGTGTCCATTTTTATTTAGGGCCTCAGGGGCCAACTAAGGGTGGTCCACCTGTTTGGCATAGGTGCCACCTTACCGAGGTCCGCAAGCAAGATTCCCTGGCCACTATGGCCGGTCTCCAACAGAGGTGCTCTGCCCCAGAACCTGGGGTCCATCAAGTGGTACTTGGCCGCAGAACAGCGGTCCATACAGTGGTACATCAACGCAATGCATGCTGGTTCTGGGAATCTCGGGCGCACATTGGCCACCTCACGCACGCTCCCATCGGCACCCAATGGCGCACAGGTCATGTGGGAGACAAAAGAAAGACAATTGAGCGAGGGGTAAGGTCACAAGGGTACACGTCAATAAGGCAATGCAAGGTGAAATGCGTACGGAGGGCGAAGTGAGAAAGCTCGTCCCTACCGTACGTCACCCCCCGGTCACCTACCCTACCCTTGCCCTTGCCCTTACCCCATATGTACAAAATCTACACATTACCAATTCGTCACTACTGTCACGTCTTCCCCATATTTCCCCTATACCAAATTCGTCACCACAATCCCTCTACTTCAAAATTTGCCATCACCAATTCATCATCAATCCTCATAAGGAGGGAGAGATGGAATTACGCACAATGTCACACCCACGTCATGATGCGTCTCACAATCCAAACATTTGCATCATAAAAAATAATCAAAACATGGCATGGTGTGGAGAACCTGTCACCTCAGGTGAGTGGATGCAGATGGTGCGAGGAGATCCTTCATCCTAACTATCCTCTAAATGACTTTAACACACTTTACACTACCCGGGGTCTCTCCCTGCCAATCCATTGGCCAACTTACACTATGGGTTCTAAAAACCAATTCCCATTGACCAAACTGTGGTGCCTCTCAATTTGGGGTCTCACTCCCCCGATTCATCTCCCGGTGCTCTCGCACAATTTCTGGGCTGCGACGTCTAGCTCTCCCAACAGGTCTACCCACCTGCACACCTCCACCACTGTAGTTGCCACCCGAGCTTACCTAGCTCCTCACCCTAACCTAACTAACTGGGGACAGCCCCTCTCCTGGCTCTGTCACCCCATGGTGCCCTCTGGCACTGGGCTACCCGGGTCCGTCCTCCGGATCCTCGGGCCCCATCCACAACAACTACTACCGGCTCCCAGAGCCCACCTGTGGCCTCACCTGGCCGACATCCTCACAGTGGTGGAGTGCCCAAACCAACTACACACACTAACAGGCTACACGCCCAGCCATTTCCACAACACTAATGCACCCATCCACATACCATTCTGCCACCCGCACCACAGATGCCAATATCCAACCACAATTTACCTGTACCCTCTACCTAACACTTACACTACCCGCCCCGGGTATCCGTGATGGGGGTCCACTCTTCCCCCATTCACACCTTCGCACCATCCACTCCACTCCACAATTTCCACCATACTCACTCCACGACCATCCATTCCAATACTCCAGATATTCCACACTACCATTTATTCCACACAGCCACATACACCTGTTGTTGCACACCTGTGCCCTCACACCTGGTGCCACCTGCACCCTCCTTTCTTCCTGGACCATTTGGTCAACACAACACGCAATCACCACCACTCCCTCATACACTGCTCCACACACCTGTTCAGTTGCACACCTGTGCAATCACACCTGTTCCATTCTCACCTGTTCAATCCTCACACACACGGCATCATCTCAGCTAACTACTCCCCTCTGAAACTTGCGCTTCCCAGTCGTCCCTTTAAACTATTGCGCTCCCACGTCATTATAATCCACACTAATCTACCTGCGTCCCCACTACAGGTATCAGTCACTAACTAAACTTAACGTTACCTAATGTCATCTTCGCTAGGGCCCTATCAATATCCTAACCCACCCGGGCTAGTTTTCACTGCCATACACCCCATAGACTATAGCTCCTTTGCCCCACCTTTTGTGAGGGATGACAGCGTTGCCATCCCACCACCGCGGGGCATCTCACTACCATCCCCCCAGTCCTCTGACGCTACGAGCCCCCGTCGCAAGAGGTACTGGGCCCTGCCTCGGCATCTAGAGCCGAGGCGATCCATGAGGGCGCCTGCTCGCCGGCATAAGGTCTTATCCGGTCGGCATGGACGATCCGAGGGGGGGTCCGTGGCCCCATTTTGATCTTAATGACCACGTCACAGATTTGCGACAGGACGACTCCCGGGCCTTGCCAGGGGGAGGTGAGTTTTGGGCACCTTCCCTTCCGCCTCCGGGGATTAAAGAACCAAATCTTCATCCCCGGAGCGTATTGACTCCCCTGGCTCCGGTCGTCGTACCTGCGCTTCATCTTGGCCCCCGCCAGATGGAGCTGGCGGCGGGCGAAGGCATGGACCCGCTCCATGCCTTCCTCCAGGTGACGTGCGTAACCCTCCCTCGGCGGTGTGTCCGTGGTCTCTGGCACGGGACCGCATAGCAAGTCGGCGGGAGCCCGTAACTCCCGCCCATACATAAGCAACGCTGGACTGCATGCGGTGGCCCCGTGCTGGCTAGTTCGGTAGGCCATCAACAGGTACGGGAGATGTTCGTCCCAGTCATCCTGACGGGTGGTGGTGAACAATGCCAGTTGTTGGATCAATGTTCGATTGAACCTTTCCACCATCCCATCAGATTGTGGCCGCAAGGGCGTGGTCCTGGTTTTTCGAATTGACAGGAGTCTGCACACATCTTTTAGTAATTGGCTCTCAAAATTTCGACCCTGATCGGTGTGCAGCTCCTGTGGAATCCCGTGCCGACATACAAATCCTTCTACGAAGGCCTGTGCTACCACCCCTGCTTCTTGGTTGGGGAGGGCATAGGCCTCCGGCCACTTGGTGAAATAGTCCATTACAACGAGGATATACTTATTACCTTGGCGGGTGCAGGGCAGCGGTCCTAGAATATCCATAGCCACCCGCTCAAGGGGGGCCCCCACCTGATGTAATTGAAGGGGGGCCCTCATCCTCCGTGCTGGTCCCTTTTTGGCAGAACAGGCGTCGCATCTCCGACACCAGTCCTGTATGTCGCGCCCCATATTCACCCAATAGAACCTCCGGCGGACCCGAGATATTGTCTTTGTCCTGCCCAAATGGCCGCCGGAGCGGGTACCATGCACCTGTTGCAATATGACGTTCTTGAATTTGTCAGGGACTATCACCAGCCAGGAAGTTCTATCAGAGGGAACCTCCACCCATTTGCGATACAAGATGTTGCCTTTCAATTCCAGGGTCTGCCACTGAGCCCAATTCGCCTTTGTTTGCGCCCCGAGGGGGGTGACCTCTTCCCCCTTTGGTCTTTGCCCCAATTTGACCCATTGGAACACCGGCCCCAGAACAGGATCCTCCTGCTGGGCCGTGCTCCAAGCCAACTCTCCAAATTCCTCGTCCGCGGTTAGTGGCAAAATTGGCCCTCTCACCCGGGTTGCCCGGACGACGAGAATCGGGGCGGAATCGCCCAATTGCTCCCTCTCCTCGTGTCTCGCACAAAATTTACAGTTTTCCCCCAGACAAGGACGCCGAGAGAGTGCGTCCGCATTACCATGGGCCTTCCCGGCCCTATGGGCCACATCAAAATCGTACTGCTGCAACTTTTCCAACCACCTTGCAATTTGGCCCTCCGGTTCCTTGAACCGAAGGAGCCATTGCAAGGAGGAATGGTCAGTTCTAACCAAAAATTTCCGCCCGTACAGGTACGGGTGGAAATGGTTCATGGCAGCCAGCATGGCCAATAACTCTTTGCGAGTGACGCAATAATTTCGCTCGGGCCTACTTAAGGCCCGACTATAGTAACCAATCACTCTCTCCACGCCCTCCTGTGTCTGAGACAAAACTGCGCCCAATCCTTCCTGGCTCGCATCCGTGTCCAGGGTAAATGTCCCGTCACTAGTGGGGTAAGCTAGAAGGGGTGCGGATGTTAGACACCCCTTCAATTTTTGGAAGGCCTCGTGGCACTCCCGTGTCCAATTAAATCGCGTCCCCTTCTCCGTAAGCCGGTGGAGGGGACGGGCCAACTCTGCAAATTTCGCCACAAAGCGCCGGTAGTAGGAGCAGAGTCCCAAAAATCCCCGCACCTCCTTGATGGTACGTGGTGCGGGCCACTCCTCTACCGCTTTGATTTTGTCTGGGTCCGTTTTTACCCCCTCGCGGCCGATCACGTGACCTAGATAGGCCACCTCTCTTGCAAACAAAGTGCACTTACTCGGGTTCAGCTTCAACCCTGCCTGTCTGAGGCACCCGAACACCTGGTCCAAATTAGCTACTGCCTGGGGGAACGTTTTGGCATGTACTAGGACGTCATCCAGGTACACCAGGCATGATTGCCATGGCATGCCGCCTAGTACATGCTCCATCAATCTCTCAAAGGTGGCGGGGGCGTTACACAAACCAAACGGCATCACAGTAAACTGATACAGTCCCTTACCTGTGGAAAATGCCGTTTTCTCCTTCCCTGCCCTATCCATCTCCACCTGCCAATACCCACTCTTGAGGTCCAAAGTCGAGAACCAATTTGAGCCCGCAACGGCATCGAGGGTGTCGTCAATCCTTGGCAGGGGATACGAGTCCTTGAGTGTCACGTTGTTTAGCTGGCGATAGTCCACGCAGAACCGCGTGGTCCCATCCTTCTTTTTGACCAGCACAACAGGTGACATCCAAGGACTTCCCGAGGGCTCGATCACACCTGCGTCGAGCATTTTTTCAACCTGCTCGTCAGCTTCCGCCCTCTTGCTCCAAGGGAGCCGTCGGGCGGCCTGACGAATAGGCCGGGCCTCACCGGTGTGGATCTGATGTTTCACCAGGCCCGTCACCGGTGTGGATCTGATGTTTCACCAGGCCCGTACGTCCAATATCCTCGGTGGACGGAGAAGAGGTCCAAATGGGACCCAACCAGTTTGTGTAAGGCCTCCCTCTGGGTACCTCCCAACTCTACACTACTACGATTTACCATCTCGCAAATGGGATCGGGCCAATTCCTAGAACTTATTGAAGGCTCCCCCTGGGGCCGGCTCGGCTGGACGTTCTCGCCCCTCACTGACGCGACTTCTCTAACTGGGGTGCAGCCAGCTACCTTCGTGCCCCTTACTATAGTGCGTGGTTCTGTGCTACTATTAATTACTCGGACGGCCACCACCGGCCCGTCCGTTTTTACAAGGGTACGGCCCACGATTAAACCCGGTATGGATAGCGCTGCCACCGGTTCGACCAGGCCGCAGGATTCCTGCCATGTCGGGCGAGCTGACCATCGGGCCGGCACGATGGCCTCGGCCCCCGGAGGGATGGTCACGGCCTCAGGAGCCTCCAGCTCCACCCTCTCGGCCGTGCTCACCCCCTCCAATGGTAGCTCTTCCACTCCCCATCGCAGGATCCCCCGACTCAAGTCGATTTTACAACCGCTGGCAGTCAACAAATCCAACCCTATTAAGCACGGGTCGCACACCTCCGCCACCCAAACCTCTATCTCTTCCTTTACCGATCACAACTTGAGGGTCACAAAACCACGCCCTATGATCGGAGCCGTTGCCCCGGTAGCCAACTGCAAACTATGATTTTCCAGACGCTGGATTTTACCCCAGCCGTCTGCACTCGAATTAAGGACCACGGGGCTGATGATCGTGGCGCTGGCTCCCGTGTCCACCACGGCGTCCACCCCCACGCCGGCAATTTTGCACCGAATTGTCAAACTACCCGTCCCAATTCGGCCACAATGAATGACCTGTCGCGTCAACGAGGGCTTCTCCCCATCCCCTACTGCCGAACACCGCCCTGCATGCCCGGCACGTTCTAGTTTCCCGGGTCCTGGTGGGGGGGTGTCTGAGGTCGGCTAGGCCGATCTATACGGGGCGGAGTTGAGGGCATCGGTTGGCGGGAAACGTCCCGGCGCGGAGCTCGACACTCCCATGCACGGTGACCCATCCGAGCACAATTATAGCACCTCACCTGGTAAGGTGCTTGCCTCCGGTATTCCAAATTCCCCCCCCTGTATGTCCGAATTGGGGTACTCTGTCGGGGACTACCGGGTGCCACCGCTGGGGCCGCCTGCCATGGTCCAGGTCCCGCCAGGCGCCGATCCACTAACCTCCGGACCATGCTTTCCAGGTCAGGGCCCCCGTCGGGGGTGGGCCCCCTTGGGGGTGGGCCCCCTTGGGGGGCCGCCCCCCATCACGGGCCCCATCTGACGCACCGCCACTGCGTGGCGCTCGCCTCCCCGGGTCAGGGGCCTCGCTGCTTCCCAACGGGCTGCAGCGTCGGCCGCCTGACTCATGGTTTGCGGGCGCCACATGGCGAGCTGTTGCCGGAGCTCCAGATCCGGAAGGGCCTGAATAAAGTGATCCAGCGCCAGGCTTTCCTGGGAACTCGCTGCCATGTCCGCGTGTGCAATCCCGACCGCGCGGCGAATATCGTGAGCAAGTTCCCCGATGGTCTCCTGGGGCTTGCGTTTTCGCTGCGCAAGTTGGGCTTTAACAAGCTCGCTTTGCTGCTCGATGCCGAACCGATTAATTAATGCCGCACAGAGAGCTGGCAGGGTGAGAGCACCCGGTGGTAAAGCCGTCAGCACCTCCGCCGCCGCACCGCGCAGTGCCCCCACCAGGTGTACTCCACCTTCGTCCGGATTCCAACCGTTGCCTTTACATACATACTCAAACTGCGCCAGGTACGCCCTCAAATCACTCTTGCCGTCATACGGCGCGAGTGGGACCTTGTGGGCGCCCGAAGGTCGGACTCCGCGCGTCACTCCTTGCGGGATCAACGCGGGACCAACCCGTTCGGGCTCCCACAGTACGTTATTCCCGGGGGGCTCCCGCGCGTCCCCCGTCCCTCCAAACACTACCCCTCCTGGTGTCGATGCCTCGGTCGCCCCTCCGCAACCCGCTACCCACGCCATACCCCCACACCCTTGCTCACCAGCACCCCCCTCACTCCCCATAGCCAAACCTCCTTGCACACCTCCCCTGTCCATCCACTCCGGACCAGTCATACATCTTACCATTGGTCCCTCACGAACACCCGGGTCTACACCACCCCCCAAGCCGACTGAATCTCCCCTCCCATCATATACATTGCCACTCACCTCCGTACTTCGTCGTCGCACCTCCTCTGCCACCTGCAAACTTTTTATTTGGTTAGTGAGCACCTCATCATGATTTGAACACAGACCTTGTACATATTCCATGACTTCCTCCTTTATCTCCCTTTTAGTTTCCCTCCGTCTCTTCTTAATTTCACTCACCCCCTCTTCCACCTCCTCTAATTTTTCCTTTACCTCCTTCATCTCCCGGTGCGCCCCCTCTATTTCTTCCTCTAACGCCACCTTAACCGTTTCGATGTGCGTCCTCACCTCTCGGTCCTTCGTCTCCATCACTTCTGTCACCTCCTCCAACTTCTTCGTCAACCCCTCATGTACCATCTGACATTCCTTTTGTGTTGCTATTAATTCGTTTTTAATGTCCTTTTGTGTCGCTTTTAAACCCCCGATGATTGCAGTGTTCTTTTCCACTTGGTCCGCTAGTTCCCTTTGTCCGACTGTCAGCTGTTCTACTCCCTTCGTCAGATCTTCTATTCGCCCTTGTAACTTAGCCGTATTATTTCTCACCTCTTTCTCCATACGCTTCTCCCCTCGCTTTACCTCCTCGCGTAGCCCCGAAACCTCCTCACTTACCCCTCGTCGTATTTCTTCCATCTCTTTTGTAGATGCCACCCTCATCTGTCCCAATTCATCCCTCTGAGCATCCAGTTTGGTTTCTACCCCGATTTTCACCTCCTCTATCTGCTCTCCCATTTGTTTGATTTCCCTGGCAGATTGTTCCCCTATTTCCCGCAATTTGTCCTCCATCCTATTTTCTAACCCCATTAACCCATTTTTCACCTCTTTTATCCCGTTGTCTAACCCCTCAAAATTATTGTCTAACTTCCCAATTTTCTTGTCTAACCCCTCAAAATTATTGTCTAACTTCCCAATTTTCTTGTCTAACTCCTCAAAATTATTGTCTAACTTCCCAATTTTCTTGTCTAACCCCTCAAAATTTTTGTCTACCTTCTCACCGGTACCCCTCGCTTCGTCCCTCATTACCCCCATTTGGTTTCCCATTACCCCCATTTGGTTTCCCATTACCCCCATTTGGCTTCCCATTCTGTTTTCCATCCCTTTGAAATTATCGTCTGTTTTTACCATAAAGGCCATCATCTGTTTCATAAACAGGTCCAAATTCATTGGCATCTCTGGCTCGGCTGCCGCGACCACGGCCAAATTTGGTGCCGCTACACCCACGTGCGCGAGGACGCCATTTTGTGCACCTGATACCCCCTCAACCACATTGCCAATGTTCTCCTCCTCCCTTTCCTCCACATACATTTCCCCGAGGTCCTGGGTCGATTCCACCCTGTCTATCTCTCCCACCGACATCCGATCGCCTTGATTGTCTATGGCGCGATCTCAAAATTCGGGTTTTGCTTTATAAAACAAAATAAATTTCGGCAGCTTGTAATTTTGAGCGCGTTAAGCGCGCTTCGGGTCCGATTTCGGGTCCGATCTCCCCCTCGACACCAATTGTTACTCTAATAGTACAATTGGTGTTCCAAAATTTGGGCCTAACAAATTTAGTCCCAGGTCCGAATCCAACTCCTCGACACCAATTGTTACCGACGCGGCTTTAGATGTTATATTGACCGAGCGGTGGTGTATTTAACCGCGTCCGAACAGTTACTCCCCGATTAGAACCCGATTCCACCCGACGTTGACCAGATCGCCCCACAGATATTCAATCGGGAAACCTCTAAAGCGACCGAAAGAGAATGAAAAAGAAGAAGAAGAAGAATACGGAGGAAGAACAGATTTATTATACACACACAAGCAATGGATGGAAGAAGCAGTAACACAGCGAATCGTTAACTTACACTATTCATTTTTACTTAACCCCAAGACAACGAGCAGGACAGGACGTTCACACTTACACAGGGGATATTGCAGGCAGGTAGGGCTTGAGGTGGATTGCTTGAGAGGGAGGCAAAGTCGGGAGGCAGCAGCTCGCAATTCCTCGCGGTTTTGGCGGGAAAGCCCTCCGTCGTGTATCCGCTGCGGTAGACGTCACGCGCTGGTTCGGCACACCTGCTCCTCTTCTTGTTGTGGAGCGGTCTCCCTCCTTTCAGCGCGTCTCTCCAAAGCTGGTTTCCTTGCCGAGTACCTCTCCTCTTTGGCTTGGAGCGTTTCGCATCTCACCGCTCCTCTTGGTCCGCCTCTTTTCTCCTCTCCCAGGGTCATCTGGTAAAGCAGTCCCTTACAGTCGCTTTTATCACCTCGGGCGAAATCAAGCCGCCGGCTCCGAGGGCACGCCTACCGGATCGCTCACCGCGGTGTTGATTGGCTGTTAGGGCTGGTTCACTCCTTCCCTCTTATGACGAGGTGGAGACACGCCTTTCTTCCCCAACCCTACCTCGTGGCCAATGGTGGTTTGAAGAAAACCGCCCAAAATGCGGAAGGCAATTGGAAGGGAGGTTTTGGGGAAATTGGAAGGGCCTACGCTTATTTTGTTTGATACAATGCAAAGTCAATCTAGTGGGAAACACATATTTAGCCTACATGGAATAAGGAAATACACTATTTAAAAGATACTAGGGCATGCCCGTACTATATATATGCCCGTACTATATATCTATCTAAAATTATATCCCCCCCCTCTATTTACATGAAATGGTTTGGTCCATTCGCAACGCCAAAGCGAACGGCGAACGGCTTGCGAGTACAGTGACAATCCCCCCCCTCTATTTACATGAAATGGTTTCGTCCATTCGCAACGACCACAGAACCCCCCCCCCTCTATTTACATGGAATGGTTTGGTCCATTCGCAACGCCGGCACACGCGATCGTTCGCTGCTCTCTGATTGGTTGAATCGTTTTTTGGACATAGCTCGGTAAGTAATTGTCCGATTAATATGAAACCTTGAAAAGGCACATCCTCGGGTCCCCAGCAATATACCTGGCAAGTTAAAAGTATATCGGACCCGTGGTTGTCGAGAAACAGCGGTCACAGACAAACGTACAGACGTACAGACAGACAGACAGAGATTACTGGAATTATAGATAGATATCGTGACCTGCGTGTAAGTTTCATGGAATTAACTAGGACGGCTGCGACCATTATTTACATTACGAGGATGTTACCATACTTTTGTAACGTTCACATTGTAACGTTTCCACATTCGTTACAATATATATATATATATACAGTGGAACCTCGACTTACGAGTGCCCCAACTTACGAGTTTTTCGAGATACGAGCCGTCACTCTGGCAGTTTATTGCTTTGAGATGCGAGCCGAGATCCGAGTTACGAGCTTTCGCCACCCGGTCACGTGGTTATCTTGCCGTTCAAGTACAGTATCTCTGTCGTATAGCGCTAATGATATATAACGCCGCCGATAATGATATGATAATTTATGATAATCTATGCAGCACGACGTGGTCCACACGTCACACAAGGCGCCTTTGCCGGCGCAAAACGGCTCTCTCAGGGTCAAACTCGGTATCGTTTTGAGCGCACGGTTCAGACCTTCAAGAAAAAGTTTATTTTGTAAAAATCGAGCCACGCGTTCAAAAGATATGACCGGTTTTGTTCGCCGGCACGTCGGCGCTCGAATCGAATCGAGTTAAAACGAACACTGCCGTTGTCGGGTCCGTCTGAGACAACCACCGGGCCTAGAACGCTGGGACCGGTCTCGTTGGATAGGCCTGGATCAGATCTCGAAACGCTGGAAGCTGCACCTCTCTGTGATAATCTTGTGGACCATGACAAGAGATCGTGCGACACGTGGTTATCATGCCGTGCAAGTACAGTATCTCTGCCGTCAACTTGTTCAGAGTGCCGGCGATAGCTCGCCTTCTCTTTGTGGAAAACACGGTGAGATCCTTAACATCCAACAACTAATGGGACGCAAACGGGCGCCCAGTTTAGCGGTACACCCATTGATGAATCACCCTGCCTGTGATTCACCCATGACAGGTTATAGCTGGGTCGGGATTCAAACCCAGGCTGGACAGTTTAGACTTTAGAGTCAAGTGTGCGTACCTCCAGTCCAGGCCATCCTGCCAACTTGTATGCTGCATACAGGTGAAAGAAAAGCGCGAGATATTTTTATATATACTGTATATTAAAAAAAAAATTGGTGTGGTTTTTGGCGGGCTGGAACGGATTAATAGCATTTCAATGCATTTCAATGGGGAAATTTGATTTGAGATACGAGCAATTTGAGTTACGAGCTCGGTCACGGAACGGATTAAACTCGTAAGTCAAGGTTCCACTGTATATATATATATATATATATATATATATATATATATATATATATATATATATATATATATATATATATATATATATATATATATACACACACACACACATACATACATACATACATACATACATACATACATACATACATATATTGTTACGGATACGGAGTACGGCTCTTCCCCTTAGCAAGAGGGGAGTAAATCCCCCTTTTATTTTCACTGGCCGTCTCCGCTCCTGAAGCTGCCCAGCTCCCTCCAGAGAGGCAGGTGAGCAACCTCGTTCGAGACCGCGGGACAAGATGTTATTTGCCGAGCGGATTAGCAGCCGCGGCTCGAACCATTAACAAAAACTAGACCCGATTCTTATTCGTTGGCCAAATCGTGCCACAGGTGTTCAATGGGGAAATCACTAAAACGACCGAATGTGAGGAAGCAAAAGGGGTAAAGAAAGAACACAGGTATTTATTAATTATTTACACACAACCAAAGCAGAGAAGAAAAGAAATGTAATTTACAGGGAAATGGAAGGAGCAGAAGGACACAGAACAATTTCTAGCTTACCTATACAGTCTTACTTAAACCCCAGGACAACACAGACAAACAGACGACAATCAGACTTACACGAGTGGGGAATGAAGGCAGGAACGAATGGCTGGAAGGGGAGGAAGGTTCAGGTGGTCCACAGAGCTGGAAGGATGCGGGTCCGGTTCGTGTGACGGCGCGGCTCGAGGTGAGCAGCCGCCGACCCTCCTCGATCGTGTTCGCACGGCGGCGTTGCTTCGCGGCCGCGGTCGAAACTGCCGTCAAGGCTCAAAGCTGCGGTGGTCAAAGCTGCGGTGGATTCAAAGCTGCGGTGGTCTCTCGCTTATCTGTGGTTCATCTCCCGCATCTCCCGCATCTGACTCCGCAGTCCTTCCCCATCCCATTTTATGAGGCGCGTCACGATCAAGCCGCCGGCCTGTTGGAAACGCCCATCGGTGAGCTCGCCTCGGCCTTGATTGGTTGCGAGGGCTCACCGATCCCGCCCCTTGAGGAGGTGTTGGCAAAGTCACGCCTTGTTCCTGGCGCTTTGATGACTCCTCCCACCTTCTGCTCCGAGATGACCTCGTGTGCAATGGAGTCTTGGGGTGAAGGTGATGCCAATAACCCCACCCAAAGTTACTGGCACTTTGAAGAGACCATGGGGGCGTCGGAGGGATCCTATCTTATTTCAATTCGGTGCAATGCAGTGTCAATGAATGGGAGACAGAGCCTTAACTGATACACATAATAAGGAAATAACTATTTAGAAGGGTATATGGTGGCCTACGTGCTTGTACATGGACGAGCTACGGTGCACTCATTTCAATTAACAGCCAATTAAAGGGGAAATGTACATAGGAAATTTTAATACATTATTTACAAAGTGAAGGTTCTAAAAACCATAACAATATATATATACATATTGTTACGGACCGCGGATAAGATGTTGGTTTTGCCGAGCGGAGGCCCCGCGGCCCTAACAGTTACCCCGACTAACCCGATTCCCGAACGTTGGCCGGATCGCGCCACAGATATTCAATTGGGAAAAGACGAAGGCGACACGGATGTGAAGTAGAAGAAGAAGAAGACGAAAACCAAAAGGTTGGAAATACTACTAAATTTATTCCTATTATTTACATGCTCAAAGTAACCAAGGAAGAAGGAAAGATAAGAAAATAATTTACAGAAGATATTACACACAGTGCAACGCAAGCTTATACAAACTTAATTAAATACCCAGGACAGAACAAACAAAACAAACTCACGTACACAAGAGGATGGAAAGGCAGGAGGTGGATGGCTGGAGGGAGAGGAAGGTCCAAGGGGGTCCTGCAGCACGATCGGCGCGTTTAGCAGCCGCCGTTCCTTCGCGGCCCTGCTCAAAACCGCCGTCCAGGCCCCAAGAGGCTGTTGTTTCTGCTGTGGCCGCCGCTGCTGCTGCTGTTGTCTGCTGCTGCGGCGGTGGACGTCGCGCGCTGTTCCAGGACTACAACAGGCTTCTTGCTGTTAACTACTGCTCAGTCCAACCTTGGCGAGCAAGGTGACGAATAGCAGGCTTTGTGCTTTCCGGGATGTCCTCTCCTTGGATGTTCTCTATGTTCTCCTTCTTGGTCCAACTACTCTTTCTCTCTCTTGGTCCAATCACTCCTCACCACCGACAACCCCCTTGCTTCTTGCGCGCGCCTTTATAACGCCTCCGGCGATCAAGCCGCCGGCCTTTAGGACACGCCCATCGGTGTGCTCACCTCGGCCCTGGTTGGTCGCGTGACCCTCTGGCTCCGCCCTTGATGACGACGGGCGGGCATGCCTTTCTTCCCCGACCCGAGCAAATGTTCAATGGTGGTTTTGGAGGGGATGTAATTGGCAATCGAGGCTTGGCAATGATGAAAGGGGAAAGTGAAGGTTTTGGGAATGGGAATGAAGAATGAAGGGAATCTATCTATTTCACTTGGTGCAATGGAGTGTCATCTTAATGGGAGACAAGGCCTTACCCTAATACACATAATAAAGATATAACTATCAACCAGGGGGAAATCTATGATTGGCTGACGTGTATGCTTTGTGGACTAATTATGGGACGCCCTTTGACCTTTACACAACACTGGAGGCAGGAGGGTCCAGAATTAAGCAATATTAATAAAACACACAATAAAAAAATACAATCCTCATATCCACAACAATATATATATACAGACTTGGCATTTAATATGGAATATTTTTTTTGTGGGGGTGAACTTACTTTTCAAGTTGACTTAGAACCAAAAGTTCATTGGACTTATGTTGAAATTATTCTAGATTTTGTTAATGTGACCTTTAAAAGAAACAAAAACCACATTTGACATTTCAAAGCAAATAAATTGATCCTTGAAAGTGATGTAAACTGATATTGAACTCAATTAACGGACAGTACTGTGTTAAACTTCTGTACATTTTCCAGAAGTATTTCTTTATTTTGCACATTAGCCAAATTTTTTTTTAACAAAAACAAAAGTTAAATTACAACTGGGATTACGGACAGTAAAATTACAGTTCAGTACGTCGTGTAACCCCTACGAGCATTCAGGAGAGCACGTACACGTGGAGGCATGCTGTTCACGAGATTTGCCAAGGTTTAGACAGGAATCGCTTGCCATGCAGTGACAATAGTCTGCTGCAATTCACGCACAGAGGTAGGCTGCTGGTCCAAGTTGTCGATTTGACGCGTTAATTCTGCCCACAAGTTCTCTATCGGATCCATATCCGGGGACATTGCAGGCCACTCCATATACTCGACACCACGGTCAGCAAGAAAGTGTTGGATCATGCGAGCGCGATGAGGCCATACATTGTCATCTTGGAAGACAAAGTTTCCTCGAAAGGCTACACGAGCAAATGGAAGCAATGTTTCTTCCAGAATGGCCCTGTACTTGAACTGGTTCAGGTTTCCATTCAGAACAACCAGGTCAGTTTTGCCCCCTGCATGAAAAGCAGCCCAAACGGTCACCCTACCACCTCCAGCTTGGACTCTTGGCACTATACAATCTTCGTTGTAGGCTTCATGCACTTGTCTGCGCACTCGGACATGGCCATCTTGACGATAGACCAGAAATCAAGACTCGTCACTGAAGATCACGTGATTCCAGTGTCCTGGCCGCCATTGACGGTGCTCTCTGGCCCACTGCAATCGGCGCTGGCGGTGTTGTCTTGTCAGGCGTGGCTTTCTCAGGGGACGCCTGGCAGGATAGCCTGCTTGAACCAGTCGTTCGTTGACTAGACTTCTGGATACAGGCACATTTGTCAGTTGCTGCCACTCAACCCTAAGTTGATTAGCTGACTTGGTACGGCCATTGCGGACTAACCGGTGCAGCTGGTGATCATCCCTCCTTGTGGTTCTGCGGGGACATCCTGGCCTCGATATTGGAGGAGGGACATAGACCATGGGCCAAGCAGTGGAAATACTTCTAGTTTATCATTTTCGTGACCCACATCTGGTTACCACGTGAATTTTTGTCTGATGGGAGATAAAAAATCATTGAACAAGAATTCACCACTCGGCAAGTCCAAAAGTTGCACACTAATTAGTATTCTTAATTAGTATTAATCATCCAGATGCACAGCACCCTCTTTTGTCAAGAAATTAAAAGTTATGTACAAACCTATGGAAAATAGACAAATTGAAACACAGCAACACTTACATGACAGAGAACGGTAAAAAAAAATCAATGAGCTACACATACACACACACACACATACAAAACCAGATACACACATGCACTCACCAATATATTTCTTTGGAAATGTTTTCAAAGGAATCATTGGCACTTCTAAGAAACTTTTCCTTGCAAAATTAATGTGCCCTATTTTACACACACACACACACGCACACACACATTTACATACACATACATCTTTTATTTTCAAAGTAATTATTGGCACTTCAACGAAATATATCTTTGCAAATGAGCCCAATTCATCCCACCCCACTCTCTCATCTCTCTGTCATATTATGATTAGATTATGTCATATTAGATTATGTTGGCACACTTTAGGGCTGTAGCAAAACAACATTTTTTTTAAAATAAACAGTTTTCAAATTATTCATAGCTATTGGCCTAATGTAACCCAAAAGATAATAATCAGACTGTTGACTCATGGAAATACAGCCCTATTATAATAGTCACAATGTCTGAGTCCAATCTGGGGGCCAAATAACAGGCTTCTCTGCTACCCTCTCATCCAGAACTTACACGTATATCTGTGTCACAACAGAGTAGCTAAATGGAATGAAGCTACAGCAGCAGGTTAACAGTGTGAAGTTGTGAACACTACACATCTTCATCTTCTGTGTCGGAGTCTTCATCTAAAGATTCTCCAGCCACTGGATTTTGGCAATCAGTGCACTTGCACAGATTAGTACATGGTACATTATGCTGCCGGCAAGAACATCTTCCCTTGTTTTTACCAGTTGGCATCTGGCTGTTTGTCTTTTTGCAAGTGCAGTACGTCAGTTCAAGCAAACTGCTTGGAGCAGGGGGTTGTTCACCCCAGACAACATCTAGACCTCCATCTTCCACTTTCCATCCATGTCCATGTGGGCTTGGAATGTCTGGGATCTGCTCCAGACAGAGATGATGTACTGCAGCCTGGTAATTTGCTCTCTTTATGTGCTGTCTCAGTGAGTCCTGTGTTGGTGGAAGACGAGCTTCTGACTTAATCAGCATGAGGAACATGTTGTGCCGTGCTTTATTAACACTGTCGCATTCTTGTCCATACAACTGGCAAACAAATCTCTCAAGTCCAGAAAATACATCCTCGCTCACTGTGAATGATCTCCCTAACTGTTGGAATGTGGCCTTGAACTGTGCACTCTCTGCCATTAACTTGTATGCTTTTGCTTTGGGCTTGCCATGGAAACTGCTAACAGAGTCACATCCAGTGAAACAATGGAATGAAATAAGTGCATTGCAAACATCTTCCCCGAGGTAGGTATTTATGGCAGACAAGCTCAGAGTCCTCCTGTTGTTGCCCCTTCCTGTATGGAATAACAACTCACTTCCTATCTCTTTTGCTCTCGCTACTCCTATGATAAAGACATCAGTATCCGGGCTCTTCATCACAACTGGATTAGAGGCACTTTCTGATGAAGTACCAGGATAATTTGTGGCTGCAATACTGGGCATGAAGCAACAAGCGAGTGTCCGCTTCTTCATGGTTGCATCTCAAGCCTTGCACTTCATTCACAACCAGCACTCCATGGTCATCTTCCAGTTCATGGCATTCTTCATCATGAGTCACAAAAATGTGGACCTCCTTGAGGACAGAACTTGGTCTGCTGCTCCAAGTTTTAAAGAAAAATCGTATTAGTTCTGCCTTGTTTTCACTGCCAGCAAGAAACTTTTTTCCACTGCTGAGGCACCCGTTGGTCTTCCCCATAGATTTTTGTCATCAGACTTCCACTTGATCCTCTTTGTCCCCTCTCAGCATTTTTGATGCTCATGTTTCTGTACGTGTCTACCACAAAGTGTATAGATTCACTTCTTACGCTCCTTGGTAGGGATGAGCTCATTTATCTTATCTACTGACATATCATTGGCTAATGGAGGCCATACTGTATTTGCTTGCACATTACTCATGGATGCCTTCTATTCTTGAGCAGCATGGAATAGTTCCCTTAAAGGTTGTGCTATTCTACATGTTTGGTCTGGGAGAATTGATTCACTGCTCTCGCTGTCCTCACTAGTCACATCTTCAACAACATCTTCTACCACCTCCTCAACATCAAGTGTTTCAACAAATACTATGTCACTCTCACTTTGACGTGATGGCTTGCAAAAGCAGAGAACAGGATATGATCTCCTAAGCCTTGTCTTCAGACGACCAGATTTGAATGAAGAGGCATCAATGCTTTCCACATGTTGCACCTCTTTAATGAATAATCTGTTTAACTTAGTAAGTCGCAGAATCTCTTTTCCTTTGATTATCCTCTCCTCAACCACTTTACTACAAAAACTCTGGTATGATTTCTCATACAATTGCTGTGAACTCTCTACTTTTGTCTGAGATTTATGAACTACTTTAGTATACCTTAGGTAACATGACTTGTGGTACTTTGCTTCCATTGCGACAAGGTCTTTATCCCTAATATCTAAGAGCAACCTTTGATCTTGTTTCATCATTGCAGCATTTAATAATTGCCCCCCACTCATGGTTTCACAATTCATTAATTTCTCAACCTTTCTCTTCCCTGTTCCCGAGTCCTTCACATACTGGTTGGTTCTGCAGATGACACATCGTACTGGCAACACATGCTCACGTCCTGCAACAGATGGTGTCGCTTTATCAATTGAGGAGCGAAGACATCTCTTGGGTGGTTCTTCATCTAGCGAGTCTTCAACTTCTGGAATAACAGCCAGTCTTGATGTGCTCGTTGCAGCCTCTGAAAATTACACAAAATTAAATTCATCATTACGAATATGTACATACATACCAATATATGATTTGCAAGATGTGATTTTTTTTTTTCCTGTACTAATTTGTGAAATAATCAATTACAATTGATATAACCTATTGAATTATAAATTAGAAATATCTATCAAAAAATTAAGCAAATTTAGGTTGGTTTTTGGTTACAAAATTACTAAGCCAAGATAGGTCGATCAATGAAAGGCAATAAACTTGATTTTGGAAATTACAATATCAACTCATAATTACCCTTTTACGTGAGTATAACTATTTTCAATAGGATTTGGTTCTTGGTTTTCCACTTAAAACACAATTGCAAATTTTTTTTTTTTTTTTTGTAGATGAGAAAACAAAAGTAAAGTTGGTATATTTTACCTTTTTGCCTTTTATTCCTCCGAATGGCCCGGTTGATCTCAGTAATATTGCAAAAATGGCGGTAGCATTCAGCATGATATCCTGGAGTGCCTCGTTTTCTCCTGAGGTTAGAAAAAATACAAGTAAATTAATTTTTTTAAATATCTATTACTATGAGCATCGTCCTAAAGGTGAGGAAGTATGTAGAAAATATAAAATTTATTCATCTCAAGAACAGTGTAGAGGTGAAATTTCCCGTCTGTCTGATTTCCCGTCTGTCCGAATCACCTGATCACGGAGGTTTTCAAATTTCAACAGTCCGAGCCACGGAAAGCTTTCTAAATTCTAGACTTAAGTTAGAGTCTGAACTTATATCTAGACTACCCTATTACTAGAATTAAAGTTAGATCTAACAAAAAGTTAGTCAAGATCTAGGTACTTACCTCCCACTTCTTTCATCATCATCGTCGACATGCCGCGGCTGTTTTGCCGGTGCCTCTGCCGCTGATACACAGTCCCAGCCATAGCGGTCTGCGTTGTGTGCTACTTTACTTTCGGGCGTGTTTTCGATTTCCTTCCAGAGATTAGCACATTCTTTGAATTTTTTGAAGGATTTCTCGGCAAGAGGAATAACCCTGCTGTGCGTTGCAATGACGTGCATACAGCAAAATCCAGATGATGTCCCTTCTGAATCATCGGCAGATGCACCACTGGCATCAGCATCCGAAGACGACATGAGCGTCGCCATGTTTGCTAGAGTCGCTTCTTTGAAACGCGTTATCTGATTGGCTGTTGCTTATGGGATAGTCCGATGCGTTTATGAAAGGACAACTATGACTGGATAATTTTAGCGAGGTCCTTGTCGAAATTATTGAGGTTTTTTTCCACTTTTAAAAATAATGGTGGAGTTCTGAGATTGCCGAGTTATATGGTATGCTTTTAAACATGTTTTTGGACAATAATATTTCAACATTGATTAGTTACTCGATGTGGGTCACGAAAGTTAAGAATTCTGACCGACGGCCCACGGTCTAACACCCATCTGAGCATTTCGTTTCGGGATCTTTGACACCTGACCTTGAGTGATGCCATACTGCCGGGCAATAGCGCACTGTTTCATGCCGGAATTTCGTAAAGCCACCACTCCATGACAAACAGCATTGTCAAGTTGACGGACCATCTCCAGAGGAAGCGGCAATGACTTTTGTAGACGTGCAGCAGTTGTTTTCCACTAATACAGAACGCAACAACCCTTATATCCCCGATTGTGAAGCCAATCGTCAAATGTACCTGTCCGTACATTTTGTCACGCCACCTGTGATATAATCCTGTTGTTGACTTCTTGCTGCGACAGACAATCAGTGACATGGTTCTTTTAACAAAGAAATCACCGTAGCGTGAAGGAAACTCACCAGATTGATATACTGAGTTAAGAAATTAAACCCATCAAGAAAAAAAAAATATTCCATATTAAAATGCCAAGTCTGCATATACATATATATATATCCACACACACACACAGTCACGTGAAAAAGTAAGTACACCCCATGTAAAGTTTTGACTTTTTCAACACATTTCAACATGCAGCTATTTGATCTTCATGTCAACAATATTGATAGATAAAGGTGATATAACATGGTTCAGGTGATGGTAACATGGTTGTGTATACATGTACGATAACAAATATCATGAAACATTTACATTTTGTAGTCCATTGCATAATTTAAATAAACATAAATGCAAATTTCGCATGTGGAAAAAGTAAGTACACTCCTCCATTTATCACTACTTCAAATACCTAAAATTAGAATCAGGTGCACCAGCTCAGGTGCAAATGATTAGAACATCGTTAGAGAGGATCTTAGAGGAACCTGTCTTATTTAAACCTCAGACATTTAGTTTGTTTGCTCTTTGTTGTTGAAGTATGCGGCGTCACCATGCCGAGATCAAAATAGCTCACTGAGGCCTTCAGAAAGAAGGTTATATATGCCTACGAGTCTGGGAAGGGATTTTAAAAGATCTCCAAACAATTTGAAATCAATCATTCGACTGTCCGGAAGATCATCTACAAGTGGAGAACATTCCAAACAACTGCCAACTTGATCAGGCCAAGCCGCCCCAGCAAGTTCAGCCTGAGAGCAGACCGCAAGATGCTGAAAGAAGTCTCTAAGAACCCCAGAATGTCATCACGGGACCTACAGGTAGCTCTTGCCACTGTTGATGTCAAAGTGCACGAGTCTACCATTAGAAAGAGGGTGCACAAATTTGATCTACATGGGAGGTGTGCCAGGAGGAAACCTTTGCTGTCCAGAAAGAACATCAGGACAATACTAAAGTTTGCCAATGAACCCCTATGCAAAGACCAGCACTTCTGGAACAATGTGCTCTGGACAGATGAGTCAAAGGTAGAGCTATTTGGCCACAGTACCAGAAGACATGTTTGGCGAAAACCAAAGACAGCATTTGATCACAAGAACCTGATACCAACTGTAAAGCATGGTCGTGGAAATATTATGGTTTGCGCAGCTTTGCTGCATCAGGGCCTGGGCAGCTCACCATCATAGAATCCACTCTGAATTCTTCATTGTACCAGAGGGTGCTTGAGGATAATGTGAGGTCATCTGTCAGAGTGTTGAAGCTCAACCAAAGGTGGGCCTTGCAACATGACAATGACCCTAAACATACCAGTAAATCCACCAAGGAATGGCTGAAAAGAAAGAAATGGGTGGTTCTGGAATGGCCACGTCAAAGCCCGGATCTAAATCCCATCGAGATGTTGTGGGGGGATTTGAAACGAGCTGTGCATGCAAGAAACCCCTCAAACATCGCACAGCTGAAAGAATTCTGCATGGAGGAGTGGGCAAAAATTTCTCCAAGTCGATGTCAGAGACTGGTAGACAGTTATAAGAAACGCCTACTTGAGGTTGTTTCTGCCAAAGGGGGCAATACCACCTATTAGAGCCAAGGGTGTCCTTACTTTTTCCACATGCGAAATTTGCATTTATGTTTATTTAAATTATACAATGGACTATAAAATGTAAATGTTTCTTGATATTTGTTATATTATATCACCTTTATCTATCAATATTGTTGAAATGAAGATCAAATAGCTGTATGTTGAAATATGTTGAAAAAGTCAAAACTTTACATGGGGTGTCCTTACTTTTTCACGTGACTGCATATAAATAAATGGCAACTTGAACAAAAATGCACTGAACAGTTCTTCCATGATTTACCTTGGTGTACAATGCAATGTGTGGTGCTATTAATCACTTCTTAGCGACATGAAAAAAAAGAAAGAAAGCCATCGTCATTTGGTGGGACACCCTGTACTATTCATGTTAACGATACACTTTTATAGTCTCAGATATGTGAAACACTTGCATGCCAGTTTTGGGGTTGCAAATAAATTTGAGGAGAAACCATAAAAATTATGTTGTGTCACACCTGTCTTTGCCTCCTTCTCTCCTTTTGTCCTAACTATCCCAACATCCACAGGGGAGAAACCATACATATGCACGTGGCAAGGCTGTACGTGGCAGTTTGTCCGCTCCGATGAACTTACACGCCACTTCCGTAAGCACACGGGTGCACGTCCGTTCGCCTGCTCAGTCTGTCAGCGTGCATTCTCACGTTCAGACCACCTTGCCCTGCATATGAGAAGGCATACCTGAGATCATGGGTCAGGTTTGGTGGATGAATGGGTAAACGTTTGAACAATGGCGCTTGAACAATGCTGTGCATTTTGATCTTTCAGCATATTTTGTATAATAGGCTTAGGGTGTCATGGACAATTCCCTGCTGGTGTATCCATCCATGTGCAACCTATGGTGAATTGACGTCGTTTGGGAGAGTTGCTGCAAAAAGTGTGCGAGGAGTAGTGCCATGTCGAGGTGGACCGTCCAATCGTTTACATCACTCAGATGAGGTTTTGTCTGGCCAAAGAAAATTATACTGGATATTTGTTAAATTTATTTACATGGTCTGGTCTGTATGATATATTAATTGTAAAAAGAGAGATTAAGAAATAAACTATGTGTTATGGTATATGCATTAGCTAGTTAAAGGGGGGCACCCTCTCGTTGCCATGATTTGCATTGAATGGGGTATTTACTTATGTCGGTTAAGCATGAAAAACTGAGTCTATTAAGCCTAACTTATTTTTTTCCTTTGTTTTTTAAATTTCAGGCTGCATGTGGCAGTTTGTACCAGTTTGCTGGGATGAATGATCCCGGTGTGTACCCCGATTTAGAATAGGTACACCGTATCCCTGCGCATCGTAAGAGGCGACTAAGGGTTTGCGTCAGGAAGGGCATCCGGCCATAAAAACATTGCCTCAAACAGGGAACCATGATTGTCATGGGGCCTGCAAGGCTAACCCCCTCTAGCGGGGGAAAATGGCCTTAAAACGATCATTCATTTTCATTCATTTGAAATTTCAATTTCTGAGGGCTCACTGTAAGTAGTTGAACGACATATCTTTTTATTTTTGTGAAATAATCATCAATTTAACATACTCTTGATAGTGTCAGTACTGCCGAAAGCACTCGTTTTGTTACCTTCTCAGCAGTCAGTCGGGGCAAGGTTTTCAACTTGTTCAGGTCGCAGGCCATAACTACACAAGTCTTCACAAAACTACACCAGGATGACAGTTTATAGCTAGGTCGGGTTTTCAAACCCAGGCTGGAGAGCTCAACGGCGAGTGCACTTACCACAAAGTTATCCTGTCGGCCAATCCTTGTGAAATGCATATTTACATTTGTCATTATCCCAAAAAATAAATAAATTCCACATCACAAGGGAGATGACTTCGATAGTTTCATTGTAGGTCCTACCACGATCAATGAGCAAATGCTTTTTGGTGCTTTGGGCAACTTCTTCATAAATACTGTCAAGTCCTTCTGAAACTTTCTTGCTTTAATATCCTCATGACAGCATTCAATGCTGTTATTATTAGAATGTCGGGTTGCTCAAAATTATGTTAATCAGAATCTTCAGGAAAATAATGATAAAAAAGAAAAAAAAAGGACCAGAATTTCAAATAGAAGCATTGGCTTGAAATGGAGATTTGTTTTGTATTTTTATTTCTCTTCCTTCAATGAAACTCCAGCATGTTGTGTGCTTCCATTCGTGCCGCAGTTTGTCCTCTGCCAAGGAGCCATGTGTGTCCTGCATTATTTATATTGTTTTTCATTTAAATCGTTATTTTGTAATGCATTTGCAGGAAAAAAAACTTGGATAATTTTTACAAATATTTATTTGTATCCGAAGGTTCGTTATTTATATTTGCTTTTATATGTACATTTCACACCTCCTCCAGCACCCCTGTCCATGAAATTGTACAAAAGTCATGGAGAACAACGTTATGTTCAAGTATTTCATGATGTATGAAGATATGGGAGCGTAAAAAAAGAGGTCGTGATTTTAACGACAATAAAAACTGCCATCAGTCATCCAAACTATTTAGATGATGTGTAATCATGTCCAAAACCTAATTGTGTTTACAAGCGCGTGCGTGAGGTTATCAACGTCGAACAACTCGATGTAGAGAAAAATGATGCAAATATCATTTTGCACTTTTGTATTACAAAGAAAGTTGTAACAAGTCGCAACAATTTTTTAGTGCATTGATTTGTTGGCCGCTTTACTTCCTGAAATATCAGGGAGAGGATTCATCTGACTTGCACTGTGTACCTATTATGACGTCACTGCTGGAATTGTGTGGGCATTGCTGCAACTTAAGTAAACTAATAGTGTTGTGCTGCAACATAAGGAAACTTTTTACAAAACTCAGCCTGTTTCAACTTTTAAAGAAAATTCATCATTTGTAAAATAATTTTGGCATTCTTTCTGGGAGCATTGTTTGGGTGTTTTTATTTGTATTTTGTGGATAACTGTGTTGTACATGTTGAATGGTGATGATTAAACAACATTAAGACAACTGATGTGTGCTGTCTCATTGTTTGACTTTTCATTTCATTAATTAAACAGAGAAATGTTAGTGATGGCATCTATTAATTAGGTACACTATAGTTTTGGATTTCATATTTGATGAGCTTCCAATTATGTGGGTAAAGGATGAAAAAAGCCATGTACAGAGGTGGCATGTGGCCAGATATTTTATTTAATATAAAGTCTCGGCCTGTGGAGCAGCTGGAACATACAACGTGTCAGGACATAAAAGAACAAAATGAACAGAATAAGGAGAGGGGTATACCCAACAACAGCACGGTTGAGGGACAAATTAGAGGGAGACTTAGAAAAAACAAGGGTTGTGGGGAAGATTGAGGATGTGGAAAGGACACATGGGGTGGACAAGATAGGTAGAGAAGCAAACTCCCAAGAAGGAAAAGCTGGAAATTTGGAAAGAGGTGGGCTTGGCGTGGGATAATAGGGGAGGTGAGGCAAAAAAAATCATGCTTTTGGATTAACAATGATCTGAGATCGTGGGGAACAGCTACCTTGAATACCTGGAGCGAATAATGAGATTGAAGAGAATATGGAATTTGGTTGTATAGCTCGGAAAAAAAGAGAAACGAATGAGTGATTCTTAAGGCCACCACACGCCAGCGGACACAACGAAACAAGATCATCAGTGAGAAATCTTCTCCAATCCTGTTTTGTCGGAGACTGCCGCACACCACGTGACTGTCGACGACACTATTTTCGTGAAACAAAATGGCGAGGAAGAAGAAATGCAGGGATAAGATGAGAACGGTGAAGTCTCTGAGCACTGCTGCTTTGGCAATAATTGTGCTGGTAGATCGCCGGTGTAGTGCCAAGAGAAAGAGGCTTCTGTGGATAAAGCCCGGGGTGGACAGAAGGCCGACTTGGGGAGTTTTTCATGGGATTTTGTTCCAACAACGTGAAATTTGCGGTGCACGTACATGTAGAGTGCATGCTTTCAATATTGAGTCATTTTGTATTTCTCTCAAATCTTTCATCAATCATTGAATTTGTTCTTTGGTATTTGACAAAAAACATACGAATTTTCTGATTTGGTTGCAAATTCAAGCTATTTTATATTGTTACCTCCGCCACCAAAGGTGGATGGAGGTTATGTTTTCACCCCTGTCTGTTTCACCCCAAGTCTGTCTGTTTGTCTGTTTGTCGATGAACAATATATCTCAAAACGTTGTGGACGGATTCGGACGAAATTGGGCGGAGAGGTTGCGTGTGTGACACCGACAAAATGATTCGATTTTGGTGAAGTTCCGGATCCGGCTCCGGCTACTAGAATTTTTCAAGTGATTCTTCAACATTGGGAGATATGGCCTAAAACGATACAAAGGAGGATATCTCAAAAGGTTTTAGAAGGATTTTGGAGTAAACTTCGTGGACAGGTTGGGTGTCTGACAAGGACGATTCTATTCGATTTTGGTGAAGATCTGAACATGGATTCGGATATGATAATTATTTAATTTTAAAGTGATTCTTCACCATTGACTGATGGGGCTAAAACCAACATATACAGTCGTGGCCGAAAATATTGGCACCCTTGCACTTTTTTCAAATAATGCACCATTTCTTCCAGAAAATTGTTGAAATTAAAAACTCTTGGTATCCACATATGTATTTCTTTAGTTTGCAGTGAAGCAAAACAAAAAAGGTGGAAAAATTACTAAATCTTAGCTTATTCCACACAGAAATCCTAAAATGGCCCAGACAATATTATTGGCACCTTTTACAAGTTGTTAGAAAGAATGAGATTTCAAGCAGGTGATTCTCCTTTACTTTGGAATTGAACTCACCTGTGGTGAGTTGCTGGTGCCTGCAATATAAAAATCACTCATTCAACCAGTTTGAATAGAGAAAAGGAGTCATTCTGCTGTTTTGTGTCACTGTGTGTACCACAATGAGCATGAAGAAAAGAAAGAAAACTAGAGAATTGTCTGAGGAGGTCAGACACAAGATTGTAGCCAAGCATGGACAATCTCAAGGCTACAAGTCCATCTCCAGAGACCTTGATGTTGCTGTCTCCACCGTGCGCAATGTTATCGGGAAGTGTAAGGCCCATAACATGGCAGCCAACCTCCCTGGATGTATGTAATGAGACCACAAGAGAAAACCTGATCGAAGAATACAGCGAAGGATTGTTTGAATGGAGGAGAAAGTACCTCGATCAACTGCCAAACAGATTCAAGCTGTGGGGAGATCTGAAAACAGCAGTTGGGAGAAGGCACCCTTCAAATCTGGGAGAACTGGCACAGTTTGCACAAGAAGAGTGGGTTAAACTGCCAGTCGAGAGGTGTAGGAAGCTCAAGCATGGCTATAGGAAGCGCTTGACTGCAGTTATTTTGTCCAAAGTCTGTGCTACCAACTATTAAGTCCAGGGTGTCAATAATTTTGTCAATGCCATTTCTATTTATTTTCTGACTTTAAAGGATATATTAAGTTCTGAATAAAAAACAAAGCTTCTGTAATATTGACGGTGAAATAAGGAATTGTGGAGACCTAATACTTTTGTCAATTTCAACATATTTTTCGTGAATATTGTGAGTTGTTTGAAAAAAGTGCAAGGATGCCAATATTTTTGGCCACGACTGCAGCAAGATACACTACATGACCAAAAGTATGTAGACACCCGAACATAACACATCGCATTCCAAAATCATGGGCATTAATATGGAGTTGGTCCCCCATTTGCTGCTATAACAGCCTCCACTCTTCTGGGAAGGCTTTCCAATGGATGTTGGAACATTGCTGTGGGGATTTGCTTCCATTCAGCCACAAGAGCATTAGTGAGGTCGGGCACTGATATTGGGTGATTAGGCCTGGCTTACAGTCGGCGTTCCAATTCATCCCAAAGGTGTTCGATGGGGTTGAGGTCAGGGCTCTGTGCAGGCCGGTCAAGTTCTTCCACACTGATCTCGACAAACCATTTCTGTATGGACCTCGATTTGTGCATGGGGGCATTGTCTTGCTGAAACAGGAAAGGGCCTTCCACAAACTGTTGCCACAAAGTTGGAAGCATACAATCGTCTAGAATGTCATTGTGTGCTGTAGCATTAAGATTTCCCATCATTGGAACGAAGGGGCTGAGCCCACACCATGAAAAACAGCCCCAGACCATTATTCCTCCTCCACCAAACTTTACAGTTGGCACTATGCATTCGGGCAGGTAGCATTGTCTCGGCATCCGCCAAACCCAGATTCATCCGTCAGACTGCCAGATGGTGAAGCATGATTCATCACTCCAGAGAACGAGTTTCCACTGCTCCAGAGTCCAATGGCGGCGAGCTTTACACCACTCCAGCCGACGCTTGGCATTGCGCATGGTGATCTTAGGCTTGTGTGCGGCTGCTCGGCCATGGAAACCCATTTCATGAAGCTCCCGATGAACAATTGTTGTGCTGGCGTTGCTTCCAGAGGCAGTTTGGAACTCGGTACTAGTTTGGAACTAGTGTTGCAACCAAGGACAGATGATTTTTACGCGCTACGTGCTTCAGCCCTCGGCAGTCCCATTCTGTGAGCTTGTGTGGCCTACCACTTCGTGGCTGAGCTGTTGTTGCTCCTAGATGTTTCCACTTCACAATGACAGCACTTACAGTTCACCGGGGAAGCTCGAGCAGGGCAGAAATTTCATGAACTGACTAGTTGGAAAGGTGGCATCCTATGATGGTGCCATGTTGAATGTCACTGAGCTGTTCACTCCAGCCCATTATACTGCCAATGTTTGTCTATGGAGATTGCATGGCTGTGTGCTTAATTATATATACCTGTCAGCAAAGGGTGTGGCTGAAATAGCCGAATCCACTAATTAGAAGGGGGTGTCCGCATACTTTTGGTCTGGTGTATCTCAAAAGGTTAAGGACGGATTTGGATGAAACTTTGTGGACAGGTTGTGTGTGTGACAAGGAAGAATCGATTCAATTTTGGTGAAGATCCGGATCCAGCTTGTAGAATTTTTAAAGTGATTCTTCACCATTGTGAGATAGGGATAAAAACGATACATAGCAGGAGATCTCAAAAAGTTGTGGACGGATGATTTTGATTAAATGTGATTCTGTATTGTGATTTTCTGGTCTACTCTGGGATACAAAACGTATACTGTTACCTGGCAGAGGTATGCTCTCTACTGAGTTCCGTTCTAGTTACATTATACAATGGCCTTCAAAAGTACTCACCCTCTCCAAAGTTGTTAAGGTGCAACTCAGTTGGTCAACCCACAAGATAAACATGAAGACCAAGGAGCTTTCCAATGAGGTCAGACATAAAGTGCTGGAAAAGCATCGTTCAGGAGAGGGGTGTAAGAAGATTTCAAAGTTTTTCATTATCCCATCGAGTGTGGTGAAATCCGTCATGAAGAAGTGGAAGATGTATCATACCAGCTAGACTCTACCCATATCAGGTTGCCCACCCAAACTCAGCAGCCGGGCAAGCAGGAAATAGTTCAGGATGTCACTGTAAATCCAATAATGACTTTGAAAGATCTGCAAAGCTCTAAGTCCGAGATGGGGATCAGTGTTCATCAATCAACAATATCCCACTCCCTTCACATCCCTCGATGGACAGGTGGCAAGAAAGACGCCATGAGTGAAAATGACGCATCTGAAAGTTCACATGGAGTTTGCAAAAAAGCATCTTAATGATACTGCAGACATGTGGAGAAAAGCTTTGTGGTCAGACAAGACAAAATTTTAACTTTTTGGTCGAAATTCAAATCGTTATGTCTGGCGCAAGCTTAATACTGCAAACATAACATCGTTATTCAATTACGGTATATTTCCTAAAACTCTTCGTATATAGTAAATAGTTAGGGCATTTTATAATTTTTTTGAAAAATCTGTGAAAAAAATTGCTTACCAATAGCTTTCTTCACCAATGTGTTCATGTAGGTGTCTTCAAACACCTCTCAATTTATTCCTTCCCAAATCCTTGGGGAAAAGTCAAAATTCAAAATGGCGTCCAAAATGGCAAAATTGTGGATAAAGTCATAGTTTGGCCAGAAATTTAATACTTAATATGGGGAAGAAACCACAAAAATATTGTTCTAGGACAATTGTGAACTCTTGCTAAGCATATTTGTAGTATTATCTTGCTTTATATCCAAGATGGTGGCCAAAATGATGTCCAAAATGGCCGCTAAAATGTGAAAATTGTGGATAAAGTCATAGCTTTATATAGAAATAGAAATGTATCTCAATTGAAACCTCGGTTAGTCAGTTCTCTAGTTCACCCTACTCATCCTAATCCCCAGCATATCCCACACTCCTCTCGTCATCTGGCTGGTTGATGTTCTGGCAAGAGTTACCATGACAGTTGCCGCAAGCAGAAATACACTTGACTCCTTGCTTTTTACAGCAGCACCTGAGTGTGCTACATTCCCCCTCACAGTTGCAGCAGACAAACTTCAGAAGATAGTCCGGTGCGATAGGGTCTGTTGTAGGGACCGGCGCATAACCTTGGTCACCGAGTTTCCATCTGTAGTCCAGGACATCCAATGATGGAGTTTGCAGCAGCAGCCAATCTCTAGTCTGGAGATAAGCCCGGAGAGAGTGCTGTGCTGCAGCTTCTGTTGTCGGGGGCAGTTTCTCAGGTTTGATGCTCCCAGCAGCGGCCCGCTTGCTGAAGATGTCAAATCTCAAGTCCCCCAAGTCTTTGGATGGGTTCCCGCGGAACATGAGCTTGAATAGTTCACAGCCGGCTTTGATGATGTCATCTTTCTTGGCTCGGATGTCCAGAAACACGTCCATGGCCCTCTCTGCTTTGTCAGTCTTGCAGAGCTTGGTTAGCAAAGTTGATTTGCTAAACCCAGAAATCGCGGACACTGTATCGCAGCCGGAGAAGCTGTGCAAGAAGATCAGATACTTCCGGTATCTCTCTGGGAGGGCCTCCCGGATCTTTCCGACATATTAAGATGTGTCTTTGGCTGTTGTGAGGAAGATCGGGTGGTCTGCAGCATGATGAATCAGCAAAACCATGATGTCGGTGTCCTCAGCCCTCACCTCAACAGGGGACTCTCTTGCCTCATCTAGAGCTGCCCGGACGATAGAGGTGTCTGCATCATCGGGGCATTCCTGTACACTGATCCCATTTCTACCGAATGTCTCAGCAAG
Organism: Myxine glutinosa; assembly: GCF_964187855.1. Taxonomy (NCBI): domain Eukaryota; kingdom Metazoa; phylum Chordata; class Myxini; order Myxiniformes; family Myxinidae; genus Myxine; species Myxine glutinosa. Next base: position 94,508,441 of record NC_136262.1, on the reverse strand, counting down.
TAGCCAAATGAGCTGGGTCTTGTTGCTCTTGTTGTCGAGGAACTTTTCTCTTGGAACGAGGCTTTTGATGTCTGGGCGAATCAGAATGTCGCAGCATGCATTCTTTGTTCGTCTCAGGTGATCATGGTCCTTGGTGGAGCTGCCGTATCCGTCAAAGACCACAGTGATCCTGAGGCAATGGCTCCCCATGGACTTCACAAACTGGAGGTAGCTCTCAGCGATGTCCTTCCAGGTGAGCTTAGCCTCCCATCTGACGTTGTGCAGGAGCCACCCACCATCAATCACCAGGCTCGTGCAGGGGTGTTGTTCAACGGGTTCCACAAATGCTTTCAGGACCCTTGCTAGGGCAGCCTTGTCTGGCTTTCGCAACTTCTGGTCTTTATCAAATAGAGACATCGGTGTTGGTGTCAACTCAAATCGCAGGGCTTGTTTGGTCTTGACTTCACGCTCACTGATGCTGACAGGCTGACAGGCAACTTACCAGGGTATCTGGCCAATGCTCCAACGTTGATGCCTTCGTTACAGAGTATACAAACATCACGGTAGACAAGGTGTACTGATGGGGTTTGGACTTGGAGCTGCCGGCACTTGAAGTACTTGACCCAGAGAATACCCGTCGTCTTTTCATCCTGCCTGACCTTCGGTCCTCCTCGTCTTGTCCTAGGGAATGGATTGTGTAGAAAGGTAGTTTTGGTTAGTTTTTCTTCATTTGCAACATCACAACTCTAACAGATTGGGATCGAAATCTCTACAAGTGGCTACTTCTTCTGAATGATAATCTAAAAACTTACGATTAGCAGTTGCAGTTGCAGTGGATATACTTTTCACACGATTGTATAACTCGGTTCTGCAATCCAAATGATATCTCAACTTGGGGTCATCTCCGTTTTTCCAGTCCTCATTTAGTCTCCTGATCAGCGCCGCATCGTCCACGCACTCAGAATATGATAACATCTGTGAGTGGCCTTTTTGGGTGACTTTTGACAGCTTCTGCATCTCAGTCCCAGGATCATCACAGATGAAACACCTCAAGCCATGGCCAGGTGCAGCTCTTACATCCCCTTCCATACTGAATCAATTGAGAGGTCTCAGTAGACACCTATTATTGAAGCAAGATAATAATTATTACATTTCTGGCCAAGCTATGACTTTATCCACAATTTTCACATTTTAGCGGCCATTTTGGACATCATTTTGGCCACCATCTTGGATATAAAGCAAGATAATAATACAAATATGCTTAGCAAGAGTTCACAATTGTCCTAGAACAATATTTTTGTGGTTTCTTCCCCATATTAAGTATTAAATTTCTGGCCAAACTATGACTTTATCCACCATTTTTCCATTTTGGACGCCATTTTGAATTTTGACTTTTCCCCAAGGATTTGGGAAGGAATAAATTGAGAGGTGTTTGTAGACACCTACATGAACACATTCGTGAAGAAAGCTATTGGTAAGCAATTTTTTCACAGATTTTTCAAAAAAATTATAAAATGCCCTAACTAAAAGGGCATTTTGGAAACTGACTGTGCATGTTCATCTCCCTTTTTTTGTATGGTCCTTATGGAACGTACAGTAGTTTCTGGCGATTTGAATATTAGTAATAGTGAAATTAGGGATCTGATGAAATTGGAAACTAATTCTAGGGAAGCATTAACTCAACCTTGGAGTTACATTATGTCTTCAATCATTATTATTGGTTCACGAGTTATCAAACAGAGTGACCACTATATTCGTCATGGGTGTGTGTCTGTGTGTCTGTGTGTCTGTCCGCAGCATAACTACCCGATGATATCACCCGATCTTGATGAAACTTGGGTGGGAGGTTGATATCATGATCTAGTTGTGTCCTGCCTAGAGTGGGCGTATTGCGCCCATTGTGGGCGGAGCCACGCCCGAAAAAGATGTCTTTTTAGGGGGGATTATCGAGTTCAAGCTACATCTTCTCCGAGGGAGTTGGTGGAATCTGACAGTGGTTTCGGTATTTGGTTAGGCCAATGTCCTGTGTCTAGCCCCACAGAGCTCGATTTTTCATTTTCGCCCCAAGGTCAAGGTCACAAGGTCACGAAATTTAGAAAAGTCGATTTTTGATGGTTTTATTACATTGTTCGCTTCCTGATAGGGTGAAATGTCGTACATGATCTTATATTATCACATACATCATGAAATACAAGTTTTCCAACAAATTTCAGAATCTTCGATCTTTGACCTCAGGTCACAAAGGTCAAATTTTCAAAGTTGTGGGAATCGAAACGAATTTTCGGTATTGTGTAGCTAACTAACCTCATAACTGATTATACATTATTTTCTATCTCATTTCAAGGTCAGTAACCTTCGTTTTGACATTTCCGGGCCAGCACCACACACAATTACGTACAGCTGGCTCTTAAAGGCCTGCGCACACAGCGCATTGGCGCCTTTTGGAAATAGGCATGTACACCGCATGTCGGGGGCCGACACCTGCCACGTGGGCCCCCGACCCCCCAGGCCGGGCCTGTTTCGGTTATAGTCCGTCCTTTGTCATTGGATACCGCTCGCTCGTGAACCGTCGTCGCCTCCTGAGTTTTTTTTTTTGTATACAAGATCGAGGCTCGTGTAAGAGCTACTACGAATCACAAAAAGACAAACTGACACATAAAACATAAGCTAAAGGGAGCGGGAGACAAGATGGGGAGAGAGAGGGAAGTACACAAGTACAACATGTGAGAGCAGGGACATCGGGAGATCTGTGGGAAGGGGAGGGCTTGGGGGGAGGAGGCATGGGAAGGGGGTGGGAGGGGGGTGGGAGAGGTAGAAAACACACGGACACTGCTAGGACTTCCAGGAAAGAAGTCGGAATTTAAAAAATGTGTATCTTTGGTGAATTAACGGGGGTAGAAAAGATCAAGGTTTTGGATGGGGGGGGGGGGGGGAGGGGTGGGGGGGGAGATAAGAGCTGGTGGTGAACAACTGTTTTAAACACCTGGAGGGAGGAGTGGGATTGAATATATTGAAGGAGTTTGTTCCACAGGTGGGAGAAAAAAGGAATGAAAGAGTGAAGGTGAATAGAGAGTCTTGATTTTGGCAGTTTAACCATTAGAGGGTACCAGGCAGATCTTGTGCGAAATGTAGGAATATTTGGGGGACAGAGCACAGAGCTGGGGGAGCTGGGCCGGAGAGGAGACGGTAGAAGACAGAAAGACCACCAACCTGCCTGTGGTGAGTGAGTGAAAGGCCCTCCGAGTTAGCTTCATCGCGGGAGATTCCAATGATTCTGAAAGCTTTGGTTTCAACTGCGTGAAGCCGAGCTAGGTGTGAGGAAGGAGCACCAGCCCAGAGGGGGGAACAGTATTCCATTGAGCTGTGGATGAAAGCCTTGTATGTGGTGAGGAGCTCAGGTGTGCCAAGGAAGGACGTCGCACGATGGAGGATGCCCAGTCGGCCACTGGCTTTGGAGGCCAGCTTGAAAATGTGGTTTTCCCAGGAAAGGTCATGGCAGATAGTGAGACCCAAATGGTTGAGTGACAGAACCTCTTGGAGAGGATTGTTGAGGAAGTGGATAAGATGGGATGGTGTCCAGTCGGTCTTTTCAGAGAGACAAAGTAAGAGCGTGAGATTTGTCAGGATTGAAAGACATGTTCCACTTGTTTGACAAGTCTGTGATTTTGTCCAGGTCTGCAGAGAGTGAGGAGGCTGCAGACTGCCGATCTAAGGGTTGAGATATGGAGCGGCAGAGAGTGGAGTCATCAGCAAAGAGATAGAGCGGATTTTCCAGAGAGTCGGAGAGATCATTAATGAAGACCAGAAAAAGCACAGGGCCCAGAACACTGCCTTGGGGAACTCCAGCCTGAACAGGAAGGGGATTTTTTTTTTTTTTTTTTTTTGAGACTGAATCGAGGCTCGTGAAAGAGCTAACATTTATTTCACAAACAAATCAACCAGACAAACAAAATATATAAAAAGAGGGAGCGGAAGTCAAGATGGGGAGAGAAGGGGAAGCACACAAACACAACATTTGAGAGCAGGGAGATGTGTGGGAGGGAGAGGGCTTGGGGGGAGGAGGCATGGGAAAGGGGGGGGGGGTGGGAGAAGTATAAAACACAAGGACACCAAGGACTTCCAGGACAGAGGTTGGTATTTCAAAAAAGTGGATATGGGGTGAAATTAGCGGCGATAGAAAAGAACAAGGTTTTGGATCGGGGGAAGATAAGAGATGGTGGTGAACAGCTGTTTTAAAGACCTGGAGGGTGGAGTGGGATTGAAGAGAGTGAGGGAGTTTGTTCCAGAGGCGGGAGAAAAGAGGAATGAAGGAGTGAAGGTGAGCAGAGAGTCTTGATTTTGGCAGTTTAACCATAAGAGGGTTGCAGGCAGATTTGTGCGACCTGTTGGAATATTTGGGGGACATCCCAGAGAGAGCTGGGGGGGGGGGGGAGGGGGCATAGGCCAGAGAGGAGTCGGTAGAAGACAGAAAGACTAACAACAACCTGCCTGCGGTTAGTGAGTGAAAGGCCCTTGGAGTTAGCTTCATCACGGGAGATTCCAATGATTCTGAACGCTTTGGTTTCAACAGCGTGAAGACGGGCTAGGTGTGAGGCAGGAGCACCAACCCAGAGGGGAGAGCAGTATTCCATTGAGCTGCGGATGAAAGCCTTGTATGTGGTGAGGAGCTCAGGTGTGCTAAGGAAGGACTTCGCACGACAGAGGATGCCCAGTCGGCGACTGGCTTTGGAGGCCAGATTTGAAATGTGGTTTTCCCAGGAAAGATCATGGCAGATAGTGAGACCCAAAAGCTTCAGTGACAGAACTTCTTGGAGAGGATTATTCAGAAAGTGGATGGGAGGGTTGTCCAGTCGGTCTTTTCAGAGAAACATCGTAAGAGTGTGAGATTTGTCAGGATTGAAAGACATGTTCCACTTGTTTGCCCAGTCTGTGATTTTTCCCAGGTCTGCAGAGAATGAGGAGGCTGCAGACTGCCGATCTGAGGGATGAGGAATGGAGCGACAGAAAGTAGAGTCATCACTCTAGACTACGGATTTTTATGTTAAGAAAATAGGCCTTTTATGTTTTGAAAAGCGGATTTTTTTTTTTTAATATGAAAAAATCCCGAAATATTTTTTTCCCCCGTTTTATTCATTTTTTATTATTACCAAGTTTTTCAGAAATCAGTCAAAAAAAGAACAAAAAATGGTAAGCTTTTTCCTGCACAACATTAAGCACTCTGGGCTAGTAAACAGGTAAAAAATGACGTTCAGGTACCTTTATTGCAACCGCATTGTTTGATAAGTAGAGGACTAGAAGAAATTGACAAGACCCTTTTAGGAACGGTTAAAGTAGGTGTTTGAAATCATTATCTTGGTAATGTTCTCCTTGGTGAGGCGGTGTCGGCGGTCGGTGAGGACGTTTCTGTAGACGGAGAAGGACCTTTCCACGTCGACGCTGACGTTGGGGCAGTACCTCAAGAGGGGGATGTCAGCAAGCTTGACTCCAGCCGGCACACCAACCTCAGATCCGTGCTGATCTCCATCCAGGATCAAAGCCACTGTCCTCAGCACACCAATGTCGGGATTGCGCTGCAGCACCGCCTTGAACTTGGTGAGCAGGATCTCCTTACGGCAGCCTCGGATCTTTTCGAGCTCCTCCTTGGCCTGATCAAGGAGCTGGAAGGCCTTGGCCAGCTCCATGCCGGCCTCCTCCAGCTGCTTAAGGATCTTCGGGATGAACGACACGTGGGCATTTAAGAAGACCAAACTGAGCTTGATGTCCGCCTTTCTGAACAGGTCCTTGGCACTCCGGATTGCCATCGCGTCATCATCGTTCAGCTGGTCCACAATGTCCTTGACGGCCTCGAAGTGCTCGGCGTAAAACACCGCGGCGTCGATCCACGTCCACCACCGAGTCAGAATGGGCTCCGGGGGGAGAGAACGATTGGGCTGCTGCTCCTTCCAAAAGACAACATGCGACAGGGCTTTGACGAACACCTTCTTCGTCGTGGCAATCAGGTCGTTGACGTCCTTGAACATTTCTCGGACTGTCTCGCAGACACGGTGGAGCGCGTGGGCAACGCAAGTCACATGCAGCAAGTCCGGGAAGAGTTCCTTCAGGGCATGGCCCCCCTTGATCATATAGGCCGCGGCGTCGCTGACGAGGACCTCGAGGCACTCCGGCTTGAAATCAGGCCAAAGATAGCGCAGCGTGTCATTGACTGCACGCACGATCTCCCCGGAGTTGGTCTTCTCCAGAAACATGCACTGGACGAGGTGGGGACGAAAGTACCCCTCCTTGGACAAGCGTCCCACGATGATGTTGGCCACATATCGACCTGCCGAATCGGTCGTCTCGTCGACGGACAGCCAGATGGGCTGCTGTCCGAGGTCGGCACGGATCCCCGCCAAGGCCTCGTCGTAGCACTTGTCGAGGTAGTGCTTTCGAATCCAGCTTTCATCGGGGATCTGGAGAGTGATGTGCTTCTCCAGGAACGACCGGAGGGCAGGGTTTTCCAATTTCGACCATGGGATGCCAGCGGCCAGCATGGCCTGGCACAGCTCCTGAGCCACGACGTCGCACTTGTGCCTCTTTCCGCCACCAAAGTCCTCCATGGTGGCTTGCGTGACCGTCCTCTTCTTCTTCAAGGCCAAGTTGCTCTTGTGGCGGTCTCCTCGGACATGTTGGGCCAGCTCAGACTTCTGCTTCGCCCGGAAAGTCTTTTCACAAGCTCGACAGAAAGCCGTGTCACTCGACACGTACTTGAAGGTGGCCCCATCGCCGGCAGCGTTGAATTCCTTCAGCCACTTGTCACGAAGAGCAGCACTCATCTTGATAGGAGACTTGTTCACACTTTGTGTACACTCTCTCACTGTAGTACACCGCCTCACTGCTGTACACGCTGGGGACGCAACGCACGCAAGTGGACGCAACGTTTTGTTTTTGAGATCGATCGCAGTTAAAAATTTCGATCGCAGTTAAAAATTTCGAAAAATTCCCTAATTTCTTTTAGCGTTGCCAGACATTTTCGACCAAAAAGGGCATTTTATTTTATTTTTCCCGAAAAAGGGCGAAATATTTTTTTCCTCCGAAAATAGCAAAATAATTTTTTTGCGCGCAAAAAAACCGTTTTATGTGAAAAAATATTTTTTCTTTTTTCACATAAAAATCCGATGTATAGACTCATCAGCAAAGAGATGGAGAGGTTTTTCAAGAGAGTCAGAGAGATCATTGATGAAGACCAGAAAAAGCACAGGGCCCAGAACACTGCCTTGGGGAACTCCAGCCTGAACAGGAAGAGGAGATGAGAGAAACCCATTCAGGGGAGAGAGGAAGTCTGCCAGCCATGCGTGGAGATTTCCATGGATACCAAAGAGGAGAGTTTGGTGAGCAGAGCGGGGTGCCAGACCGTATCGAAGGCATGTGATATGTCAAGGGACACAGCTCTAATTTCGTGTTTGGCATTGAGGACCTTTTTTTAATTTTTTATTTTTACACTGAATAGGGAAAGCTCGTGAAAGAGCTGACAACCGCGAGGGAAAGACAGCACAGGGGGACCGTGAGGGAAAGACAGCACAGGGGGACCACGAGGGAAAGACAGCACAGGGGGACCATGAGGGAAAGACAGCACAGGGGGACCGCGAGGGAAAGACAGCACAGGGGGACCGTGAGGGAAAGACAGCACAGGGGGCCCGCGAGGGAAAGACAGCACAGGGGGACCATGAGGGAAAGACAGTACAGGGGGACCATGAGGGAAAGACAGCACAGGGGGACCGCGAGGGAAAGACAGCACAGGGGGACCGTGAGGGAAAGACAGTACAGGGGGATCACGAGGGAAAGACAGCACAGGGGGACCCTGAGGGGAAGACAGCACAGGGGGACCATGAGGGAAAGACAGCACAGGGGGACCGTGAGGGAAAGACAGTACAGGGGGATCACGAGGGAAAGACAGCACAGGGGGACCCTGAGGGGAAGACAGCACAGGGGGACCATGAGGGAAAGACAGCACAGGGGGACCATGAGGGAAAGACAGCACAGGGGGACCGCGAGGGAAAGACAGCACAGGGGGACAGCGAGGGAAAGACAGCACAGGGGGACAGCGAGGGAAAGACAGCACAGGGGGACGACGAGGGAAAGACAGCACAGGGGGACCATGAGGGAAAGACAGTACAGGGGCCTCCATCCATTGTTGAGAAAGCAGAAGCAGCATGTCCAGAGTAGAGTGTCCAGTTCTGAAACCAAATTGATGATCAGAGATTAAGCCATTGGAGAAGAGGAAAGATTTCATATCTGAAGCAATGATGGATTCCATGACTTTGCTGATAATTGGGAGAAGGCTGATTGGTCTGTAGTTGCTAGGATCTGTTTTTGCACCTTTTTTGTGCAAAGCGGTGATGTTGGCAGATTTCCAAGCAGATGGCAGATGACCTTGAGCAAAAGAGAGGGTGAAGAGAACAGAGAGAGGGAGTGAAAGAGCGGAAGAACAGGATTTTAGGACCCATGTGTAGTGAAATCGTATTCGTACTGAACCCGGGGTGATGCTCGCTGCTCGTTGTCATCGTTGTCACCGCTAGGGGCGTGACTATAAGACCCGCTGCTGCGACGGTGCTCCGAGACTTCTCCCTTGTGACATGTTACATCGGTAGCCTCGCTAACGGTACGCCTTTATAGAATATCTAGCTTGCTTGCATTGAATGATATGAATGGATCCATGAGATGTCGCATCGTATACTTATTGTGTATTTCTACTTTACAGGAATGATGTGATGATCTAAATGCAATTAAACCAAACCGTTGGACTAAAGTTGTGTGGACCTGAATGGTTTTACACAACACTTAATTGCATTTAAGATCTGCAGACATGGCTGGCAACAAGACGCTGACGGTGTCCGTCTTCAGCGCCGACCCACAAGCCACGGATGGAGGCTTGCAGCTGAAGCACTGGCTCCGACAACTGGAGCATCTCTTTGCTGAGCCTGAGACCGCTCCGACGGCTGCCGCGAAGCTAGCGACTTTACACTCAAAAATCGACTACCGGGTCTACAACGCTATCACTCAATGCACGACGTATGATCTTTCCATCGCGGAGCTCAAGCGGCTATACATAAAAGAAAAAAGCCCGGTGTATGCACGTTATTTGCTGCAAACGCGACGTCAGCAACCCAACGAAGCAATGGACCATTACGCCCAGGAGCTCCGGCAGCTTTTGCTGGACAGCGTCAGGGAGCCACGGACTCCCGCGCAGGCTCAGGATGATCGTCTTTTAGATGCCTTCATTGCAGGGGTCTCCTCCCAGGAACTAAGGCTCAAACTCTTGGAGAAGACCGACCTGACCTTCGCTACGGCGCTCGAGCAAGCGACAGTATATACTGAAGCGCGGATGCAATCGAACGCCTATGATCGCACGCGCCTTTTGGCGGGCACCTCACTACACGCCCGGCCGGAGAGTGCTACCGTCGAGGACGTGGATCCGCTTGCTGAACTCCGGGATGCTCCGGAGGATGACCCAGCCCTGACGGCTGCCGTTACGACCAGCAGACCCAAGGCCTTGCGAGGGGCCGCATGTTTTTTCTGTGGAGGGCCTCGTCATGCCCGGGTCGTGTGTCCGGCACGTGACGCTATATGCCATTTGTGCTCGCTAAAGGGACATTACGCGAAAGTGTGCAAGAAAACGGCACGGGGCTCGCGGCACTTTGACTCGCGCAGTCGCGGTCGCGCGGGCGCAGCGACCTTGAACGGGCTCATAGCGGAGCCCGCGAGCCAAACCCGACACCCGGCGCCTTACCCGACTTCGAAGGGGAGGGCCCCTCTCTGCGGCCCCCTGGGCGCTCAGACGTCCTTGGTGGGCGTCACCGGACAGCCACCACCGTCTCATTCTCCATCGGGCACAAAGGCCGTGTCCTTGGCCAAACTCCGGGCCACGCAAGGGGCTTTGAAACTTTGCCAAGCCCCTCGTACTCCTCGAGTCGTCCACGAGCTAACAGCGGCCCCCGCCCCGAAAAAAAGAGTTAAGGCAGCTTTCAAATACTACGGAGGCCTTTCGTCAAAGCGACCAAAAATGTCAAAAGGCGATTTCGAATACTACGGAAGCCTTTTGTCAAAGCGGCCAAAAATGTCAAAAGGCGATTTCGGATACTACGGAAGCCTTTTGTCAAAGCGGCCAAAAATGTCAAAAGGCGATTTCGTATACTACGGAAGCCTTTTTCTGCCAGAAGTGTCAAAAGGCGATGTCAAATACTACGGAGGCCTTTTCTCGTCAGAATTGTCTGATTTTGAATCGCGAAACACCGGAATGCTGGGGAAAGCCCTCTGATGACGATAATGGATTCCCCATGGTCAACGCAGACTCCGGCCACGACCGCAAAACTGCTGCTGGTGTAGGATCCACCCGCGAGGCTGGTCCGACCCATTCGGGGGGCTCAGTCCCGCTCCCAGCAGCCTCGTCTGGCCTGGCTCAAGCCCTTATTCCCCTTATGGTTGAGGGCCATTGTGTTCGGGCCTTGGTGGATACAGGATCTACGGATAGTTTTATCGACCAGCGACTTGTGCTCAGGCATGGATGGCGGATCTGGCGGTCTACGAGACGGATCTTCATGGCTTCCCAGGGACTTCGGCTCAGCACGAAGGGGGAATGCCGATTGAAACTCGTGCTAAAGGGACGGGTTTTCCCTGATGTACACCTTATGGTTTTACCCGCATTATGTGCTGATATTCTGTTAGGACACGATTTTCTTAAGCTGCATGGACGTCTGGTAATGGAGTTTGGTGGGCCTGACACTCTTGTTGTGGGGGCGGACGACGCGCTAGCGGTGTGCGCCCTAGCGCAAATGGACGTCCAGCCGCTTTCGCTGTTCCCCAATCTAACCTCCGACTGCACCCCTGTCGCGGTAAAATCACGACGCTACTCTCGCGCGGACATGCAATTCATTGCGGACGAAATGGCTCAGCTCTTGAAAGACGGCATCATAGAACCTAGTAGGTCGCCGTGGCGCGCCCAGGTCTTGGTGGTGCGCAGCGAGGCCCATCGCAAACGCATGGTAATCGACTATTCCCAAACGATTAACCGCTTTACACAGCTGGATGCCTACCCCCTTCCGGGGATGGACGCGCTAGTGCAACAGGTGTCCCAGTATTCGGTCTATAGCACTCTCGATCTCCGTAGTGCGTACCACCAGATCCCTATCTCTAGGGCGGATCGTATCTATACCGCTTTCGAGTCGGGGCAGCGGTTGTACCAATTTACGCGATTGCCTTTTGGGGTAACGAACGGGGTCTCTTGTTTCCAGAGGGCCATGGATGACCTCGTTGCGCGGGAGCACTTAACCGATGTTTTCGTCTACCTCGATAACCTTACGGTTTGTGGATATGACCAAGGGCACCATGATGCTAATCTGAAGCGCTTCCTTGAGGTCGCGCAGCGGTATCACTTAACTATGAACGAGGATAAGTGCCAATACTCCCTACGCACGATAGATCTTCTGGGGTACACCGTGACCCATGGCTCTGTCTCTCCGGATAAGGAGCGTCTGCGACCTTTGCTCGACATGGCCCCTCCCTGCGATCGGGCGTCCCTGAAGCGCGACCTTGGGCTGTTCGCCCATTACTCCAAATGGGTGCAAAGTTTCTCCGCGAAACTTCGCCCCCTTGTGGCCTGCGACACCTTTCCCCTGAGTTCGGCCGCATTGACGGCCTTTGAAGGCCTTAAGACCGACATCGCCCGAGCCGCCGTGGCGACCATCGACGAGAGCGGCTCGTTCGTCCTCGAAAGTGACGCCTCGGATCAGGCCATCGCGGCGACCCTCTCCCAAGGGGGGCGTCCCGTGGCTTTCTTTTCACGGACTCTTACCACCGCTGAGCGGAGGCACTCGTCCGTTGAAAAGGAAGCGTATGCGATCGTCGAGTCTATTCGGCGATGGCGCCCGTACCTACTCGGGCCGAGCTTCCAAATCATCACGGACCAGCAAAGCGTTGCGTTCATGTACGACACCTTACACGCCCAGCGCATTAAGAACGAGAAAATCACTCGCTGGCGTATCGAACTCGCCGACTTCTGTTACACCATCAAATATCGCCCGGGGAAGGATAACCAGGCCGCCGATGCCTTATCACGCCCGGCTACATGTGCTGGTATCACCTCTTTGGAGGGCCTACGGGTGCTGCATGCCACTGCGGGCCATCCCGGCGTAACGCGTTTCGCTCATTTCATGCGGAGTGGGAATCTCCCTTACTCGATTGACGATATCCGCCGTATCTGTCGCGACTGCGCTATCTGCGCGGAAATCAAACCGCGTTTCTATAACCCTCCCATGGGGACTCTGGTGAAGGCTACACGCCCGTGGGAACGCTTGGCGATGGATTTCAAGGGCCCATTGCCGGTGTCGAGCGGCTCTCGCTAACTGCTCACTATCGTTGATGAGTACTCACGATTCCCCTTTGCTTATACGTGCGCGGACATGACTGCTGCCACGGTGATGCGATGCTTACAGAACTTGTTCTCAATGTTCGGTTACCCGGCCTATGTCCATACCGACCGGGGTGCAGTCTTCTTGTCTCAGGAGGTGCGCAGCTATCTGCTCCAAAATAACATTGCGTCTAGTTACACCACGCCGTACAGACCCCAGGCTAATGGGCAGATCGAACGCTTCAACGGGATTATCTGGAGGGCCGTCATGCTCCACCTCTGGACCCTCGGCCGGGGCCTCGATAAATGGGCTTGGTCGCTACCTGCGGCGTTGAACTCGATCAGGGCTCTCCTGAGTACGGCAACCAACCAAACTCCCCACGAGCGACTTTTCCACCACCCCAGGAGCTCGGGGTGTATACGGTCTTTGCCCAGTTGGCTCGCTGGGCCCGGGCCGGCCTACCTTAAACGGGCGGTTCGCGCGAGCAAGTACGACCCCCTTGTGGACAAAGTGCAGATTCTCCAGGCTAATCCTGAGCATGCTCGTGTGATGACGTCTGATGGCCGTGAGATTACTGTCTCCGTTCGTCACCTTGCCCCTTGCGGGGTCGACGACCTTAGTAGGGAATCGGACGAACCGATCGAACCCATCTATGAGACTATGGCCTCTCCCGACGCTTCCATCGCCGACAGTCCACCGACCCTCCCCTCGTCGAGACTACCCGGGCCCGACGACTTGGAGTTACCCCCTTCGTCACCCGACCCTGTTGGCGCCTCTGACGCCGGGGACACAGGGATACGTGATGCCGTACCCGGGGAATTTCGGACGCGTGCTGGCAGAGAAATTCGCCGCCCGGCCCGATACGGTTGGGTCGACTGATACTCCGCACCCTATTCATGCTGACGCTCACTCGCTTTTAGCCACGCGGCCGTATAATTCTGACGGGGGGAGAATGTAGTGAAATCGTATTCGTACTGAACCCGGGGTGATGCTCGCTGCTCGTTGTCATCGTTGTCACCGCTAGGGGCGTGACTATAAGACCCGCTGCTGCGACGGTGCTCCGAGACTTCTCCCTTGTGACATGTTACATCGGTAGCCTCGCTAACGGTACGCCTTTATAGAATATCTAGCTTGCTTGCATTGAATGATATGAATGGATCCATGAGATGTCGCATCGTATACTTATTGTGTATTTCTACCTTACAGGAATGATGTGATGATCTAAATGCAATTAAACCAAACCGTTGGACTAAAGTTGTGTGGACCTGAATGGTTTTACACAACACCATGGGCTGATGCAGTCATGTCCAGTTGCAGAATCAGAGTCGAGGGTTGACAGAAACTTTTCCACCTTGTCAGGAGGAAAGGACACAGAGTCCAGGAGCAGCTGGGTACGACTGGGCACGGTCGGTACAGAGAGGGATGGGTTTGGGACACAAGATTTAGAGGCAAACACAGAGTTGAGGCATTCAGCTTTTTCACGTGCGGAGTCAGCCATGTAGCCGTTTGAGATGAGGGAGGGGATCGAGGGGGAACAAACACCAGAAACAGATTTGATCAGACGCCACCAGGATTTGGAAGAGGGAGACAGATAAGAGAGTTCGGTCTTGAGAACGGAGAGATATTGTTTCCTGGCTGTCCTGAGGGTGGACACACACTTGTTTCGGACTTTGTGAAAGTAAATGAGATTTCCTTCCGTTGGATTTGCTTTCCAGGATACGAAAGCGGGTTGTTTCTGGGCAACAGCCTCACCACAAGATTCCGTGTACCATGGACGGGAGGAAGGGTATGACAACTGAAGACGAGATGGGATAAATCTGTGCATGAGAGAGAGAGCAATTTACTTTGGAAGAATTCCCAGGATGTGTTGATGTCAGAGGCGGTAGAGATGGGAGACCAGTCCAGATGATTGATGGCAGCTTGAAGACCGTGCCAGTTGGCCTGAGTGAAATGCCAGACTCGTCGACGCTGAGGAGGCTCTCTGAGAATTGTCAGAGAGATGTCCACTTTAACAAGCACATGATCAGATGAGCCGATTGGAGCAGAAGAAGAGCAGCAGACATTTTCAGGGAAGTTAGTCATAACCAAGTCCAGAAGAGAAGATGCTCCGTTGACTGAGATCCGGGTCGGGAAATTGACAGATTGTGTCAGTCCCAGTGAGTCGCAGAAGTCTTTTGCTGAAGAGCCATGGCTGGTGAGAGAGGTACCCACACCCAGCCAACTGGCATGGTGACATTTGAAATCACCACATATGAGGAAGAGAGAGTTGGGATGGGTAGATAGACGTTGGTCCATATTATCAGACAGCGAGATGTAGATGGAGTCATCACTGTTTGGTGGATGGTACAACACACATATGAACAAAAGGTGGGAGCGAAGGGGAAGCCGAAGCCAAAGGTATTCCTGGGCGTGAGGTGGAGAGAGGGCAGTGCAGGGCGTGTGAGGAAGAGAGTTTTTAATTAAAATAGCAACCCCACCTCCAGGACGAGGCTCAGGTCTATCATACCGGAGGAGGGAGTAACTTGGGATGATACCAAGGAATCAGAGACATCATGAAGGAGGAAAGTTTCTGTTAAGCAGATCACGTCTGGTTTGTCAGAAGCAACCTGTATGGAGAGATCAGTCAAGTTTGAGCGAAGGCCCCGGATGTTTGAGGTCCATACCGTGAATGAAGAGGAAGGGGGAGCTGTTGAAGGTGTGTCAGAGATTTCAGAATAGCTTGGAGAAAGGGAAGAATGGGGCAGACAAAAGGTTTGATGGTGATTGGGTGAGGCACAGTGAGGTGTTATTTGAGGAGGGGGCATAGTGAGGCAGAAGGTTGGGGCAGATGAAGGTGAAAGTTGGAAGGGGGAAGAAGCGGGGAGGACGCTTTGAGGAGGGGTGAGAGGGTAGTCTAGGAGGGGAGGAGGGAGGGAGAGTCTCGGAGGGGAGGGGTGTGGGGGGGGTTTTAGGTGGGAAGGCGTAAGGGGGGAGATTTGAAAGGGATGGGTGATGGGGAAGATTTCGAGTGGAGGGGCAAGGGGGAAGATTTGAAAGAGATGGGTGATGGGGAAGATTTGGAGGGGAGGGGCAAGGGGATAGATTTGGAGGGGAGGGGTGATGGGGAAGTTTTGGAGGGGAGGGGTGATGGGGAAGATTTGGAGGGGAGGGGCAATGGGGAAGATTTGAAAGGGATGGGTGATGGGGAAGATTTGGAGGGGAGGGGCAAGGGGGAATATTTGAAAGAGATGGGTGATGGGGAAGATTTGGAGGGGAGGGGCAAGGGGGTAGATTTGTAGGGGAGGGGTGATGGGGAAGAGTTGGAGGGGAGGGGTGATGGGGAAGTTTTGGAGGGAAGGGGTGATGGGGAAGATTTGGAGGGGAGGGGCAACGGGGAATATTTGAAAGAGATGGGTGATGGGGAAGATTTGGAGGGGAGGGGCAAGGGGCTATATTTGGAGGGGAGGGGTGATGGGGAAGTTTTGGAGGGGAGGGGTGATGGGGAAGTTTTGGAGGGAAGGGGTGATGGGGAAGATTTGGAGGGGAGGGGTGAGATTGGATTTTGAAAAGGGTATGATTAATGGGAAATGAACATTTGTTGCAAAATGAGTTTCTTGAGACCTTCGAGTCAAAAATACGTTTGAGGACGCTGAAGGAGGGGTGGAGTGCAGGAGAGTTTCGGGAATGTAGAAAAAAGGAACTGTAAGAGATGGAATTTTTTTTTGGAATGAATAGATTTGGTGAGCAAGTCGAAAGCATCCTTTTTATAGAAGAAGAAGAGAAAGTTGTTATAATATACGACAGAATACAGTTCTTCAGGGGAAAGTTTAAACATTTTTAACAACGTGATCACGTGATCACGAACAACGTGATCGAAGAACGAACGAACAAATTAGAACAACGAATAAACGAATAAGAACAGAGAAGGAAATCCTTTTTTTGGTTGTTGTTTTTTTTGAGTTGAGATTTTAAACAAGGAAGTATGGGGTGAAAGACTGGGACAAAAACAGAGAACGACAGTAATTGCAGCGCAATCGACGAACCGCTCAGAGAAAAACAAAGCCTCAAGGCTGGACCCGGTAGCCTACTAGGCTTCAGAATATGCGACACGAATTAACCGACGATTTTGTATACATGTATGAAAAATTAACACCGATAATCTTACGAAAGACACACTATAGGTACACACACCGAAAGATAGATACAGTTTCGACAAAAACACAATTGTGAAAAATTACTTAACTTCGAAAGCGTGAGCGCATGGACAGCTTCGAAAAGACGTGACCTCCAATCTTGCGCATGCGCACTCGCCTTTTTGATGAGAGAATTCGATTCAGAACCACACGTTGACTGCGACCAGAGAGGAAGTCGGCAAGTCATGCGTGGCGGTTTCCATGGATACCATCGGGGCATAGGAGGAGAGTTTGGTGAGCAGGGTGGGGTGCCAGACCGCATCGAAGACACGAGATACATGCATGTCAAGAGAGACAGCTCTGATTTCCTGTTTGGCATTGAGGACCTTCATCCATTGTTGAGACAGCAGCAGCAGCATGTCCAGAGTCGTGACACCTGGTCTGAATCCAAATTGATGATCTGAGTTAAAGCCATTGGAGAAGAGGAAGGATTTGATATCCGAAGCCATGATGGATTCCATGACCTTTCTGATTATTGGGAGCAGGCTGATTGGTCTGTATTTGCAAGGATCTGTTTTTGCACCTTTCTTGTATAAAGCGGTCATGTTGGCTGATTTCCAAGATGCTGGCAAATGACCTTGAGCAAAAGACAGGGTGAAAAGAACAGAGAGAGGGTGAGATAGAGCGGTAGAGCAGGATTTTATGACCTGTGGGCTGATGCCGTCTGGTCCAGTTGCAGAATCAGAGTCGAGGTTTGACAGAAGCTTCTCCACCTTGGCAGGAAAGAAGGACACAGAGTCCAGGAGCAGTTGGGTTCGACTGGGTAAGGTGGGTACAGAGAAAGCTGAATTTGGGACATAAGATTTTGAGGCAAACACAGAGTTGAGCCATTCAGCTTTTGCACGTGCGGTGTCAACTGTGTAGCCGTTTGAGGTAAGGGAGGGGATGGAGTGGGAACAAACACCAGAAACAGATTTGACCAGATGCCACCAGGATTTGGAGGGAGACAGGTTTGAGAGTTCAGATTTGTGAGTTCAGTCTTGAGAGTAGAGAGTGGCTTTCCTGGCTTTCCCGAAGGTGGACACACACTGGTTACGAGCTTTGTGAAAGGAAATGAGATTGGAAATCATCTTTTTCAATCCAAACATGCAACATTGATCGCAAATGTCGTCCGAATCCGTGCATAACTCTGAGATATCCTTCACACAAACAAACAAAGAGACCGAGAAGGGTGAAAACATAACCTCCGTTCATCACAGATGGCGGAGGTAATAAGCTAGCTATCACTTGTCAAGCCAGCCGTTCCTTATGAACCATTTCAAATGGAGTGCTTGCTTGAGTACTTAAGCCACTTGTCGAGCGCCATTAAAGAAACTTGGCAACTGAATACACTCTTGGTGTACTAGTTTAACAAATATAAAAATAGCACAAACAATCTTACTATAATTCACCAAATGTCTGTCCGTCTGTTCGAAGGTACCGCAAAAACGGCTCAACTGATCGAAACGATATTTTGTGTGGATAATCCTGGGATCTCCACGAGTAAATTAGGCTATTGAAGGAACTGCGCTCCAACGCGAGTCGAAAGAATTGACGCGACCAAAGACGGAATTCGTCCGAGTTGCTTTATTGAAACAAAACAGCTCAGGTATTCTGACAAGCCCGTTTTTCAGGCAACAATATATATACACATTTATGTCGGGAAGTTTGCCCGGCAAAAGCTATATCGGGCATGCCCGGGTATCAAGGGCGAGCCTTGGAAAGGCGAGTCTGGACCTGCCCGGGCGTGTTTGGCTGCGGCCTGGCAAGTCGAGGCTGGGCATGCCCGGGCGCTCTGGGCGTGCCCTGGAAAGGCGATAGCGGGCATGCCCGGACGCTCTGGGCGAGCCCTGGAAAGGCGATAGCGGGCATGCCCGGATGCTCTGGGCGAGCCCTGGAAAGGCGAGAGCGGGCATGCCCGGGAAAGACGAGACCGGGCGTGCCCGGGAGGTTCGGGCGTGCCCGGGAACAGTGAGTCCGGGCATGCCCGGGAGAGGCGCGTCTGGCCGTGTTCTGGCCGGTGCAAGGCGATTATGTACATCCAGCGGTAACCGCTACACACGCCCCTCCAGAATCGACCTGCACCGGCAGGGTCAATTTAAGGGGGGTCCGGATGACCCGGCCGAAGCGACCCCTGGAGGGTCGTGGGGAGGGGTCTGACGTGGTGGTGGGTGGTCGAGCGGGGGGAACTGTGGACGGGGGGCGGCCCCGCCGCGGAGGAAGGGCCAACCATGGTGGTCGGTCGATGGCCATGTGCGCCGGTTTGAGGCGGTCCACCGAAATCCGGTCCGGCCGGCCGCCGAAGTCGACGATGAAAGACTTGTCGCCCCGTCGCAGGACCCGGAAGGGCCCGTCGTACGGCGGCCGGAGTGGCCCCCGGTGCGCGTCATGACGCACAAAGACGTACTCCGCTGTGCGAAGCGCCGGGGGGACGTAGGACTGGGGGCCACCGTGGCGGGACGTCGGCATGGGGGCAAATCGTCGGGCGGCCTCCTGGAGGTCCGAGCGCTGGCGAGCGGCGGACCAGGGACTGGTAGCGTCAGGCACGAATTCGCCCGGGACACGGAGTGGCTGGCCGTAGACGAGCTCGGCGGCGGACGCCTGGAGGTCTTCCTTGGGGTCCGTGCGAAGGCTCAAAAGGACCCACGGCAGCCGGTCGGCCCAACCATCGTCCTGAAGGCCGGCCATGAGTGCGGCCTTCATGGAGCGGTGAAACCGCTCGCACAACCCATTGGCTTGGGGGTGGTAGGCCGTGGTGCGGTGCAGCGTGACCCCCAACGAACGGGCGACCGCGCACCAAAGCTCAGACGTGAACTGTGGGCCGCGGTCGGATGAGATGTCCGCTGGTGCACCGAAGCGCGCGACCCAGGTGGCGATGAACGCCTGCGCCACGTCGGCGGTGGTGGTGGAGGTGAGGGGCACGGCCTCCGGCCACCTGGTGGTCCTGTCCACCATGGTGAGCAGGTGGGTGAACCCCCGCGAGGGGGGCAGGCGACCCACCAGGTCCACGTGGACGTGGTCGAAACGCCGTTCAGGCACGGCGAAAGGTGCCGGCGGGGCCTGGGTGTGGCGGTGGACCTTGGCTTGCTGGCAGGCCGTGCAGGCGTTGGCCCAGTCGCGGATGTTTCGTCGAAGGCCGTGCCAGACGAAACGCGCCGACACCAGCTTCTGAGAAGCTTTCCGGCCCGGGTGAGAAAGGCCGTGGATGGAGGCGAAGATGCGGCGCTGCCAGGAAACGGGCACGATGGGGCGAGGCTGGCCCTGGGAGACGTCGCAGAGCAGGACGGTGCCCGCGAAGGGGATGTCGGCCAGGCGGAGGCCCGTGTCCACCACGCGGAGTGCCTGCACCGAGGCGTCGGTGGTCTGGTCGGCCGCCATGAGCGTGAAGTCCACGCCGAGGTGGACCGCGTTCGCGCTGGCCCGCGAAAGGCAGTCGGCCACGGCGTTGTCTTTGGCGGCGACGTGCTGGATGTCTGTGGTGAACTCCGACACGGCGGAGAGGTGGCGCTGCTGGCGGGCCGACCACGGCTCCGTGACCTTAGCCATTGCGTAGACCAACGACTTGTGGTCGACGAAAGCCGTGAACGGGCGGCCCTCCAGGAGGTGTCGGAAATGGCGAACGGCCAGGAATAGCCCGAGCAGCTCGCGGTCGAACGTGCTGTAGGTTAACTCGTTCGGCCGGAGTTGCCGGCTGAAAAAAGCGAGTGGCTGCCAAACCCCGTCCACCCATTGCTCATGGACGGCGCCCACCGCGTAGTTGGAGGCGTCCGTAGTGAGGGCGATGGGCGCGTTGAGCACCGGGTGAGCCAGCAGCGTTGCGTCGGCGAGGGCCCGTTTGGCACTGGCGAAGGCCGCGTCCATGGCCGCGGACCAAACAATGTCATGCTTGGCCGGCTTGCCCCGGAGGGCCTCGTAAAGGGGCCGCATGAGCTGAGCAGCGCGGGGCACGAATCGGTGATAAAAATTCACCATGCCGAGGAACTCTTGGAGGGCCTTGATGGAACGGGGATGCGGGAACGTGGTGATGGCCTCGACCTTGGTCGGCAGCGGCACGGCCCCGGTCTTGGTGATGCGGTGGCCCAAAAAGTCAACGGTCGTCGCGCCGAAGTGGCATTTGACCGGGTTGACAATTAAGCCGTGCTCGCTGAGGCGACCGAACAGTGTTCGGAGGTGGAGGAGGTGCTCGGCGCGGGACGTGCTGGCGACGAGGATGTCGTCCAGATAGACGAAAAGAAACGGCAGATCGCGCAGCACGCCGTCCATCAAGCGCTGGAACGCCTGGGCCACGTTCTTGAGGCCAAACGGCATCCGCAAAAATTCGAACAGGCCAAACGGCGTGATGACGGCCGTCTTCAGGACGTCGGCCGCCCGGACAGGTACCTGGTGGTAGCCCCGTATCAGGTCAATTTTCGAAAAGATGACCCGTCCCGCCAAACGGGTGGAAAAGTCCTGAATATGCGGGATCGGGTACCTGTCGGGGGTGGTAGCGTCATTGAGACGGCGGTAGTCGCCACACGGGCGCCATCCACCCCCCGGCTTTGGCACAATATGCAGTGGCGAGGCCCACGCGCTATCGGAGCGCCGCACGATGCCGAGGTGCTCCAACGCGTCGAATTCGGCCTTTGCCACGGCGAGCTTGGCTGGGTCGAGGCGGCGGGCCCTGGCGTAGACCGGCGGGCCCGTAGTGGGTATGTGGTGCTCGATCCCGTGCCGCACCGCGACGGCCGAAAACGTCGGCCGCGTGAGGGCCGGGAATTCCACGAGCAGGCGAGCGAACTCGTTCGTTGCCGGGAGGGCGCACGCCAGTTCGGTCGGCGCGGAGCTGCTCACTGTGCACGCCAGGGAGCTGAAGGTCTCGGCGTGGACAAGGCGACGTCGTTTGACGTCGACCAGCAACCCGTGCGCGCAGAGGAAGTCGGCGCCCAGCAAAGCCACGGGGACGCTGGCGGTAACAAAAGTCCATTGAAAGCGCTGGCTGCCGAAGCAGAGGGTGACGACGCGTGGGCCGAAAGTGCGTATGGCCGAGCCATTAGCAGCGACCAAAGAGGGGCCGCAAACTGCGTCCAGCCTGTCCTGCTCGGAGGCAGGTATGACGCTCAGTTGGGCGCCGGTGTCGCACAGGAAACGCCGTCCAGACGCTTTGTCCCGAATAAACAGCAAGTTGCCCGAGTGGCCGGCGCTCATGGCTGGGAATGAACGCCGGCCCGGCCGTTTCCCGACCTGCCGAAAGTGCACGGGGGCCGGCACGTCCGAGCCTTGTGTCCGAACCTGGCGTGGTAATAACACCACGCCCGGTCAGGTGGAGGCCCCGGCCGTCGTGTCGGAAGCGGGCGGTGCGGCGTGGCGGCCGCCAGTTGCACCGGCAGTTCGGCCTCCAACCGCGCAGGGCGCTCGGGCGTCATGGGCGTCGCCTCGGACGGCGGCGGGCTCCAGGTAACCACGCCGATGTGCTGGCCCACCGAGGAGATCTTATCGGCTTCCCTGGCGAGGGCGCGGGAATCCGTGATCAACGTGCCAGCCAGGGCGAGGCGTACCGGGTTAGGCAGCTGACGGAGGAACAGCTCCCGGAACAGGAATGCCGGAGAGTGCTCGCCGAGCAACGAGAGCATATAGTCCATGCGCTCGGACGGGCGCGTGTCGCCGAGCTCGGGCAGGTCAAGCAGGCGCCGTGCGCGTGCTGCCGGTGAGAGGGCGAAAGCGCCGAGGAGGAGCGTCTTCAGCGCGTCGTATTTGTCAGCAGCCGGCGGGTGCTGGAGGAGGCTCAAGGCGCGGGCCGCGGTGGTGGAACCGAGCGCTGCCACAACATGGTGGAAGCGGGTGTCGTCCGCGGTGATGCCTCGCAGGGCGAACTGGGAGTCCGCCTGGGCGAACCAAACAGCCGCGTGAGTCTCCCAGAAGGTAGGCAGTTTAAGCGTCACTGCCATATCCATGTCGGTAGGTCACCAATGAAGGAACTGCGCTCCAACGCGAGTCGAAAGAATTGACGCGACCAAAGACGGAATTCGTCCGAGTTGCTTTATTGAAACAAAACAGCTCAGGTATTCTGACAAGCCCGTTTTTCGGGCAACAATATATATACACATTTATGTCGGGAAGTTTGCCCGGCAAAAGCTATACCGGGCATGCCCGGGTATCAAGGGCGAGCCTTGGAAAGGCGAGTCTGGACCTGCCCGGGCGGGTTTGGCTGCGGCCTGGCAAGTCGAGGCTGGGCGTGCCCGGGCGCTCTGGGCGTGCCCTGGAAAGGCGATAGCGGGCATGCCCGGACGCTCTGGGCGAGCCCTGGAAAGGCGATAGCGGGCATGCCCGGACGCTCTGGGCGAGCCCTGGAAAGGCGAGAGCGGGCATGCCCGGGAAAGACGAGACCGGGCGTGCCCGGGAGGTTCGGGCGTGCCCGGGAACAGTGAGTCCGGGCATGCCCGGGAGAGGCGCGTCTGGCCGTGTTCTGGCCGGTGCAAGGCGATTATGTACATCCAGCGGTAACCGCTACACTATTTAGTTTTCGCAATTTCAGCTTTAATCTCCAACATTCTCAGGTTTGGACTCCCGCATAACATTCACATTCGCATGACGTCCATTGTGACGATGTTGTGACGATGTATGTGTTCACGGTAGTGTTTGACGTGACGGTGTGAACGTAATTTCGTAATGTTTTTCGTTTCATAATCCTTTAATGATCGTTTAATGAACGTTTAATGTTTAATGAACATTTAATGCCCTTCGATGTCCGGGGCCGCACGCGCGCTACACTGGACGGACCAGCGTGTACCTTGCCCTTCGCCGTCAGGCTCGGGTAAACCGCTGAGCCCCATCCTTGATGGGGACTGGGGCTTGAGACAGTGTCCTTCATGAAAAGTATAATAAAAGCTGTCTCCATCGATCTTGTCAAGGCCGTAACAGCTATCGGCTCAAAATCGTTTTAACTGTTGATTTGGTGCAGTTACACGTATCGGGAGTACATACGACATCGCGATTGTGAACACGATTATCGATCACGATTCAAGATCACGATCATCACGATCATCGTGCATCGATCACGATTTGAAACACGATGGAATGATATTTACCGATATGAACAGTGATGCGGCTTTTATTGAAATTCTAAAGATACTGTTTCGATTTTGATGATTTGCGTGTGATATGATTCAACGGATGTTTATATGAATCGTTTAAAATAATTTTAAAACCTTCAATTTCTGATATTTAGCGTTTTCATTTGGCCTTCCCAATTGAAGCCCCGTGCATAGGGCGGGTACCGTTGCTGGTAACACATGATGTCGGTTGTGACACGAGCATTGCTATGGCAACATGCAATGATCTTGCAAAACACAGCACACAAGTTTCAAAAAACAAAAATATTCATTATCAATCAGTAAGATATTTAACAAATGAAGAGATTTGATAAAGAGAAAAATAAAGAGAAATAAAGAGATAAATGGATCACAAGTCGAATTGAATAGATCAGGAAAATGCGTCATGTTGTGCCTCTTTCTCCATGGCAACGTTTGTCCATTGTCGTTGCAACTGATTGTTGTATAGGCTCTGGGGGGTTGCTTGTGTACATCTCTCTTCTACGGCCAAACTTTTGATTTTCCTGTTCTATATGTTGAGACCCTTGGAAAAAATGTGGGTAACACTCCCAGATCAAGTACGTTTTTTCTGCACACCCCAATACGTGATTATGACTTGAGGCCAATTAGCCGAAATAGCAAAATTCAGTTTTCATGGAATAATTCAAGAGTAGGCAGCTTTAGATTCAAATGTAACATTTATTTATCATGTTTAGACATAACTAACACATTTTTAGCATGGTTCAATACTATAAACTGTCTTTTTAAGGAAAAAAAAACACGTCATTTAGCTTCTTTTTCTCCAAAAATCACTTTCAGTTTGAAAGGCGCTCAAAATCCGATCACCTCTCATACACCCAATTATGTCGATAAAGCAACCAAAATTTGTCAGAAGCTTCCTTATGAAGCCCTTTAATAATTCCATGCATCATATTTATGATTCATTATATTGTATAGTGACAGTGGGGTCAAATGTTAACAAAGGTTACCCCTACCCCAAAAAGCGGTATAAACCAAAATTGGTTAAATTGGTCTAACTTTAGAAGTAAGTGTGATATTCGGCTGATTTTGGTGTCAATGTATGGGTTTTTGATAGCAAGCTATTCATTGGAACCATAATCAACCCCTTTTGAATACACCTAATTTGCATAATTTCAAAATGGCCGCCAAACACCTCCTGGCAATGATGTTGACTAAATTTCGCTCAAAATTCAGCTTAAGCAAAACTATTACACTTACATCGCTTAAGGATTCATGAATTAAAATCATAACATGTCCACAAACCCAATATAACTGTCATAACAAGGAAGCGCGTGCTGTCAATTACCACCATTTACCACCCGTGCAACTTCAATACATGTACTCTTTATCAAGCGACAGGATTCTTGCAGGCATCAGGGGAAGCCTTTTTGCAATGACAAAAATTTACACATTTGATTATGGCGGTCCTACAGGGGCAAGTTGACCTGGCACACTTAGTGCATGAACAGACAACTGTCCAATGTGATTCTAGAGTTTTCCACGTTGTCTCAGGTAGCAGCTGTTCCTTGTCATGCGTATAACCACAATCCTCTGGCTTAAGTGCGATCACATTTTCAGAATCTTGATGAAGCTCCAAAGCATGCATGATATTGTAGGCATTGAAAAAGCTACGCTTCATATGTGGCAGGAGACCTTGGCTGGTTGGTGGCAGGTTGTGATGAGAACTCCCTTTGACATGATGGAAGATCTCCGCACGCAAGTTCGAAAATTTATTCGCATCGCTTTTTGGTTTCAGTACTTTGACCAAGTAGGATTCTGCATTCTTGATCAAAGGCTGAGAAAGGGTCGGCAACCCTCCAAAGTGCTTCAATAACTTTTCTGGCTCGGCATTCAAGGTGGCTTTCTTGGTCCCAACTTTGCTAGCGATATCACATCCTGTAAGACTGTGTACGGCAGGAAGAACAGCACAGAGTTGACATCCGATGCGCTCGAACAAGGTATGAAGGGGCACATACCGAGTGCTATCTCCAACTCCAGCTCGTACCCACAGCTCCTCTAGGTCATGGTGGAGAAAGACAGGCATGTGGTGGAGCAAGGCAACAACTACATCAGTATCATTGGAGATGACAACACATATTTTGTGTCCTTCTTTGAGCGCGTCCAAAACATGAAGGAGTATGCGAAGATCCGCCTCTTCAAATGTGGATTGAAGGTGTACCAGTGCGCTCTCATCTCCGTTGTGCATTTTCATACATTTCCAATCCTCGTTCTCTCTGGTCACCTGTCCGAGTACAGTTGGGTACTGACCGGTATTTGCAATATTTGAACGAACATGGCTGCAGATCAGTTTTTCAAGGAGAAGTTTGTTGTTGATGGAAGGCCAGAATGTGTTCATATCCTTAGGTAGTGGTGTTGATGGCTCTATTGAAGTATATTCGATGGGTAGAGTGTCACTTCGCCTTTTCCTCTCGCTGTCCTTCATTGATGGATCATCAGAATACATGTCAAAGACATAGTCAGTCCGCCCAAACCGATGATATATGGCCGAAAATGACATGAAATTTGATAGAAGGTCATTGAATTTGGAGAGTTTCGTAACATTAACCTTTCGGATTGTGGCCATGATGTCAACTACAAATGATGCGTCTTTCCGATGACTATATGTAAATTCTTCCGGTTTTAGGTGCGTCTCCAACTCCTTCAGTAGCTGGCTCTTTGCTGGTTTAGTCATCATTCCTGCATCATCAAACAACACTGGGGAGGGAACAACATCGTACTTTAAGAGATCATCAGTGGTGAGGCCACGCTCCCGAGCTATTTCTATGTTTCTCTCAGCGATGTTCCTCTTCTTCACTGTCGTCTTGGTAGTCTTCTGTGGCTTCTTTCGAAGAGTTTTCATCGTCTTCAAGTTTGTGCGGTGAATGGTACTGCTTATTCGTTCAGTCTTGGTGACAAACCTTTCCTTTCTGAATTTCAGGTACTTCTCTTTTCCTTTTGAAAAGGCATTGAGCATGTCAGTTTTTATATCATCGGACATAACCTCTTTTGTCACAAAGTTTTGTAGTGTTTTGGAAGCGTCTAGAGACAGAGGGGACCCCTTCTCTTCAATGAATCTCATCATCTCCTGAATATGTCCTTCTTTGCGGTTCGTTGTGGCTTGAGATGATTCGTGGTGGCTGTAAGTCTCATGTGTCCTGTCAATCACATCACTGTATTGCCGATGTAGGTTCTTCACTGCCATCATTTCATGGTATATTAGGTCCCACTGGGCGACATACTGTTTTTGCATTGCATGTCCAATGACTCTATCGCTGCACTTAGATGAAAGGTTAATGCTTTGCTCTAATTTCTGGTCTCCTCCAACAGCGGTGAATCGGTCAGGTATCTCTCTGATTGAAAAATTGCCTTTGGCAAATTGTTCATGAACTGATGGTGCAGTCTCAGGTAGACGTCGCATGTCTTCAAGGTAGAGAGAACACCATCGCAAGTAGTTGGTCGAATCGAATGCCGCAAACAGGTTCAATGCATGCTGGACAGCGTCAAGATGCAGTTCCCAAATCCCTTCACGATCAGCTCTCAACAGATCACGGACAATATCCATCATTTGCAAGAACTGAGTCCAGAACTTGAAGTTTTCATTGGTATCAGACCGTGTTTGGATGAATCTGTTCAAATCTTCGACCAACGTTTTTGATGCATCAGCAAACTGAACCATATACTTCTGACTATCTGTGATGCATTTCTCCTTGACACTAGACTGGAGGTTCGTCAGGATGGCAAGCTCATGTGTATATTGGTCGATGCCTTTCTCGGAGAAGAATTCTTTGTACTGGAGGCGTTCAAAGGCTTCAGCAAGGAGCTGCATACCCTCAAGACAGTGGCTTTAGTGACCTCCATGTAGAACAGAATTCTCGATGACAGTTGGACCAAAAACACCAGCCTGCAACCATGTGATGTCCGCGCCACTTCCATCCAGGAGTTTGCCAATACATTTCAAAACAGTTTTCACTAAGTGAAACGTTCCCAGGCATGGAACCAGGGTCCTGAATTCCTCTGGTCTCAGCAGTTGTATATCACGGACGATGCAATAAACACCTTCATCACAATACATTGGTATCTCATTTTGAATTAGCTGAGAACCAATGTCCATAAAGTTCTTCATAGCCGTATAAACTGTCGCATACTCTGTAACTGGATGCGGCAGAACAGGCACAAATGCAAGATTCTTTAATGGGATGGCCTCCTCTGTCCAAACAGAGTTGCTAGCACTCCAAGATGGCATTGTTTGTGACTCGGGGTAGATGGACACTTCATCATGCATGACATTCAAGTGTGCAAGGGACCAAGAAATATCCTTCAGTTTTGCTGCATCGGCTTCGGAGGAAGTGTAAGGCAGTTCGGCCACTTTGTAAGTTGCTGGGATGTCAGCACGGCGTGCAGGCTTGTGAAAGTCGGACAGTACCTGGCATTTTAATATTAAACTGAATGACTGTGGACCATGTGTGACCTGCGTGTCAGAAATCTTTGGTTTACTGGTCGACGACGGGGGTTTGTCTTGGTTGAGAACAGTCACAGTGTCATGTTCAGATACATTTGCCCCCTCATGGTCCCAGTTGTCAATTGCACCGGAGGTGAATTGCCCAGGATCAAAGTGTGACGGCAGTGAAACGCGATCGTTGTTGTGCTGTGCTGTAAACGTGGCAAGGTCATGTTGGTACCTACGCAGCTCTGGGTAGCTGATTGCTAGTCCTCCGTGGTTTAGAACTGTAGTTACAATTTTGCCACCACGCCCAAGACCATGAACTGATTCCGCATTCATAATATGCATTGGAGTTCTCTTTCTACCGCAGTGATGGATATAGTGCATGACTTGGAAGACAGATTGTATCTTTCTGCAACGCTGTGTGGAGAGGCTGTTACCTGATGGCTTGCTACCGGTATCGTAGTCATCATCATCTTCTTCATCCTCATCAACTGGTTCATCACTTTCTGTCATGACAGCTTCGGCTGCTTTTGCATATGTGTCAGGATTGAAATTGTACAAATGACTGAAAAAACGTAGTACAGGTTCAGGGATATTCATCTCGCTCAAGGAATGCTTTAGATCATGCGCATCACAAAAGCTATCGTCAAGGCCAAAATCATACTCATCTAGAGCCTTCCTAATCACACCAGCGCATACCTGAACAGGATCAAGGGAACGAATGCGCTCGGCTAACACTTTCTTTGGAACACTGAATACCATCATTGAGTTTTTGAACGAACTGGGATATGTAAAATCAATCTCATTACCAAAAGTGTTCAACAAGAAAACTTTTACATCTCTATTACGAAAGTTACATTTGTCATCAATATTGTTCAAAGAGTCTCTGATAGCACTAAGTTCATAACCCCTCCCTTCTTTTAGGCCTTGCTCTAACTCTTTAACAACCTGATTCCAAGCAAGCTGTTTCTCAGACACTTTTGGTATGGAAGCTTTATCACGAGAGTCATACTTATACAAGTATTTAGTCATGCAGTCCCTGTGCTAGTACAGATCTGCTCCAAACACAGAATGCGCATCTTGAAGGTCGCACGTTCGGGTGAACACATCATCTTGAAAGAAGTTTGTCGCAGCCAGAAAGGCTGAAGCACGGCCTGATTCACTAATGCGATATTTCGTGTACTGTTGTTTGTGTGATTTACTGTCACAGATAATACACTTCACTTGACGTAAGGCTGTTGTGGACGTCTCTGTATTCGGTGGATGTCGGACGGCCTTAGAACGAGTACTTCTATCTTCTTCCTGCTCAGAACGGGACAGGTCTTGGCATACAGCGAGACTCTTCCTTTTCCTATTGAGAACTGAAGTCATGGTGTATTTTTTGTAAGTCATTGGTCACATGATAAACAAACCCATCTCCTTTAACCAGCTTAAGCCATTTGGAAACTTGATCATTGTGGATGTAACTTGCTTCTCGTATCCTTTTGCAACCATTAGTTGTGCTCACAGTTTTATCCCGCACGCTTTTCTGGCAGATGATGCAGTTAGTCGCATCAAACGAACTGTCTTCGGGCGGTCCTGAGAGAGTAACAGACTCCATCGTCAGCGGCCACGCCTGAAAAACAAAAAATGGATATTAGTTACGTTTGTACGGCTGTAAAAATCGGCAAGGTCGGACCATATGCTGAAAATATAAAATGTGAAAGACTGATAAGCCACAAAGAAACCCATGTTTATCCCTATTAAAGGGCTTCATAAGGAAGCTTCTGACAAATTTTGGTTGCTTTATCTACATAATTGGGTGTATGAGAGGTGATCGGATTTTGAGCGCCTTTCAAACTGAAAGTGATTTTTGGAGAAAAAAAAGCTAAATGACGTGTTTTTTTCCTTAAAAAGACAGTTTATAGTATTGAACCATGCTAAAAATGTGTTAGTTATGTCTAAACATGATAAATAAATGTTACATTTGAATCTAAAGCTGCCTACTCTTGAATTATTCCATGAAAACTGAATTTTGCTATTTCGGCTAATTGGCCTCAAGTCATAATCACGTATTGGGGTGTGCAGAAAAAACGTACTTGATCTGGGAGTGTTACCCACATTTTTTCCAAGGGTCTCAACATATAGAACAGGAAAATCAAAAGTTTGGCCGTAGAAGAAAGATGTACACAAGCAACCCCCCAGAGCCAGGAGTATTGGTCTCAACAAGAGTTCAAGCAGTTTGCAGACAGCGAGCAGTTCCAGTGTGGAATTTTCTTGTTCTTTCTTTTCTTATCTCTTTCCGACTTTTCCTTGCAACTTTCCTGCTCCGGGCTTGGTGGAGTTTTTGCGCAAATGATGCTCGGACTCAAACCCATGTTTGTTTGGAGCGTAACGCTCATCGTCGTCCTGCTGTCCGTGCCCATCCGTGTCAACTCAGCACCCGTTTCTCGACCTACGGTCAAGGACCGCGATGGTGGAAGCGGATATTATCCCACGAACGAGGACCTTACGGATGTCTCACCAATGATAGTGACACTGGACGTGGACCTGCAGGTATATTGACATGCTAGGTATTGTAAAGACGGTATATTGACATGCTAGGTATTGGAAAGACGGTATATTGACATGCTAGGTATTGTAAAGACGTTTTTTTTTTGTATACTGAATCGAGGCTCGTGAAAGAGCTGACATTTATTTCACAAACAAATCAACCAGACAAACAAAATATATAAAAAGAGGGAGCGGAAGACAAGATGGGGAGAGAAGGTGAAGCACACAAACACACACACACAAACACACAAACACAACATTTGAGAGCAGGGAGAAGTGTGGGAGGGAGAGGGCTTGGGGGGAGGAGGCACGGGAAGGGGGGGAGGGGGGGGGAGAGGTATAAAACACAAGGGGACCGAAATTAGCGGGGGTAGAAAAGATCAAGGTTTTGGATGGGGGAAGATAAGAGATGGTGGTGAACAGCTGCTTTAAAGACCTGGAGGGTGGAGTGGGATTGAAGAGAGTGAGGGAGTTTATTCCAGAGGCGGGAGAAAAGAGGAATGAAGGAGTGAAGGTGAGCAGAGAGTCTTGATTTTGGCAGTTTAACCATAAGAGGGTTGCAGGCAGATCTTGTGCGACCTGTAGGAATATTTGCGGGACAGAGCCCAGAGAGAGCTGGGGGGGGAAAGGCCAGAGAGGAGTCGGTAGAAGACGGAAAGACCACCAACCTGCCTGTGGTGAGTGAGTGAAAGGCCCTTGGAGTAAGCTTCATCACGGGAGATTCCAATGATTCTGAACGCTTTGGTTTCAACAGCGTGAAGACGAGCTAGGTGTGAGGCAGGAGCACCAGCCCAGAGAGGAGAGCAGTATTCCATAGAGCTGCGGATGAAAGCCTTGTAAGTGGTGAGGAGCTCAGGTGTGCCGAGGAAGGACTTCGCACGATGGAGGATGCCCAGTCGGTGACTGGCTTTGGAGGCCAGATTTGAAAGAAGTAAAGGTATTGCAAAGCTAGGTATTGTAAAGACGGTATATTGACATGCGAGGTGTTGTAAAGCCGGTATTGTAAAGAAGAAGATGACATGCTAGGTATTGTAAAGACGGTATATTGACATGCTAGGTATTATTAAGAAGAAGATGACATGCTAG
Source organism: Myxine glutinosa (assembly GCF_964187855.1). Classification (NCBI taxonomy): domain Eukaryota; kingdom Metazoa; phylum Chordata; class Myxini; order Myxiniformes; family Myxinidae; genus Myxine; species Myxine glutinosa. Next base: position 94,476,778 of record NC_136262.1, on the reverse strand, counting down.
GTATTGTAAAGACGGTATATTGACATGCTAGGTATTTTAAAGACGGTTTTGTAAAGAAGAAGATGACATACTAGGTATTGTAAAGACGGTATATTGACATGCTAGGTATTATAAAGAAGAAGATGACATGCTACCCAGGAGGCACACAGACATTGGATCCACGTTGAATGAACGTCTAGATTCGACGTGGACCCGAGGTTGAAAACGAGTTGGGTTTGCAAATTGGATCAACGTCATTTTTCCCATGTTGAATAAACGTCGTTTTTCCAACATTGATACAACGTTGGTTTCCAACGTTGATCCACAACGTCAGGTTTAGACTGGATATCAACGTTAGTTTTCAACATTGAATCAACATGGAATCAACGTCGGTTTTCAACCTCATTTCAACATTATTTCACCTCAGAACTCTGTAATTTATGCAAAATCATAACGTCACAAAGTCGGATCAAGTGGTAATTAACACTTTTATTATCCACTGCTGAACAAAGCTATTTGAATTCCAGTTCTCTTCTGTCTTCTCTCTGCCACCACCTCCCCTCCTGTCCGGGGCGAATTTCAGGTTATTTCCTACGGCATGCGTCACCATGCTTTCGCTGCTCCCTTTCTTACCCAATGATATTGTCGATTTTCTCGACGAGTTTGTTTCCTTTGTTCCCGTTTTTTCCAAGATGGCAGCGTCTTCCTCAAACTAAAACGAGGCTATACCTGGCCCAGATACGTCACGCCACGTCACGCGGTGCCACGAAATTGTTTATCAGAATCAGAATTAGTTTATTGGATAAAACACATAGTAGTACATCCACATAGGTAGAAAATAATAAAACAAAACAAAATCAAAGCAAAGCATATTAAAACTACCAAATTACTACATATAATTGGCTATCCTAACAACGTCGAAACAACGTCGAATAAACGTTGATACAATGTCACACTTTCAACGTCGATGTAGGGTCGAACAACCAACATTGAAACAATGTCATTTATTCGATTAAAAAATCAAGCCAAGTTGCCAACGGTGAAACAACGTTGAATGACTGTCGTGTTTTGATGTAGGTATTAATGTTGACAAAACGACGTTGGTCTCAGGTTGGGTTTTGGTTCTCCGACGTCGCGACCTCATTCAAACCGTTATTCGACGTTGAAACAACGTCGTGTGCCCGCTGGGTAGGTATTGTAAAGACGGTATATTGACATGCTAGGCATTGTAAAGACGGTATTGTAAAGAAGAAGATGACATGCTCGGTATTGTAAAGACGGTATATTGACATGCTAGGTATTGTAAAGACGGTATTGTAAAGATGGTATATTGACATGCTAGGTATTTTAAAGACGGCATTGTAAAGACGGTATATTGACATGCTAGGTATTGTAAAGACGGTGTATTGACATGCTAGGTATTGTAAAGACGGTATATTGACATACTAGGTATTGTAAAGACGGTATATTGACATGCTAGGTATTGTAAAGACGGTCTATTGACATACTAGATATTGTAAAGACGGTATATTGACATACTAGGTATTGTAAAGACGGTATATTGACATGCTAGGTATTGTAAAGACGGTGTATTGACATGCTAGGTATTGTAAAGACGGTGTATTGACATGCTAGGTATTGTAAAGACGGTATATTGACATGCTAGGTATTGTAAAGACGGTATTGTAAAGGCGGTATATTGACATGCTAGGTTTTGTAAAGACGGTATTGTAAAGACGGTATATTGACATGCTCGGTATTGTAAAGACGGTATTGTAAAGACGGTATATTGACATGCTAGGTTTTGTAAAGACGGTGTTGTAAAGACGGTATATTGACATGCTAGGTTTTGTAAAGACGGTATTGTAAAGACGGTATATTGACATGCTAGGTATTGTAAAGACGGTATTGTAAAGACGGTATATTGACATGCTAGGTATTGTAAAGACGGTATTGTAAAGAAGAAGCTGAAATGCTAGGTATTGTAAAGACGGTATATTGACATGCTAGGTATTGTAAAGACGGTATATTGACATGCTAGGTATTGTAAAGACGGTATTGTAAAGACGGTATATTGACATGCTAGGTATTGTAAAGACGGTATTGTAAAGACGGTATATTGACATGCTAGGTATTGTAAAGACGGTGTATTGACATGCTAGGTATTGTAAAGACGGTGTATTGACATGCTAGGTATTGTAAAGACGGTATATTGACATGCTAGGTATTGTAAAGACGGTATTGTAAAGACGGTATATTGACATGCTAGGTATTGTAAAGATGGTATATTGACATGCTAGGTATTGTAAAGACGGTGTATTGACATGCTAGGTATTGTAAAGACGGTATATTGACATGCTAGGTATTGTAAAGATGGTATATTGACATGCTAGGTATTGTAAAGACGGTGTATTGACATGCTAGGTATTGTAAAGACGGTATTGTAAAGAAGAAGATGACATGCTAGGTATTGTAAAGACGGTATATTGACATGCTAGGTATTGTAAAGACGGTATATTGACATGCTCGGTATTGTAAAGACGGTGTTGTAAAGACGGTATATTGACATGTTCGGTATTGTTCAAGACGGTATTGTAAAGACGGTATATTGACATGCTAGGTATTGTAAAGACGGTATTGTAAAGAAGAAGATGACATGCTCGGTATTGTAAAGACGGTATATTGACATGCTAGGTATTGCAAAGACGGTATATTGACATGCTAGTTATTGTAAAGACGGTGTTGTAAAGACGGTAAATTGACATGCTAGGTATTGTAAAGACGGTATTGCAAAGAAGAAGATGACATGCTAGGTATTGTAAAGACGGTATTGTGAAGAAGATGACATGCTCGGACTGTCGTATTTGTGGTAAATTGCGATGTTTCTGCTGTGGACCCAATTGAAATGGTGCAATTGTGAATTGGTCTTTCTCCATTGAGAAGGACATCGTGTGTAGAAATTGATTCAAGTTGATGGGACAGCCGGCTTCACGTCCAATTTCGGGACGGTGCACTTTCTGACGAAATGTCCCATTTGAAATCATCAATCCGCTGTCGGGAGACAAAAGCCAGGACTGGAAAGGTCAAAGGTATGCGTTTGGACAAGTAAATAACTCCAAAATGCGTTTCAAGGTGTCAGCATCAGACGGAAATCCGACAGATGATAAACGGTCTTTCTTTATCTAATCTAATCCGAACAACGAACAACAACTCTTTGAAGCGAGTCAGACAAAACATTAATGAAGACCAGAAAAAGCACAGGGCCCAGAACACTACCTTGCGGAACTCCAGCCTGAACAGGAAGGGGGAGATGAGAGAAACCCATTCAGAACCACATGTTGACCACGACCAGAGAAGAAGTCGGCAAGCCATGAGTGGAGGTTTCCATGGATACCATAGGAGCGTAGGAGGAGAGTTTGGTGAGCAGCGTGGGGTGCCAGACCGCATCGAAGGCACGAGATACATGTATGTCAAGAGAGACAGCTCTGATATTCCTGTTTAGCATTGAGGACCTTCATCCATTGTTGAGACAGCAGAAGCAGCATGCCCAGAGCAGATTGACCTGGTCTGAATCCAAATTGATGATCAGAGATCAAGCCATTGGAGAAGAGGCAGGATTTGATATCCGAAGCGATGATTGATTCCATGCCCTTGCTGATTATTGGGAGCAGGCTGATTGGTCTGTAGTTGCTAGGATCTGTTTTTGCACATTTTTTGTGTAAAGCGGTGATGTTGGCTGATTTCCAAGATGCTGGCAAATGACCTTGAGCAAAAGAGAGGGTGAAAAGCACAGAGAGAGGGTGAGATAGAGCGGCAGAGCAGGATTTTATGACCCGTGGGCTGATGCAGTCTGGTCCATTGGCAGAATCAGAGTCGAGGTTTGACAGAAGCTTCTCTACCTTGGCAGGAAAGAAGGACACAGAGTCCAGGAGCAGTTGGGTTCGACTGGGTAAGGTGGGTACAGAGAAAGCTGAACTTGGGACACAAGATTTTGAGGCAAACACAAAGTTGAGCCATTCAGCTTTTGCACGTGCGGTGTCAACGGTGTAGCCGTTTGAGGTAATGGAGGGGATGGAGTGGGAACAAACACCAGAAACAGATTTGACCAGACGCCACCAGGATTTGGAGGAGGGAGACAGGCTTGAGAGTTCAGATTTGAGAGTTGTCTTGAGAGTAGAGAGTTAGTGCTTCCTGGCTTTCCCGAGGGTGGACACACACTGGTTCCGAGCTTTGTGAAAGGAAATGAGATTGGAAATCATCTTTTTCAATCCAAACATCCAACATTGATAGCAAATGTCGTCCGAATCCATGCATAACTCTGAGATATCCTTCACACAAACAAACAAAGAGACCGAGAGGGGTGAAAACATAACCTCCGTTCATCACAGATGGCGAAGGTAATAAGCTAGGTATCACTTGTCACGCCAGCCGTTCCTTATGAACCATTTCAAATGGAGTGCTTGCTTGAGTGCTTAAGCCACTTGTCGAGCGCCATTAAAGAAACTTGGCAACTGAACACACTCTTGGTGTACTAGTTTAACAAATATAAAAATAGCACAAACAATCTTACTATAATTCACCAAATGTCTGTCCGTCTGTTCGAAGGTACCGCAAAAACGGCTCAACTGATCGAAGCGATATTTTGTGTGGATAATCCTGGGATCTCCACGAGTAAATTAGGCTATTTCGTTTTCCCAATTTCAGCTTTAATCTCCAGCATTCTCAGGTTTGGACTCCCGCATAACATTCACATTCGCATGACGTCCATTGTGACGATGTTGTGACGATGTATGTGTTCACGGTAGTGTTTGACGTGACGGCGTGAACGTAATTTCGTAATTTTTTTCGTTTCGTAATCCTTTCATGAACGTTTAATGTTTAATGAACGTTTAATGCCTTTCGATATCTGGGCCGCACGCGCGCTACACTGGACGGGCCAGCGTGTACCTTGCCCTTCGCCGTCAGGCTCGGGTAAAGCGCTGAGATCGGTATGTAAATACCGATCGGTAAATACCAAACCGCGGTAAATCTGTGATGGGGACTGGGGCTTGAGACGGTGTCCTTCATGAAAAGTATAATAAAAGCTGTCTCCATTGATCTTGCCAAAGCCGAAACAGCCGTAACGTTTCATCTCTACAAGAGAGAATTCCACATAGCTATTTGGGCGGTGTATACGCTAACAGATCGCTGTCTCCATCGATCTTGTCAAGGCCGTAACAGCTATCGGCTCAAAATCCTTTTAACTGTTGATTTGGTGCAGTTACACGTATCGGGAGTACATACGACATAGCGATTATGAACACGATTATCGATCATGATTCAAGATCACGATCATCACGATCATCGTGCATCGATCACGATTTGAAACACGATGGAATAATATTTACCGATATGAACAGTGATGCGGCTTTTATTGAAATTCTAAAGATACTGTTTCGATTTTGATGATTTGCGTGTTATATGATTCAACGGATGTTTATATGAATCGTTTAAAATAATAAAAACCTTCAATTTCTGATATTTAGCCTTTTCATTTGGCCTTCCCAATTGAAGCCCCGCCCATAGGGCGGGTACCGTTGCTGGTAACACATGATGTCGGTTGTGACACGAGCATCGCTATGGCAACATGCAATGATCTTGCAAAACACAGCACACAAGTTGCAAAAAACAAAAATATTCATTATCAATCAGTAAGATATTAAACAAATGAAGAGATTTGATAAAGAGAAAAATAAAGAGAAATAAAGAGATAAATGGATCACAAGTCGAATTGAATGGATCAGGAAAATGCGTCATGTTGTGCTTCTTTCTCCATGGCAACGTTTGTCCATTGTCGTTGCAACTGATTAGTCTCAACAAGCGTTCAAGCAGTTTGCAGACAGCGAGCAGTTCCAGTGTGGAATTTTCTTGTTCTTTCTTTTCTTAACTCTTTCCGACTTTTCCTTGCAACTTTCCTGCTCCGAGCTTGGTGGAGTTTTTGCGCAAATGATGCTCGGACTCAAACCCATGTTTGTTTGGAGCGTAACGCTCATCGTCATCCTGCTGTCCGTGCCCATCCGTGTCAACTCAGCACCCGTTTCTCGACCTACGGTCAAGGACCGCGATGGTGGAAGCGGATATTATCCCACGAACGAGGACCTCACGGATGTCTCACCAATGATCGTGACACTGGACGTGGACCTGCAGGAAATCATCTGGAATGCCATATCTCACCTGAAGCACGATCCACAATTGAAAAATGGACCCCAGGATTTGATCCTAAAGACGAGTAAAACAGCTGAGGGGTGGCACGTGAGAAGTGCTGAATCTCTTGAGAAAAAGGATGTTCAGGCTCCTTTTGATGCGGACATGGACACATTGGATTCATCTTCCAAGCATACGATTCATCACGAGGACAACAGGACAAACAACAATCTTTTTCAGGTAACCATCGACGGTATCATAAAGAAGAAGATGACATTCTAGGTATTGTAAAGACGGTATATTGACATGCTAGGTATTGCAAAGACGGTATATTGACATGCTAGGTATTGTAAAGACGGTATATTGACATGCTATGTATTGTAAAGACGGTATATTGACATGCTAGGTATTGTAAAGACGGTGTATTGACATGCTAGGTATTGTAAAGACGGTGTATTGACATGCTAGGTATTGTAAAGGCGGTATATTGACATGCTAGGTTTTGTAAAGACGGTATTGTAAAGACGGTATATTGACATGCTCGGTATTGTAAAGACGGTATTGTAAAGACGGTATATTGACATGCTAGGTTTTGTAAAGACGGTGTTGTAAAGACGGTATATTGACATGCTAGGTTTTGTAAAGACGGTATTGTAAAGACGGTATATTGACATGCTAGGTATTGTAAAGACGGTATTGTAAAGACGGTATATTGACATGCTAGGTATTGTAAAGACGGTATTGTAAAGAAGAAGCTGAAATGCTAGGTATTGTAAAGACGGTATATTGACATGCTAGGTATTGTAAAGACGGTATATTGACATGCTAGGTATTGTAAAGACGGTATTGTAAAGACGGTATATTGACATGCTAGGTATTGTAAAGACGGTATTGTAAAGACGGTATATTGACATGCTAGGTATTGTAAAGACGGTGTATTGACATGCTAGGTATTGTAAAGACGGTGTATTGACATGCTAGGTATTGTAAAGACGGTATATTGACATGCTAGGTATTGTAAAGACGGTATTGTAAAGACGGTATATTGACATGCTAGGTATTGTAAAGATGGTATATTGACATGCTAGGTATTGTAAAGACGGTGTATTGACATGCTAGGTATTGTAAAGACGGTATATTGACATGCTAGGTATTGTAAAGATGGTATATTGACATGCTAGGTATTGTAAAGACGGTGTATTGACATGCTAGGTATTGTAAAGACGGTATTGTAAAGAAGAAGATGACATGCTAGGTATTGTAAAGACGGTATATTGACATGCTAGGTATTGTAAAGACGGTATATTGACATGCTCGGTATTGTAAAGACGGTGTTGTAAAGACGGTATATTGACATGTTCGGTATTGTTCAAGACGGTATTGTAAAGACGGTATATTGACATGCTAGGTATTGTAAAGACGGTATTGTAAAGAAGAAGATGACATGCTCGGTATTGTAAAGACGGTATATTGACATGCTAGGTATTGCAAAGACGGTATATTGACATGCTAGTTATTGTAAAGACGGTGTTGTAAAGACGGTAAATTGACATGCTAGGTATTGTAAAGACGGTATTGCAAAGAAGAAGATGACATGCTAGGTATTGTAAAGACGGTATTGTAAAGACGGTATATTGACATGCTAGGTATTGTAAAGACGGTATTGTGAAGAAGATGACATGCTCGGACTGTCGTATTTGTGGTAAATTGCGATGTTTCTGCTGTGGACCCAATTGAAATGGTGCAATTGTGAATTGGTCTTTCTCCATTGAGAAGGACATCGTGTGTAGAAATTGATTCAAGTTGATGGGACAGCCGGCTTCACGTCCAATTTCGGGACGGTGCACTTTCTGACGAAATGTCCCATTTGAAATCATCAATCCGCTGTCGGGAGACAAAAGCCAGGACTGGAAAGGTCAAAGGTATGCGTTTGGACAAGTAAATAACTCCAAAATGCGTTTCAAGGTGTCAGCATCAGACGGAAATCCGACAGATGATAAACGGTCTTTCTTTATCTAATCTAATCCGAACAACGAACAACAACTCTTTGAAGCGAGTCAGACAAAACATTAATGAAGACCAGAAAAAGCACAGGGCCCAGAACACTACCTTGCGGAACTCCAGCCTGAACAGGAAGGGGGAGATGAGAGAAACCCATTCAGAACCACATGTTGACCACGACCAGAGAAGAAGTCGGCAAGCCATGAGTGGAGGTTTCCATGGATACCATAGGAGCGTAGGAGGAGAGTTTGGTGAGCAGCGTGGGGTGCCAGACCGCATCGAAGGCACGAGATACATGTATGTCAAGAGAGACAGCTCTGATATTCCTGTTTAGCATTGAGGACCTTCATCCATTGTTGAGACAGCAGAAGCAGCATGCCCAGAGCAGATTGACCTGGTCTGAATCCAAATTGATGATCAGAGATCAAGCCATTGGAGAAGAGGCAGGATTTGATATCCGAAGCGATGATTGATTCCATGCCCTTGCTGATTATTGGGAGCAGGCTGATTGGTCTGTAGTTGCTAGGATCTGTTTTTGCACATTTTTTGTGTAAAGCGGTGATGTTGGCTGATTTCCAAGATGCTGGCAAATGACCTTGAGCAAAAGAGAGGGTGAAAAGCACAGAGAGAGGGTGAGATAGAGCGGCAGAGCAGGATTTTATGACCCGTGGGCTGATGCAGTCTGGTCCATTGGCAGAATCAGAGTCGAGGTTTGACAGAAGCTTCTCTACCTTGGCAGGAAAGAAGGACACAGAGTCCAGGAGCAGTTGGGTTCGACTGGGTAAGGTGGGTACAGAGAAAGCTGAACTTGGGACACAAGATTTTGAGGCAAACACAAAGTTGAGCCATTCAGCTTTTGCACGTGCGGTGTCAACGGTGTAGCCGTTTGAGGTAATGGAGGGGATGGAGTGGGAACAAACACCAGAAACAGATTTGACCAGACGCCACCAGGATTTGGAGGAGGGAGACAGGCTTGAGAGTTCAGATTTGAGAGTTGTCTTGAGAGTAGAGAGTTAGTGCTTCCTGGCTTTCCCGAGGGTGGACACACACTGGTTCCGAGCTTTGTGAAAGGAAATGAGATTGGAAATCATCTTTTTCAATCCAAACATCCAACATTGATAGCAAATGTCGTCCGAATCCATGCATAACTCTGAGATATCCTTCACACAAACAAACAAAGAGACCGAGAGGGGTGAAAACATAACCTCCGTTCATCACAGATGGCGAAGGTAATAAGCTAGGTATCACTTGTCACGCCAGCCGTTCCTTATGAACCATTTCAAATGGAGTGCTTGCTTGAGTGCTTAAGCCACTTGTCGAGCGCCATTAAAGAAACTTGGCAACTGAACACACTCTTGGTGTACTAGTTTAACAAATATAAAAATAGCACAAACAATCTTACTATAATTCACCAAATGTCTGTCCGTCTGTTCGAAGGTACCGCAAAAACGGCTCAACTGATCGAAGCGATATTTTGTGTGGATAATCCTGGGATCTCCACGAGTAAATTAGGCTATTTCGTTTTCCCAATTTCAGCTTTAATCTCCAGCATTCTCAGGTTTGGACTCCCGCATAACATTCACATTCGCATGACGTCCATTGTGACGATGTTGTGACGATGTATGTGTTCACGGTAGTGTTTGACGTGACGGCGTGAACGTAATTTCGTAATTTTTTTCGTTTCGTAATCCTTTCATGAACGTTTAATGTTTAATGAACGTTTAATGCCTTTCGATATCTGGGCCGCACGCGCGCTACACTGGACGGGCCAGCGTGTACCTTGCCCTTCGCCGTCAGGCTCGGGTAAAGCGCTGAGATCGGTATGTAAATACCGATCGGTAAATACCAAACCGCGGTAAATCTGTGATGGGGACTGGGGCTTGAGACGGTGTCCTTCATGAAAAGTATAATAAAAGCTGTCTCCATTGATCTTGCCAAAGCCGAAACAGCCGTAACGTTTCATCTCTACAAGAGAGAATTCCACATAGCTATTTGGGCGGTGTATACGCTAACAGATCGCTGTCTCCATCGATCTTGTCAAGGCCGTAACAGCTATCGGCTCAAAATCCTTTTAACTGTTGATTTGGTGCAGTTACACGTATCGGGAGTACATACGACATAGCGATTATGAACACGATTATCGATCATGATTCAAGATCACGATCATCACGATCATCGTGCATCGATCACGATTTGAAACACGATGGAATAATATTTACCGATATGAACAGTGATGCGGCTTTTATTGAAATTCTAAAGATACTGTTTCGATTTTGATGATTTGCGTGTTATATGATTCAACGGATGTTTATATGAATCGTTTAAAATAATAAAAACCTTCAATTTCTGATATTTAGCCTTTTCATTTGGCCTTCCCAATTGAAGCCCCGCCCATAGGGCGGGTACCGTTGCTGGTAACACATGATGTCGGTTGTGACACGAGCATCGCTATGGCAACATGCAATGATCTTGCAAAACACAGCACACAAGTTGCAAAAAACAAAAATATTCATTATCAATCAGTAAGATATTAAACAAATGAAGAGATTTGATAAAGAGAAAAATAAAGAGAAATAAAGAGATAAATGGATCACAAGTCGAATTGAATGGATCAGGAAAATGCGTCATGTTGTGCTTCTTTCTCCATGGCAACGTTTGTCCATTGTCGTTGCAACTGATTAGTCTCAACAAGCGTTCAAGCAGTTTGCAGACAGCGAGCAGTTCCAGTGTGGAATTTTCTTGTTCTTTCTTTTCTTAACTCTTTCCGACTTTTCCTTGCAACTTTCCTGCTCCGAGCTTGGTGGAGTTTTTGCGCAAATGATGCTCGGACTCAAACCCATGTTTGTTTGGAGCGTAACGCTCATCGTCGTCCTGCTGTCCGTGCCCATCCGTGTCAACTCAGCACCCGTTTCTCGACCTACGGTCAAGGACCGCGATGGTGGAAGCGGATATTATCCCACGAACGAGGACCTCACGGATGTCTCACCAATGATCGTGACACTGGACGTGGACCTGCAGGAAATCATCTGGAATGCCATATCTCACCTGAAGCACGATCCACAATTGAAAAATGGACCCCAGGATTTGATCCTAAAGACGAGTAAAACAGCTGAGGGGTGGCACGTGAGAAGTGCTGAATCTCTTGAGAAAAAGGATGTTCAGGCTCCTTTTGATGCGGACATGGACACATTGGATTCATCTTCCAAGCATACGATTCATCACGAGGACAACAGGACAAACAACAATCTTTTTCAGGTAACCATCGACGGTATCATAAAGAAGAAGATGACATTCTAGGTATTGTAAAGACGGTATATTGACATGCTAGGTATTGCAAAGACGGTATATTGACATGCTAGGTATTGTAAAGACGGTATATTGACATGCTATGTATTGTAAAGACGGTATATTGACATGCTAGGTATTGTAAAGACGGTATATTGACATGCTAGGTATTGTAAAGACGGTATATTGACATGCTAGGTATTGCAAAGACGGTATATTGACATGCTAGGTATTGTAAAGACGGTATATTGACATGCTATGTATTGTAAAGACGGTATATTGACATGCTAGGTATTGCAAAGACGGTATATTGACATGCTAGGTATTGTAAAGACGGTATATTGACATGCTATGTATTGTAAAGACGGTATATTGACATGCTAGGTATTGTAAAGACGGTATATTGACATGCTAGGTATTGTAAAGACGGTATATTGACATGCTAGGTATTGCAAAGACGGTATATTGACATGCTAGGTATTGTAAAGACGGTATATTGACATGCTAGGTGTTGTAAAGACGGTATATTGACATGCTAGGTATTGTAAAGAAGAAGATGACATGCTAGGACTGTAGTATTTGTGGTAAATTGTGATGTTGCTGCTGTAGACCCAATTGAAATTGTGCAATTGTGAATTGGTCTTTCTCCCTTGAGAAGGACATCGTGTGTACCAATTGATTCAAGTTGATGGGACAGCCGGCTTAACGTCCAATTTCTGGACGGTGCACTTTCTGACGAAATGTCTCATTTGGAATCATCAATCCGCTGTCGGGAGTCAACCCCAGGACTGGGCAGGTCAAAGGTATGCGTTTGGACAGGTAAATTACTCATATGCGTTTCAAGGTGTCAGCCTCAGACGGAAATCCGACCGATGATAAACGGTCTTTCTTTATCATGTCTAGTTTTTCGCCAACATTAACCATTGATCTTATTCAATTGTACCTGCTTCCCCCACAACAGGACTTTCTGAAGGAAACCCCATTACTTTGGATAATCAGCATTGTCCTGTTACACGTCCTCTTCCTCACAGTTTGCATTGGTGGTGTCCTGGTAAGAATACTCCTACACTCACCAAAACTCCCCCTTTGAGGTTACATTTCTGTAATTATTTTTTGTGATTTGAAACGTACTGAACTTTCCACATTGTATAACAAAATATAGTGTTAAGTTTATGGTGTAGGGAGCAGTAGTTCGTAATAGGGCCGCAACTCTTCTTTGTGTTTGCGTTGTTTGAGGAGAGTTTGAATTGTATTAAGCACGAGTGGGGCACACCTGCATGCCCCACTCGTACAAGCAACTACTCAGGTACATCCTACCTGCAAACATAATAAATATAACCTTTATATATTCGGATCCGGCGACTAGAATTTTGAAGCGATTCTTCACCATTAGGAGATAGGGCCAAAAACGATACATATCAGGATGTCTCAAAACATTATGGACAGATTTGGACGAAACTTGGTGGACTGGTTGGGTGTCTGACAAGGAAGAATTGATTCAATTTTGGTGAAGATCTGAGGATGGATTCGGATATGATAATTATTTAATTTTTAAAGTGATCTTCACCATTGGGAGGTAGGGCCAAAAACGATACATAGCAGGATGTCTCAAAACATTATGGACAGATTTGGACGAAACCTGGTGGACTGGTTGGGTGTCTGACAAGGACGATTCTGTTCGATTTTGGTGAAGATCTGAGGATGGATTCGGATATGATAATTATTTAATTTTTTAAGTGATTCTTCATCATTGGGAGATAGGGCCAAAAACGATACATAGCAGGATGTCTGAAAACATTATGGACAGATTTGGACGAAACCTGGTGGACTGGTTGGGTGTGTGACAAGGAAGAATTGATTCAATTTTGGTGAATATCTGAATATGGATTGGGATATGAGAATTATTTAATTTTTTAAGTGATTCTTCATCATTGGGAGATAGGGCCAAAAACGATACATAGCAGGATATCTCAAAAAGTTATGGACGGATTTGGACGAGACTTGTTGGACAGGTTGTGTGTGTGTGACAAGGAAGAATCCATTCAATTTTGGTGAAGATCCGGATCCAACTAGTAGGATTTTAAAAGTGATTCTTTAAGTTATTTGATTTTTTAAAAGTGTTTATTATTAAGTTATTTAAGTGATTTACACGAACCTTAAATCTCTCTTTTATTTTCAGACCTATTGCTGCTTAAAGAAGAGAACAAAAGAGGACAAGTAAGTCTGCTGACTGTAGTTCTATCATCAGATTTTGTTGGAGAACAAAGGTCTCTTCTGTTCCATTGGGAGAGAGAAATCTTAAAACTCCAAAGTTAGGGAATGATAACATGTTGTTGCCTTCCTGACGTCACGATGTTTCAGCAGTTGACACTGAATCGAGATGCTTTCCGATTTGTTGTCTTCATTTAGGTGATGGACCTGAAAGGCCTTGCGACTGGAATGGTCTTTTTTATAAGTACTGGTATTTAAATTATAACGACACAAAAGCTGTTTTAATCTCACTGCTATTGAACATCTCTACCTTTCATAAAGAGTAGGCCATTGGAGCCAAATGTCCTGCCGTACCAATTTTCGACGAAGATATGCTTGAGGCTTGAGGTGCCGCTTTGCGGGGAAAAATGGCCTCTAAAGGTGGTTTTTTAAAATATGCTTGAGGTGCTTTTTGCCATTTGGTGCTTCACTGGATCCACATCTAATAGTGTCCATAATGGTGCAAACTGTGTGCCAAATTTGGTGCTTTTAGAAAAAAAATGCTCAATTATTTCAACATGGGCGCTCAGCTCCTGGACGAGTTGAACCATCAAGTTTCACAAAATTTCACAACTAGAACACGGCACTCGGTAGAGAGCATACCTCCACCTGGTGAACAGTTGATGTTTTGTATCCCACTGATAGGCCGGATCTAGATTCGGACCTGAACCAAAATCTAATCGGCTTATTATTGTCACCTAACCAGCTCATTCACCAAGTTTTGTCACAAGTCATCAATTACCTTTTTTTATATCATGTTATATATCGCTTTTGGCTCGATCTCTCAATGAAGAAGATTTACTTAAAAATTAAATAATTCTCGTATCCGAATCCATATTCAGATCTTCACCAAATTCTAATAATTTCGTCGTTGTCACATACGTACCAAGTTTCGTCCAAATCTGTCCACAACTTTTTGAGATATCTTGTTCACAGACAGACAGACAAACAGACAGGGGTCAAGACATAACCTCCATCCACCTTTGGTGGCGGAGGTAAAAATGTGAAGCGCCGTGATTCTCCCTTGTTGACATTTTTCCGACGTGCATAAGTGGATCTGCTGGATGAGATCCAGAGAGGGAAGCAATCCCTTTCCAATTTGATGAATGAGGTTTCAGTTGAGGAACGTAGTTGAGGCACCAGGTTTCCTCTCTGCCATAACACATTCCAAGAAGGTGTCGCCTTCTCGTTTTCAGTGAAGGTGACACTTTCCCACACAAAGTCGGTTCAGTTTCTGCTCCTTCATGAAGATGTGTGGCAGCCATTTTGCCATCACCTTTATTTTACACAGATCCTCAATGACTGGTAGCCTGGCGGCCATTGTAGTTGTAAAAAACCCGATATTGACCACGTCCTCAACCAATTATCGGACATGCATTTACCGATCTTGTTCAAACTTAGCACACAGACGATGAATGATAGCTTACATAGGCACGTCTTTTTCCTTTCGAGATCAGATCCAAGATGGCCGACTAGCAGCCATTTTGTTACTTAAACGTGTCCCCAACCAATTATTGGACATGCGGGCGGATTTTGTTCAAACTTGGCACAAAGATAATACATGAGAGTATACATATGCAGAATATTTTGTTTTGTAATCTGAGCAAAGATCGTCGACCGACGGCCTTTAACTCCGCACTGCAAAATTACTAAAACCAAGCGGGGCAATGACATTTGATGTCTTTTTTTATTGTTATTATTTCAATTCCTGAAGCAAAGCAAAGTGCAACAAACATGTCATTTACCCGACAGCTCAGTAAATAATGAGATAGTTTCCGCATAGTTTTGCAATCACTTAGAGCTTTTGTTCACAAATGTTACACGCAGTGTGACAGATGGAACTTGTGAGATGGTCCTCGCACTTGAGTGGTCAGCACAGGCATATACCCGACATGCCGCGTCATTCCGCCCTCTTGTCCAGGCATCATCACTCCTTGTCCATGTATCTATAAACAACACATACACTGTAAATTAGTTCTGCCATGTACTCCGATGACTGTGTAGCACCCTCACCTTGTTGGAGAAACTCTTTATCCAGCCATTCTTCAGACATATATACTTATAACAGGCAAAAATATCTCTATATCTCACTCTCTCTCTGTAGCTTTGTTCCTTATGCATGGCCACATCTTTTAAGTTACAAACTCCAAACTCTGGATACTAATACAACTTTGTGTGGGGTGTTACATAGGCTATTTGGCCATGGTCTCATGCGGTGGTGTGGAGGGCGGGGTGCGCGTAAATTGTGTATATAAATGTGTACCTTATAGCGCCACCTGGTGGTGGTGGCAGAGGTCATTACAATTTCTTTTTTTTTCACCTGGGCAACATTGAGGTTAAAGCCCTCTTCACACAAGAATTTGAGAAACTTTTTCAACTTCGTACAAGTTTCCCAACGGGCAACGCCAGGTACTACAGCCAATTTATGATAAAAACAACAAGCTTGTCCACCAGTAAACAAGTTGCATCATCACTGCTGCCACACAACTGGCAGTTATTTCTGTATATTGGTCTGTTATACCACCATAACATACTCCTTTTATAGTCCCTTGAGGGAGGCAGCTCTAACATACCTGAGTCTGTCGTAGAAAATATATATCAACTGTGACCTTTCTTCTCCTTCTCCGCACATATGTAACATTTTGTTTGTTTCTCCCTCAGGTGCAGATCAGACCCAGACGAAGCAAATGCTCGTGGGACCTCACACCACATCAACACAATGACAGACACTTCAGTGATGGTAAATGTTCTGTGGTTCTCCTTGTATTGTGTTTGCTATGTCGATTCAGTGTATTTTCATTTCTCGAGCGATTTCTGAGGGATGCAGTTGAAGATCCGGGATTTTGTTTTATTGGCTAAAAATATCAGTCGTTTCAACAAAAACATGGAACACTCCAAAATGTGTTGGAAGTGCAGTTGCATTAACAGCAGACAAAGTGTTCCAAAGTTTTTCAATTAGTTACTTGGAAAAATAGAACATATGTGTATGACTATATTATCCAAGCAAGTGTTTCGCTGGCAGCAAGAATTGTACTCAATTTAACTACTTTGCAAAACGAAGAAAATGTTGGTGTGGGTGTCAGGTGGCACAGGTAGCCGTGAGTGAAGGTCTGTTGAAGAGGGGATAGTGGTGCTCACGAGTCTGATGACCCTTCTCGTACCAAGCCATAATTTTGCACCATTTTTCTGGAAGCGCGGCTGTGTCCCTGTTGCCAGTAAGCTGGTATTCATTTTGCTGACTTCGGAAAGATGGCAGGCTGAGTCACTCCACCTGGTATTATTTAACAGCATGACAAGGGCTCACACTGAAGATCCCAAGATCCAAAGGCAGCCACCTTAACCGAATCCCAAAGCCAACACCAGGCATGATTTCATGTATCATTTGCTCAAAAGACATTTTACTTTATTGCATTCCTTCCTATGCACGGCCACACACATGTCCACACTTATACATAGGTAACTTAACTTATCAACCTCTCCAACAGGAGCAACACTCCAACGGAATAAAAGAGCTCACCTCACATCCAGAACGATGCCTCTGCCGCTCCGGACTGGCCATTCGTTGGAGCTCGTCACAAGTGCAGTCACAAAGCGCACAGGATGTTTCTTTTTGGGCACTGGAAGAGGGGCTTTGACCTCGATGACTTCAAGTTCATCAGTCAAAGTCTTTTAAAAAACATTTGGAGAGCATTGGCCTCTCAACTTCAGTTGGCCCGAGCACAGCTAGTTTGCAAGTTAGATAAACTGACACCTCTTTTTGAGGCAGCTACAGATCAGTCTACAATTGGGTACTTTCCAGAAGTTTCTGACAACTTAAAAGCATTATTTTAACATAGTCCTTTCTTCTGACACGAGAATAGGGGAAAGCGATTCATGAATGTCTGCTGTTCTTCAGAAGGTTGTTCAACTGGGTGTCCCATCTGTGGTTGGTGTCTATCTGTGGTTGGTGGACATTACAGATTCCATGGTGTCCTTCGCGAAGAGTGAGCAAGCTATCGCCACAACCATGAACAAATTCCAAATCTAACCTACAGGGGGCACTCCATCAACCACACAGGCCCACCCCCAGCAAATGATGCCACCAGCATGGAGAAGAGGAAGAAGTTGTTTCTTGGGTTTGTTGATCTGGAGAAAGCATTCAATCGGGTTCCACGTGAAGTAGTGACATGGGCATGGAGGAAGTTAGGAGTGGAGGAATGGTTGATCAGAGAAGTGATGGCAATGTACGAGAGAGCGCGCACAGCTGTAAGGACAAAGGACAGGAACAGTGGTGAGTTTGAGGTGAAGGTGGGAGTGCATCAGGGGTCAGTACTAAGTCCACTACTATTTGTAGCTGTGATGGAGGTGCTGGGTCAGAACGTAAAGGAGGGTTTACCGTGGGAGTTGTTGTATGCAGATGATCTGGTGTTAATTGCAGAAAGCATGGATGGATTTAAGGAGAAGATGAACAAGTGGAAGGAATGTACGGGGACAAAAGGTCTGAAGGTGATTATTGGAAAGACGAAGGTGATGACAAAGTGGTAAAGCATGTGGTGAGGTGGAAAGAACTGGGAAGTGGTCGTGTGCTGGGTGCAGAGGGTGTCGGAGTGAACTCCATTCAGTGTACAATGTGCGCTGAGTGGGTTCATCAAAAATGTAGTGGTCTGAGAGGGTCGTTAACCAGTGTGGCAGCTACATTCATATGTAAGGTGTGCACAGAGGGAGCTGCAGATGGAGGAAATGTTGAGTTGGACCTTGGAGAAGGCATGAAGCTGGAAGGTGTGAAAACATTTTGTTACCAAGGAGACATGCTGAATGGAGAAGGTGGATCAGAATCTGCAACGGTTGCTAGAGTGAGATGTGCATGGAAGAACTTTCGGGAACTGAGTGGCGTGCTGATGAGGATGGGAGTGTCGTTGAACCTGAAGGGAAAGGTGTATGCTGCATGTGTGAGAAGTGTTATGATTTATGGGAGCGAGACATGGGTAATGAACGTAGAGCAGCAACGAAGGCTGGAAAGGGTGGAAATGCAAATGGTTCGGTGGATGTGTGGAGTATTGTTGAGAGAGAGGAAGACAAATGATGTATCGCGAAAGATGATGGGAATAGAGCCTGTGATTGATGCTGTGAAGAGAAACAGTTTGAGATGGTTTGGTCATGTGTTGAGGAAGGATGAAAGTGACTGGTTGAGAAGCGTGATGGAAATGAATGTAGAAGGAAGTAGAGGACGGGGAAGACCGAGAAAGACTTGGCTAGAGATGGTCGAAGAAGAAATGCGGGCAAGGGGGTTAACAAGGGGAGATGCAGAAAATAGGGCAAAATGGAGAAGATTGTCATGGGGAGCGCAAGGCTAACCCCCGCTCCAGCAGGGAAAATGGCCTTAAATGCCTATTGTGTTGTTGTATTAATTGAATATGGTGTATGTATTAAATTTGTGAATGAAAGGTTTGAGTTAAGTAACTATATCAAGTAACTAAACTAGCAGGTGAATAATTGTATTTATCATGCTCATTCAGATAGACCCTGCGGCTCGACCAACAAAGGGAGCTGACCTGGGATCCAGGTGGGGCTGTGGTCAGAAGGTAAGAGAGGTCTCCTCTCACATTCTCATCTTCGTTTTACTGGTGGTCTTTGCCATATTGGGTGGTGTCGTGTTCTCATACATCGAGCTACCATCGGAGATTGAGCGTGACAGCGTGGCAGTGAAACATCTAGACATACTTGTTGAAGACATCATGAACGAGCAGATGCATCTCCACGAAAAAGGCAAGAATTTCAGAGGAGCCTTCTTGGCCTCTCCCCTTTACCCCACAACATCCCTCAACCTAAACAACACCTGGTTTATGTCTGCAAAATACCACAGAACAGAAATGTATATCCAATCTGTCTTATTTACCAAACAAACACACACACACACACACACACACACACACACACACACACACACACACACACACACACACACACACACACACACACACACACACACACACACACACACACACACACACACACACACACACACACACACACATATTGGATATTCTGATTCTAATGTACAATACTCTGTTACAGAGCCATCAATAGAGTAGTTACAGTGGGTTTGTCATTGCCTTCCCAGCAGTAGTTAGGGCAGGAATTTGTAATTTGTCCAGGGTGCCGACAACAGTTCTCCAACTCTTTGTGAAGGACACCGTGTGATCTTTAACGTCCTCCAACTAATGCCGGAAGACGAGACACCCAGTTTAACTTCTACCAGAGGGATGGCACGTACATTGACGGATGAATCAGATGTTTTTTTCTATCTTTTTAAATGCTGAGTTTCAAGCAAGGAAGAAGCATTTATCATTTAAAAAGTCTTTGTTATGACTCTGTCGGGGTTCAAACTGTTGACCTCCCAGACTCTGAGTGGATACTCCAACAATAGCAGTATATCATCAGAGACATGAATTTGGTTAGGGTTGAGATGAAGGTCCAAACGGATGCAATGGACTTTCTTGGGCATAACCGATCGATACAAAACTTTGCAGATATAATGGACTACTGATGGGGAAAAATTGTTGACAGTGATGATGTCATCAGTCTCGTGGTTTGGCAGACATATTGGATTAAAGGAAATATAACTAAAAAACAATTTCTCTGAAACCGCGGAACCGATCGATACAAAACTTTTACTTTGATGTACGTACACAACCATCTCAACTCCACTGTACAAGATTATTCGTATCATAGTTGGGCATTGTTTTGCACAGGTGATGTACGTAGCCTTTTGTTTTTGTTCAATGTTGTGAAAAGATGGAACCACTGTAACACGCCAAGCGGAATATAATTCATGTTCGAGTAATTGTATAAATGTTTTTGCTAGAGACGCATTTCTTTTATCGATGTTTCTTCAAATGGGGTATGCAGCATCCGGTGACAACGAGATGGACGAGTTTCGGAGCTTTCTTTACTCTGAACTGAATTATCTATCACCAGAAACCAAGGAAGAAATGGAATGGAATTTCATAGGCTCAGTGTTCTTCTGCTGCACCATATTTACTACCATTGGTAATCTTCATCCCAATATAACTTATTTTGTTTGGAATTCAATACTGTTGCCACTTCAACAGTTGTTGCTCAAGCATGACTCATGGTCAATCATAATCATTTTGATGAAAGCTTCATTTGATTGTTAACTTACTGAAGTCAGTGGTAATTGCAATTCTAATTTCATCTGGCAAACTTTGGCGCCTGTCGTTCCTCTTCCTGGCATGAATCCAAACTGCATTTCGTCGATCTTCACTTTCTTCCTTATCCTCCTCTCCAACACCCTTTCCAATACCTTCATTCCATGCTCCAATAACTTTATCGCTCGGTACGAGCCACACTCCAGAGGGTCACCTTTCCCCTTGTATAGAGGGACGAGGGTAATCAGTTCCCAATCCACTGGAATGCGGCCTTCTTTCACCACCAGATTACAGATCTCTGTCATTCTCTTCACACCCCAACTTCCTGCTGCCTTCAACATATCTCCCACAACTCCCGTCGGCCCTCCCGCTAATCTAATCCTAATCTAAAAGACCTAATCAGGGTAGGAATTTGGAATTTGGTCATAGTGCCACTGATAACTAGTCTACTCTCTGTTCAACACCATGGGATCTTTGATGATGATCAGCACCTGATCATCAGCTTGATGTACCATCTGATGGAGGCTGCATTTGTTGCCCCTCCACCCTGACTACAAATTACCAGGCTCAAGAGTTCATAGTCTGGATGGGAATCACACCTACACGAAACAGCTCAAAGGCAAATCTCTGTCGAGCTGTCATGTAAGTCTGACGTCTCAGTTGCTCAAATATCCGTGGCGTCCACGTTTAAGTTATGCTGTGAAAACACCAAATATGCCCAATGGTGAAGAATCATACTAAAATATGCAATTTGGTGTGTCTGTCTATCTGTCTGATGATTTTTTGACCACCATACATTCTGTCGTTACTTATCCAATCTCAACCAAACTTCACAGGATGACGAAGAGTTACATAATGAAGGTTGTTTGCCCCCCTTTCCAAGGGGGTTTTCTCCCCCGAGCGGGTTTTCCACGCCTTTGTCGTCAATGGGGTTGAGTGCTGAGGTGTATATCCATGTTAACTTAGCTTTCTCGCAGCGTTTTTCCAAAGCTGCTTCTAATAACAAAACTCATGATAATGGCATAATATTAATGTTATTACAAAACAATATTAATACCAATACTATCCCACCTCCCCAAGGGTTGTTTCCTCCTTGAACAAACGTCGAGACAATGTTTATAAATAGCTTATCATGGCGTTTTCCTGGGAGCAACGGCCCAACGGCCTCCACCAGGAATAAAAATATAATAAACCACAAAGACGTATGATTAGCTTTTACACAGTCGCTAATGCTATTTATAACACTAAATTAACAAATTTGGAGGAATCCAGACATATGTGAGGGAAGTTTTACTTCGAGAACTGAGCGAAGATCTACTGTACTCGACAGTAACGTGAAAAAGTAAGGACACCCCATGTAAAGTTTTGACTTTTTCAACATATTTCAACATACAACTATTTGATCTTCATTTCAACAATATTGATAGATAAAGGTGATATAAAATAGCAAATATTATGAAACATTTACATTTTGTAGTCCATTGTATAATTTAAATAAACATAAATGCAAATTTCGCATGTGGAAAAAGTAAGTACACCCTTCGCTCCAATAGGTGGTAATGTCCCCTTTGGCAGAAACAACCTCAAATAGGCGTTTCTTATAACCGTCTACCAGTCTCTGACATCGACTGGGAGAAATTTTTGCCCACTCCTCCATGCAGAATTCTTTCAGCTGTGCGATGTTTGAGGGGTCTCTTGCATGCACAGCTCGTTGCAAATCCCCCACAACACCTCGATGGGATTTAGATCCGGGCTTTGACTTGGCCATTCCAGAACCCTCCATTTCTTTCTTTTCAGCCATTCCTTGGTGGATTTACTGGTATGTTTAGGGTCATTGTCATGTTGCAAGGTCCACCTTCGGTTGAGCTTCAACATTCCGACAGATGGCCTCACATTATCCTCAAGCACCCTCTGGTACAATGAAGCGTTCATAGTGGATTTTATGATGGTGAGCTGCCCAGGCCCTGATGTAGCAAAGCTGCGCCAAACCACAATATTTCCACCACCATGCTTTACAGTTGGTATCAGGTTCTTGTGGTCAAATGCTGTCTTTGGTTTTCGCCAAACATGTCTTTTGGTACTGTGGCCAAATAGCTCTACCTTTGACTCATCTGTCCAGAGCACATTGTTCCAGAAGTCCTGGTCTTTGCTGAGGTGTTCATTGGCAAACTTTAGTCTTGCCCTGATGTTCTTTCTGGACAGCAAAGGTTTCCTCCTGACACACCTCCCATGTAGATCAAATTTGTGCAGCCTCTTTCGAATGGTAGACTCGTGCACTTTGACATCAACAGTGGCAAGAGCTACCTGTAGGTCCCGTGATGACATTCTGGAGTTCTTAGAGACTTTTTTCAGCATCTTGCGGTCTGTTCTCGTGCTGAACTTTCTGGGGCGGCCTGGCCTGAACAAGTTGGCAGTTGTTTGGAATCTTCTCCACTTGTCGATGATCTTCCGGACAGTCGAATGATTTATTTCAAATTGTTTGGAGATCTTTTTAAATCCCTTCCCAGTCTCGTAGGCATCTGTAACCTTCTTTCTGAAGGCCTCAGAGAGCTCTTTTGATCTAGGCATGGTGATGCCACACACTTCAACAACAAAGAGCAAACCAAACTAAATGTCTGAGGTTTATATAAGACAGGTTCCTCCAAGATCCTCGCTAACGATGTTCTAATCATTTGCACCTGAGCTGGTGCACCTGATTCTAATTTTAGGTATTTGAAGTCGTGATAAATGTAGGGGTGTACTTACTTTTTCCACATGTGAAATTTGCATTTGTTTATTTAAATTATACAATGGACGACTAAATGTAAATTTCATGATATTTTTTATATTATATCACCTTTATCTATCAATATTGTTGAAATGAAGATCAAATAGCTGAATGTTGAAATATGTTGAAAAAGTCAAAACTTTACATGGGGTGTACTTACTTTTTCATGTGACTGTATATACCCCACAAGTGTTGGGGTAATAACATGACACTTTCTGGCGCTAAAGTGGCCTTTTTCAAAGTGAACTTTTGAAACTCGCTTCTGCTGTTTAACATGAAACTGAAAGGGAGGAAGCCCAGGTTGTGCTCATTTACCAAGACGCTAGCTAGCGCTTGCCAAGCCAGCTGTTCCTTAACAGTTTTGAATGGAGTGCTTGTTCGAATGCTTACACCACCTGGCGATCACTCCACAAGAAACTTGGTAAATGAACACACACCCAATGTTCTTGAGACCCAACCATAGATCGACTGTAATCTATATACCCCAAAGAGGAATGCCCCTTCCTGCCGCTCTCGTAGTGAGCGGGTGGACTACTCAACAAAATATGACATGTATGACATCTCAATCATATTGACAGAGGATGCTTTTCCACTGAGGTTAATTAAACATGCTTCATTCAGACTTACAAGTTTGCAATGTCAAATCAAATTGAACATTATTTCAAACTAGCAGAAGTACCCGGCATTGCCTGGCGGGGGAGGGGAGGCGAACGGGGGGGAGGGGAGAAGAGTGGGAGGGGGAGAGGGGGAGAAGAGGGGGGATGGGGAGGGTGAGGGATGGGAGGGGGGTGGGAGGGGGGGAGGGGTGGGAGGGGGGAGAGAGGGGAGGGGGGAGAGGGGGGAGGGGGGAGGGGGAGGGGAGGAGGGAGGGGGGAGGGGAGGGGGGAGGGGAGGGGGGAGTGGAGGGGGGAGGGGAGGGGGGAGGGGCCGGAGGGGGAAAAGGGAGGGGGAGGGGGGAGGGGGAAAAGGGAGGGGGAGGGGGAAAAGGGAGGGGGAGGGGGAAAAGGGAGGGGGAGGGGGAACGGGAGGGGGAGGGGGAAAAGGGAGGGGGAGGGGGAAAAGGGAGGGGGAGGGGGAAAATGGAGGGGGAGGGGAGAAGGGGAGGGGGGAGGGGGGACCGAGGAGGGAGGGGGAAGCGGGAGGGAAGGGGATGGCCAGTCAACAATGACGTTGCAGTTCTCATGGTCGGAGAGCAGCACAACAATCGGACATAGTCCTGCATATTCGCAACAGCACGAAGCGGATTTTGGAGACTCACCGATCCTGTGACATCCTCCAGTACCGGCGTTGCCGGGCGGGGGAAGGGAGACCCATACATTCCCAACCCGTACATTCGCCCTCTCGACTCAAGCTCACTCGGACAAAAGCCTCACACAAATTACACCGTGAAGGCCCAATGGTCATGTCTAAGTCACAAATCACGGGCGCACTGAATTGAAAATATATAGAACGCTCATACTCCGTGAAAAGTGAAGCCGCCGTGTCGCCATCTTGGTCAGCAAGACTCGACCAACTCGCTTCGCGGATCTCGTTTTGTGCGGCAATAAACTGCTCCAATCGGTTACGGAAGGGTTGTGGAAAGACGTTTCACAGCTGTTTCAAAGACATTTAATTCATATCGCACAAAATCGATACAAAACACGATCGCATAAAAGGTGAAAAAACGTGTGACGTGTGACGGGATGGAACATCACGTGATCGCTCTGAGCGAATCAGTCTGGCGGCGGGAATGGAACATCACGTGATCGCTCTGAGCGAATCAGCGAGCTGCTCTGGAACCGGCTGAGATTAGCGGGTACTTCGCTGAAATGCGCTGAGGTAAATATGAATAAAAAATATGGATTGTCAAATATTTTGAGTTCGGCCATGTTCTTCCCAGGCTCAATGGCCATGTCTATGCCAAATATCAAGCACGTAAGCCTCTCTGTTTAGGAGTCTATCGGTAACATTACACACACACACACACACACACACACACACACACACACACACACACACACACACACACACACACACACACACACACACACACACACACACACACACACACACACTGTGTTTTATATATATAGATTGTCATTGTCATTATCATTTATTACAGTAGTGTGTTTTGCAATACCACTCATGCTACTAAAATCAAAAGCACTGCAATAATAATTATAATGACTTAATTAACTGATACATTCTAATTTTCAATATCCTCAAAACACTCATTTACTTGCACGAGTACACACACTCCCCCAATCCCTATGGGAGTGGCAGGATGGGTCATGTTATTATCCTCTCTGGGGTACATAGATTACATTAGATATAGGCTCTGTCCATTAGTCTGTGGTGGACTCCATAAGCAAGTAATGCCTCAAGAATGTCGGGATTCCACCAGATTTCTTTAAATTTCGTGTTAACCAGCAGTAGCGACTGTTCAAAAAGGTAATCATACCTGTTTGTGGTTTATAATATTTTGTTTACTCCTTGTAGGCTTGCCCCACGATAAGCTATTTATTCACGTTAACACTTTGTCCACGGAGGAAAACCCCCTTGAAGAGGGGGGATATTATAATGTTGTGGAGAAGATTCCGAGAAAACCGTTATAGCAACCTCTACGAAACATTAACTGATTATAGATACCCATATAAATTACTGCTTGACAAATTTTGTTTTTCAAAGTTTGACTTTTTCGGTCGCCATCTTGGATTTATCAAAAACCTTAAAAATAATGTTCTCTAAAAGCGCTGGATGGATCAATGCAAAATTTTAAACATATGTTCGACTACCCATGGGGATGTAAGTTTGTAAAAAAAGAAAAAAAGAAAAAAAAAAAAAGGTTATTGGTCACATGGTTTGGCGGCCATATTAGATTTTAGAAAACCTTCAAAAACCACTTCTCTGAAACCACTTATCTGATCAATCCAAAAACTTTACCAACATGATGTAATAGCCATGGAGAATTTTTTTGACGATGATATCAGTCATGTGGTTTGGCAACCATATTTGATTGAAGGAGAAACTTTGAACATCTTCTCTGAAAGCGTTGCATGGATCAAAGCGAAAATTTAAACATATGATTGACGACCCATGAGGATATAGATTTGCAAAACAAAAAACGTCATTGCTCATGTGGTTTGGCGGCCATATTGGATATCAAAAGAAAACTTGAAAAACGTATCCAAAACCGCATTTCCGATCGATATGAAACTTGAAATATATGATCATATTCCCATGTGGAAAAGTGTTGAAAATTATGACATCAGTAATGTAGTTTGGCACCAATATCGAATTGAAATAAAAAACCTTTCAATACCTCCTCCATAATGCTTAACCGATTGATACAAAAGTTTGCAGATATAAGTCACATCATCAGTCACGTGGGTTGGAAACATATTGCATTGAAGGAATCTCTGAAACCGCTGAACCGATTGATGCAAAACTTTAAACATATGATCACACACGAACGGGGAATAAATGTGGAAAACAAACAATGATGTCATCGGTCACATGGTTTGACAGCCATAATGCTTGGAAGTCAATCATTGCTTGCAGTTCGCGTTAGTGATGGTATTACTCTTGTATTAGAAGCGGACTTGGGAAAATGCCATGATTATCTATCTTTACACGAATATACACCTTCACACAGATTTTGCCCAAGGCAGACAACCCCTTTTGGGAGGATGAGGGGGTGGGGGGGGGGGGAGGGGGGTGGGGGAAGGAGGGAGATGAAGTTGCTACATCCTCCACTGTGTGACCCTTAGTCGTCCTGTCAAGTTTGGTTGAGATTGGATAAGTAACGACTGAATGTATTGCGGTCAGACAGACAGCAGACACCAAATTGCATATTTTAGTATGATTACAAAACAATTTATATTGAATATTTCCTGAATAGTGCGTTTTTTGGATTCAAGGTTGTTAAACAATAAAAACATTAAATTCAAGAAAAGATTCAATAAAAGTTTATTCAACAAAGATTTAATGAAAACTCAATTATATTTAAAACAAGTAAGGATATTCCAAGAGTCCGTCAAACCTGAAACCCAACATCACCTCCAACGGGGAAGGCTCAAAAGGTCTTCACCTGATTATGAAGCAAAATAATACACATTCTTTTTTACCTCTTCTTTCTAGTTTGCTGCCAGTAAATTTAAGATATTCTGCCCATCCATGGACGCAAATATATAAAACTATCCAGAAGGAGTGCACAACCAACAACAGCAGTGTTATACAATATCCTTTTTCATTTGAACCCACTGAACCCACTGCCTAATGAACCCACTTCATTTTACATCCTTATTGAGATTCACAGACAGATATGCAATATGTTTGTGAAGTACAATATGCTGTTTTTTTTAAAATTAACTCCATTAGCAAAGTGATGGGTAGGCATGCCTATGCTGCATTGAATGAAAACAATTGATAATTATATCTCGAAATTATTGAATTTTTAAGTACGAGTTTAATTTATACGAGTATATACAATAAATATCTACAGAGTTTGTTGATCTTTTCTGGACATTATTTTGGTACAGTCGCCTGCAAAAGTATTCACCCCCTCCCACGTTTTCACATTTTGATGCCACCTGAGCTTATTTCAAAATGTTTTCAAATCTAACTTCACATACTGTCTTCACAAACTATTCCAGTGATAAAGCTTTAAAAAATGTAGATAAAATATGAATATGTTAGATTAACAGAGAAAATCAGATTATCAGTTGCATAAGTATTCAAACCCTTTGCCTAATGAACCCAAAATCACTTCAGGAGCAAATTATTTGTTTAAAACGTTATACAATAAATTTAATAGATTGCACCTGTATGAAATCAGTGTATGAAATTAAAAATTAAGCTTCCCCACTTATCTAAGGAGTTTTAAGGTGCAGAGCACTTGATCAAACAACCAAGGAGATCCAGGAGCAAGAAAACATGAAAACCAAGATTTCCAAAGAAGTCAGACATAAATTTATGGAGAAGAATCTTCCAAGATAACAGGGAAGGATTATAAGAAGATTCAAAGTCTCTCATTATCCCTTTGAGTACGGTAAAATCCGTCATGAAAAAGTGGAAGACG
>NC_136262.1:94423106-94443106 GCF_964187855.1 Myxine glutinosa | reverse complement strand
AGTGTGTTATTATTCAAAGTTTGTGGGATGGTGCTATCTGTATCCCTTTCATTCAAATGCCAATCTTCTCCGATTACGAAGGTCACTACTACGACTGCTTAAATCTTTTTGATTCAACCTCCCACCCCTTCTTTTGGTGTTGGTTGGCCCCCGTTTAACGAAATAGCTGCGCCAGGAATGGCTTGAGTTTTTGTAATGGCAGCAATTTGGAATTTGTTCAGGCTGCCAACGACAACTGGATTACTCTTCTTCAATAGACACAATGGGATCTTTAACATCCACCAAAACTCAACGCTAGCAGACAGGTCCTCCGGTATAAGTTCTTCCCAATGGCCATTAATTAGGAAACGCCAGGATGGCAGTTTGTTTAAACCTGGGTTGACATTCGAACTAAGTGGTTAGAGCACATATCCATAAGCTATCCTGCCAGGGATACTAATAAGGTCAGCTACAGCAGTATTTCATCAGAGACATGAATTTGGTTAGGGTTGAGATGAAGGTCCAAACGGATGCAATGGACTTTCTTGGGCATAACCGATCGATACAAAACTTTGCAGATATAATGGACTACTGATGGGGAAAAATTGTTGACAGTGATGATGTCATCAGTCTCGTGGTTTGGCAGACATATTGGATTAAAGGAAATATAAATAAAAAACAATTTCTCTGAAACCGCGGAACCAATCGATACAAAACTTTTTTTTTTTTTCTTTTTTTTTTGTTGTATACTGAATCGAGGCTCGTGAAAGAGCTAACATTTACTTCACAAACAAATCAACCAGACAAACAAAATATATAAAAAGTGGGAGCGGAAAACAAGAAGGGGAGAGAAGGTGAAGCACACAAACACAACATTTGAGAGCAGGGAGATGTGTGGAAGGGAGAGGGCTTGGGGGGAGGAGGCATGGGAAGGGGGGGGGGGGGTGGAGGGAGAAGTATAAAACACAAGGACACCAATGACTTCCAGGACAGAAGTTGGTATTTCAAAAAAGTGGAATTGGGGTGAAATTAGCGGGGGTAGAAAAGATCAAGGTTTTGGATGGGGGAAGATAAGAGATGGTGGTGAACAGCTGTTTTAAAGACCTGGAGGGTGGAGTGGGATTGAAGAGAGTGAGGGAGTTTGTTCCAGAGGCGGGAGAAAAGAGGAATGAAGGAGTGAAGGTGAGCAGAGAGTCTTGATTTTGGCAGTTTGACCATAAGAGGGTTGCAGGCAGATCTTGTGCGACCTGTAGGAATATTTGCGGGACAGAGCCCAGAGAGAGCTGGGGGGGCAAGGCCAGAGAGGAGTCGGTAGAAGATGGAAAGACCACCAACCTGCCTGCGGTGAGTGAGTGAGAGGCCCTTGGAATTAGCTTCATCGCGGGAGATTCCAATGATTCTGAATGCTTTGGTTTCAACAGCGTGAAGACGAGCTAGGTGTGAGGCAGGAGCACCAGCCCAGAGGGGAGAGCAGTATTCCATTGAGCTGCGGATGAAAGCCTTGTATGTGGTGAGGAGCTCAGGTGTGCCAAGGAAGGACTTCGCACGACGGAGGATGCCCAGTCGGCGACTGGCTTTGGAGGCCAGATTTGAAATGTGGTTTTCCCAGGAAAGATCATGGCAGATAGTGAGACCCAAAAGCTTGAGTGACAGAACTTCTTGGAGAGGATTATTCAGAAAGTGGATGGGAGGGTTGTCCAGTCGGTCTTTTCGGAGAGACATCGTAAGAGTGTGAGATTTGTCAGGATTGAAAGACATGTTCCACTTGTTTGCCCAGTCTGTGATTTTGTCCAGGTCTGCAGAGAGTGAGGAGGCAGCAGACTGCCGATCTGAGGGATGAAGAATGGAGCGACAGAGAGTAGAGTCATCAGCAAAGAGATACAGAGGATTTTCAAGAGAGTCAGAGAGATCATTGATGAAGACCAGAAAAAGGACAGGGCCTAGAACACTGCCTTGTGGAACTCCAGCCTGAACAGGAAGAGGAGATGAGAGAAACCCATTCAGGGCCACACGTTGACTACGACTAGAGAGGAAGTCCGCCAGCCATGCGTGGAGATTTCCATGGATACCAAAAGAGGAGAGTTTGGTGAGCAGAGCGGGGTGCCAGACCGTATCGAAGGCACGTGATATGTCAAGGGAGACTGCTCTAATTTCCTGTTTGGCATTGAGGACCTCCATCCATTGTTGAGAAAGCAGAAGCAGCATGTCCAGAGTAGAGTGTCCAGGTCTGAAACCAAATTGATGATCAGAGATCAAGCCATTGGAGAAGAGGAAAGATTTCATATCTGAAGCAATGATGGATTCCATGACTTTGCTGATAATTGGGAGAAGGCTGATTGGTCTGTAGTTGCTGGGATCTGTTTTTGCACCTTTTTTGTGCAAAGCGGTGATGTTGGCAGATTTCCAAGCAGATGGAAGATGACCTTGAGCAAAAGAGAGGGTGAAGAGAACAGAGAGAGGGAGTGAAAGAGCGGAAGAACAGGATTTTAGGACCCGTGGGCTGATGCCGTCAGGTCCAGTTGCAGAATCCGAGTCGAGGGTTGACAGAAACTTTTCCACCTTGTCAGGAGGAAAGGACACAGAGTCCAGGAGCAGCTGGGAACGACTGGGTACGGTGGGTACAGAGAGGGATGGGTTTGGGACACAAGATTTAGAGGCAAACACAGAGTTGAGGCATTCAGCTTTTTCGCGTGCGGAGTCAGCCGTGTGGCCATTTGAGGTGAGGGAGGGGATGGAGGGGGAACAAACACCAGAAACAGATTTGACCAGACGCCACCAGGATTTGGAAGAGGGAGACAGATAAGAGAGTTCGGTCCTGAGAACGGAGAGATATTGTTTCCTGGCTCTCCTGAGCGTGGACACACACTTGTTTCGGGCTTTGTGAAAGGAAATGAGATTTCCTTCCGTTGGATTTGCTTTCCAGGAGACGAAAGCAAGTTGTTTCTGGGCAATAGCCTCACCACAAGATTCCGTGTACCATGGACGGGAGGAAGGGTATGACAACAGAAGACGAGATGGGATAAATCTGTGCATGAGAGAGAGCAGTTTGCTTTGGAAGAATTCCCAGGAAGAATTTATGTCAGAGGCAGTAGAGATGGGAGACCAGTCCAGATGATTGATGGCTGCTTGAAGACCGTGCCAGTTGACCTGAGTGAAATGCCAGACTCGTCGACGCTGAGGAGGCTCTCTGAGAATGGTCAGAGAGATGTCCACTTTAACAAGCACATGATCAGAAGAACCGATTGGAGCAGAAGAAGAGCAGCAGACATTTTCAGGGAAGTTAGTCATAACCAAGTCCAGAAGAGAAGATGCTCCGTTGACTGAAATCCGGGTCGGGAAATTGACAGTTTGTGTCAGTCCCAGTGAGTCACAGAAGTCCTTTGCTGAAGAGCCATGGCTGGTGAGAGAGGTACCCACACCCAGCCAACTGGCATGGTGACAGTTGAAATCACCACATATGAGGAAGAGAGAGTTGGGATGGGTAGATAGAAGTTGGTCCATATTCTCAGACAGCGAGATGTAGATGGAGTCATCACTGTTTGGTGGACGGTACAACACACATATGAACAAAAGGTGGGAGCGAAGGGGAAGCCGTAGCCAAAGGTATTCCTGGGGGTGAGGTGGAGAGAGGGCAGTGCAGGGCGAGTGAGGAAGAGAGTTTTTTTATAAAGATAGCAACCCCACCTCCAGGACGAGGCTCAGGTCTATCATACCGGAGTAGGGAGTAACCTGGGAGAGATACCAAGGAATCAGAGACATCGTGAAGGAGGAAAGTTTCTGTTAAGCAGATCACGTCTGGTTTGTCAGAAGCAACCTGTATGGAGAGATCAGACATGTTTGAGCGAAGGCCCCGGATGTTTGAGGTCCATACTGTTAAGGAAGAGGAAGGGGGAGCATCGGATACAGAACAGGGGGGGGGGAGCAGTAGGGTAAGATGTGGAAGAGGAGGAAGAGGTAGGGAGAGCTGTTGAAGGTGTGTCAGAGATTACAGAATAGCTCGGAGAAAGGGAAGGATGGGGCAGACAAAAGGTTTGATGGTGATTGGGAGAGGCGCAGTGAGGTGTTATTTGACGAGGGGGAAGAGCGAGGCAGAAGGTTGAGGGAGATGAAGGTGAAAGTTGGAAGGGGGAAGAAGCGGGGAGGACGCTTTGAGGGGGAGGGGTGAGAGGGGAGTCTAGGAGGGGAGGAGTGAGGGAGAGTCTCGGAGGGGAGGGGTGTGGGGGGAGATTTGAAAGGAATGGGTGATTGGGAAGATTTGGAGGGGAGGGGCAAGGGGGAAGATTTGAAAGAGATGGGTGATGGGGATGATTTGGAGGGGATGGGCAAGGGGGTAGATTTAGAGGGGAGGGGTGATGGGAAATGGGATTTTGGGGTGATGGGATTTTGAAAAATGTACGATTAATGGGAAACGAACATTTATTGCAAAATGAGTTTCTTGAGACATTCGAGTCAAAAATACGTTTGAGGACGCTGGAGGGAGGATGGAGTGCTGGAGAGTTTAGGGAATGAATGAAAGATGCACTATAAGAGATGGAATTTTTTTTTGGAATGAATGGATTTGGTGAGCAAGTCGAAAGCATCCTTTTATAGAAGAAGAAGAAAAAGGTGTTATAGAATATGACAGAATATAGGTCTTCAGGGTTCAGATGAGACATTTTTTAACAACGTGATCACAAACAGCGTGGTCGAAGAATGAACGAACGAACAACTAAGAACGAATAAACGAATAAAAACGGAAGGAAATGTTTTTGGTTTTTTTTTTTGTTTTTTTTGAGATTTTAAAACAAGGAAGTATGGGATGAAAAGACCGTGAAAACAGAGATCGGAAAAAATTTTCAGCGTGATCGGAGAACCGCTGAGACAAAAACAAAGCCCAAAGCCAAGGTTGGACACAGTAGCCTAGTACTACACTTAGGCCTCAGAATACACGATGAGAAAGACCGACGATTCTGTACACAGGTACAAAAAACCAACGCCAAGAATACTATTAAAGACACCCCAATAGGTACATACAAGACCAGTTTCGACAAAAACACAATTGTGAAAAGTTACTTAACTTCGAAAGCGAGCGTGCATGGACAGCTTTGAAGAGACGAGACCTCCAATCTTGCGCATGCGCAGATCCCACTTTGATGTATGTACACAACCATCTCAACTCCACTGTACAAGATTATTCGTATCATAGTTGGGCATTGTTTTGCACAGATGATGTACGTAGCCTTTTGTTTTTGTTCAATGTTGTGAAAAGATGGAACCACTGTAACACGCCAAGCGGAATATAATTCATGTTCGAGTAATTGGATAAAGGTTTTTCGCTAGAGACGCATTTCTTTTATCGATGTTTCTTCAAATGGGGTATGCAGCATCCGGTGACAACGAGATGGACGAGTTTCGGAGCTTTCTTTACTCTGAACTGAATTATATATCACCAGAAACCAAGGAAGAAATGGAATGGAATTTCATCGGCTCAGTGTTCTTCTGCTGCACCATATTTACTACCATTGGTAATCTTCATCCCAATATAACTTATTTTGTTTGGAATTCAATACTGTTGCCACTTCAACAGTTCTTGCTCACGCATGACTCATGGTCAATCATAATCATTTTGATGAAAGCTTCATTTGATTGTTAACTTACTGAAGTCAGTGGTAATTGCAATTCTAATTTCATCTGGCAAACTTTGGCGACACCACAGGACATTGTGATAGGCCATGGTGGGCAATGGGGTGGTATAATTCTAACTCAAAGAATTTGGCTTTACAGACATTTATAGACCTAATGACCAAATGACCTTTAAATGACCTTTTCAGACCAAGCATGAGACTTTGCAGACCTAATCAGGGTAGGAATTTGGAATTTGGTCATCGTGCCACTGATAACTAGTCTACTCTCTGTTCAACACCATGCTATCTTGGATGATGATCAGCACCTGATCATCAGCTTGATGTACCATCTGATGGAGGCTGCATTTGTTGCCCCTCCACCCTGAGTACAAATTACCAGGCTAAAGAGTTCATAGTCTGGATGGGAATCACACTTACACTAAACAGCTCAAAGGCAAATACTCTATCTCTGTCGAGCTGTCATGTAAGCCTGACGTCTCAGTTGCTCAAATATCCCTGGCGTCCACGTTTAAGTTATGCTGTGAAAACACCAAATATGCCCAATGGTGAAGAATCATACTAAAATACGCAATTTGGTGTGTCTGTATCTGTCTGATGATTTTTTGACCACCATACATTCTGTCGTCACTTATCCAATCACAACCAAACTTGAGAGGATGACGAAGGGTTACATAATGAAGGTTGTTTGCCCCCCTCTCCAAGGGGGTTTTCTCCCCCGAGCGGGTTTTCCACGCCTTTGTCGTCAATGGGGTTGAGTGTTGAGGTGTATATCCATGTTAACTTAGCTTTATTGCAGCGTTTTTCCAAAGCTTCTTCTAATAACAAAACTCATGATAATGGCATAATATTAATGTTATTACAAAACAATATTAATACCAATACTATCCCACCTCCCCAAGGGTTTTTTCCTCCTTGAACGAACGTCGAGACAACGTTTATAAATAGCTTATCATGGCGTTTTCCTGGGAGCAACGGCCCAACGGCCTCCACCAGGAATAAAAATATAATAAACCACAAACACGTATGATTACCTTTTACACAGTCGCTAATGCTATTTATAACACAAAATTAACAAATTTGGAGGAATCCAGACATATGTGAGGGAAGTTTTACTTCGAGAACTGAGCGAAGATCTACTGTACTCGACAGTAATGTGAAAAAGTAAGTACACCCGATGTAAAGTTTCGACTTTTTCAATATATTTCAACATACAGCTATTTGATCTTTATTTCAACAATATTGAAAGATAAAGGTGATATAATACAACAAATATCATGAAACATTTGCATCTTGAAGTCCATTGTATAATTTAAATAAACATCAATGCAAATTTTGCATGTGAAAAAAGTAAGTACACCCTTGGCTCTAATAGGTGGTATTGGCCCCTTTGGCAGAAAACCTCAAGTCGGCATTTCTTATAACTGTCTACCAGTCTCTGACATCGACTGGGAGAAATTTTTGCCCACTCCTCCATGCAGAATTCTTTCAGCTGTGCGATGTTTGAGGGGTTTCTTGCATGCACAGGTCGTTTCAAATCCCCCACAACATCTCGATGGGATTTAGATCCGGGCTTTGAATTGGCCATTACAGAACCCTCCATTTCTTTCTTTTCAGCCATTCCTTGGTGGATTTACTGGTATGTTTAGGATCATTGTCATGTTGCAATGTCCACCTTCGGTTGAGCTTCAACTTTCCGACAGATGGCCTCACATTATCCTCAAGCACTCTCTGGTACAATGAAGAATTCATAGTGGATTTTATGATGGTGAGCTGCCCAGGCCCTGATGCAGCAAAGCTGCCCCAAACCATAATATTTCCACCACCATGCTTTACAGTTGGCATCAGGTTCTTGTGGTCAAATGCTGTCTTTGGTTTTCGCCAAACATGTCTTCTGGTACTGTGGCCAAATAGCTCTACCTTTGACTCATCTGTCCAGAGCACATTGTTCCAGAAGGGCTGGTCTTTGCCGAGGTGTACTTTGGCAAACTTTAGTCTTGCCCTGATGTTCTTTCTGGACAGCAAAGGTTTCCTCCTGGCACACCTCCCATGTAGATCAAATTTGTGCACCCTCTTTCTTATGGTAGACTCATGCACTTTGACATCAACAGTGGCAAGAGCTACCTGTAGGTCCGGTGATGACATTCTGGGTTCTTCGATACTTCTTTCAGCATCTTGCGGTCTGCTCTCGGGCTGAACTTGCTGGGCCGGCCTGGCCTGAACAAGTTGGCAGTTGTTTGGAATCTTCTCCACTTGTCGATGATCTTCCGGACAGTCGAATGATTTATTTCAAATTGTTTGGAGATCTTTTTAAATCCCTTCCCAGACTCGTAGGCATCTATAACCTTCTTTCTGAAGGCCTCAGAGAGCTCTTTTGATCTAGGCATGGTGATGCCACACACTTCAACAACAAAGAGCAAACCAAACTAAATGTCTGAGGTTTATATAAGACAGGTTCCTCCAAGATCCTCTCTGATGATGTTCTAATCATTTGCACCTGAGCTGGTGCACCTGATTCTAATTTTAGGTATTTGAAGTAGTGATAAATGTAGGGGTGTACTTACTTTTTCCACATGCGAAATTTGCATTTATGTTTATTTAAATTATACAATGGACGACAAAATGTAAATGTTTCATGATATTTGTTATATTATGTCACCTTTATCTATCAATATTGTTGAAATGAAGATCAAATAGCTGTATGTTGAAATATGTTGAAAAAGTCAAAACTTTACATGGGGTGTACTTACTTTTTCATGTGACTGTATATACCCCACAAGTGTTTGGGGTAATAACATGACACTTTCTGGCGCTAAAGTGGCCTTTTTCAAAGTGAACTTTTGAAACTCGCTTCTGCTGTTTAACATGAAACTGAAAGGGAGGAAGCCCAGGTTGTGCTCATTTACCAAGAAGCTAGCTAGCGCTTGCCAAGCCAGCTGTTCCTTATCAGTTTTGAATGGAGTTTAGAATAAAAGTTTATTTAACAAAGATTTAATGAAAACTCAATTAGATTTAAAACAAGTAAGGATATTCCAAGAGTCCATCAAACAACATCACCTCCAATGGGGAAGGCTCAAAAGGTCTTCACCTGATTATGAAGCAAAATAATACACATTCTTTTTTACCTTTTCTTTCTAGTTTGCTGCCAGTAAATTTAAGATATTCTGCCCATCCATGGACGCAAATATATAAAACTACCCAGAAGGAGTGCACAACCAACAACAGCAGTGTTATACAATATCCTTTTCATGTGAACCCACTGAACCCACTGCCTAATGAACCCACTTTATTTTACATCCTTATTGAGATTCACAGACAGATATGCAATATGTTTGTGAAGTACAATATGCTGTTTTAAAAAAAATTAACTCCATTAGCAAAGTGATGGGTAGGCATGCCTATGCTGCATTGAATGAAAACAATTCATAATTATATCTCGAGATTATTGAATTTTTAAGTACGAGTTTAATTTATACGAGTATATACAATAAATATCTACAGAGTTTGTTGATCTTTTCTGGACATTATATTGGTACAGTCGCCTGCAAAAGTATTCACCCCCTCCAACGTTTTCACATTTTGATGCCACCTGAGCTTATTTCAAAATGTTTTCAAACCTAACTTCACATACTGTCTTCAGAAACTATTCCAAAGTGATAAAGCTAATAAAAAATGCAGATAAAATATGAATAAGTAAGATTAACAGAGAAAATCAGATTATCAGTTGCATAAGTATTCAAACCCTTTGCCGAATGAACCCAAAATCACTTCAGGAGCAAATTATTTGTTTAAAAGGTAATACAATAAATTTAATAGATTGCACCTGTATGAAATCAGTGTATGAAATTAAAAATTAAGCTTCCCCACTTATCTGAGTTTTAAGGTGCAGCTCACTTGATCAAACAACCAAGGAGATCCAGGAGCAAGAAAACATGAAAACCAAGATTTCCAAAGAATTCAGACATAAATTTATGGAGAAGAATCTTCCAAGATAACAGGGAAGGATTATAAGAAGATTTCAAAGTCTCTCATTATCCCTTTGAGTACGGTAAAATCCGTCATGAAAAAGTGGAAGACGTATCATACCAGCTAGACTCTTTCCACATCAGGTTGCCATCCAAACTCAACAGTCGGGCAAGCAGGAAACTGGTTCGGGAGGTCACTGTAAATGAAAGATATAATGTTCCTGAATGGCCCTGCATATCCAATAATGACTGAAAATCTGCAAGGCACTTTGTCCGAGATTGGGATCAGTGTTTATCAATCAAAAATATCCCATTCCCATCACAAAGCTGGCTTCTCTGGTCAGGTGACAAGAAAGAAGCCATTACTGAAAAATATGCATCTAAAAGCTCACATAGAGTTTGCAAGAAAGCATCTAAATGATACTGCAGGTATGTACAAATGTTTTGTGGTCAGCCAAGACAAAAATTGAACTTTTTGGTCCAAATTCAAAGCGTTATGGCTGGTGCAAGCCTAACACTGCACATCACCCAGTCAACAATATCCCTACTGTCAAGCATGGTGGTGGCAGTATCATGTTATGGGGCTGCTTTTCATCAACAAGGTCTGGCAAAGCTTGTCAGGATAAAAGGGACAATGAACGGTGCAACATACAGGAGAATCCTTGATGAAAACCTGCTCGAGTCAGCCATGAATCTGAAACGGTAGGAGATTCACATTCCAGCAGGACAATGATCTGAAACACAAAGGTAAATTCACACTGGAGTGGCTGCATAAGTAGAACATAAATGTTCCTGAGTGGCCCAGTCAAAGTCCTGACTTAAACCCAATTGAATATTTATGGAGACTTGAAGATTGCAGTCCATCGACGATCCCCATCAAACTTGGCAGAATTTTCACGTGAAGAATGGGCAAAGATTTCACCATCTCACTTTGCAAAGCTGGGAGAGACTTTCCCAAAAAGATTCATAACAGTCATTGCTGCAAAAGGTGCGTACACCAAGTACTGACCGAAGGGGCTGAATACTTTTGCAACCAGTTAATTTGATTTGTACATATTTTTACAGGCATTTCTGACATGTAACCTCCTTCAACAATGTGTTTAGTTGTATCTCTTCAGTTATTAATAAAAAAAGTTTAGTTGGAAAAATTGTTTCTTCAAATTCCTAATTCATCTAAATGTGACATTATCGGTAGAGGGGTGAATACGTTTGCAGGCCACTGTATAAACTATTTGGCTGGATTGACCTTGTT
Source organism: Myxine glutinosa (assembly GCF_964187855.1). Lineage (NCBI taxonomy): Eukaryota > Metazoa > Chordata > Myxini > Myxiniformes > Myxinidae > Myxine > Myxine glutinosa. The sequence goes on along the minus strand of NC_136262.1, from coordinate 94,432,289 downwards.
TGTGTGTTTGTTGTGCGACAGGGTATGGACACATTTCTCCCAGTACGCGCTTCGGTAAGGCTGTGTGCATGATTTATGCCACAATTGGCATTCCACTGATGTTAATCGTCCTTGCGAATCTGGGAGGCCTGTTGGCAAAATGCCTAAATCATTGCTACACCTTTCTCAAGAAGCGTACCACTCCCCCACCTGGAGATCACAAAGATGAGTATGACACTCGAGCATCACCTGCCCGTGCAGACTCCACAGGCAATACAACATCAGAACAAAGGGAAACCACCTGTGAGGCTAGAGACAGTGACGGGGAATCACAGGAACCAACGGTCCCCATTATCCTCATTTTTCTCATTGTACTTTCCTATCTGATGATTGGGACATTATTGTTACCATGCTGGGAAAGTTGGGAATACCTTGATGCCTTCTACTTCTGCTTCGTGACTGTGAGCACCATCGGTCTTGGTGACATTGTACCCAAGCACCTTAAATATTTTTTGCTCACTTCGGGATACGTCATCATCGGAATGGCCATAATGTCGATGGCCATCGCACTCACCCAAGCACGGATTCTCAAGCTCTACAGGAAAATCATGGGATGTCATTGCATGATCTGTGGCTCATAAGCACACACAAACACACACGCACCTCACATACATATATATATATATACGTATATATATATTGTTACGGTCCGCGGATAAGGATGTTGTTTGCCGAGCGATTACACCGCGGCCGAACACTTGTTCCCCGACTAAACCCGATTCACCCAAACGTTGGCCGTATCGCGCCACAGATATACAATGTGGAAAAGACTAAGACGACGAATGCAAAGAGGAAGAAGAAGAAGACGTACAGAAGAGTAACGGGGTTTATTATTTACACACACATAAGCAAAAAGAGCAGTCACGATTATTTACAGGTGACATGAAAACGCAGGTGACACAGTGAAAATTACTAGCTTATACAGACTTAGTTTACTACCCAGGACAGCACGAACAAAACAAACTCACGTACGCAAATGGATGGAAGGGTAGGAATCGTTTGGAGGGATGAGCAGGTGGGATCACAGGGCACAGCGAGCGGGTCCACTCCGGGTGGGAAGTGGGGAGCCGGCAGCTCCTTGTATTCGGCTTTACAGCGCACGCCGGCAGCTCCTTGTATTCGGCTTTACACCGCACACCGGCAGGGTCACTCGGCTGGTTGAAACGGGGCTGGTTGAAACGGCTCTTTGTCAAAGGCTTTTCGTATCTCTCACGCAACTCCGGTGCAACTCTGAACTCTCTCCCGGTGGACTGCCAACCCTCTTACGTGCCTGGACTCCTCTGCCGTATATCTGGTGTATCCTCTCCCAGCGATCGTCGCACCCTTCTCCTCGTCACCTTCAGCGCGGGTGTCACACGCCCTCCTCGGTTTCGCTACCGCCCTCCCCCCCGTGCTCTGTTTCATGACCTTGTATGGCAATCCCACGGGCTTGTCTCCTTATTTGGGCATGGCGCCGACGGCACGCCCCTCGTGGCGAGCCACGGGCTTGTTTCCTTATTTGGGCATGGGGCTGAACAGCCCCGCCCTTCGTGGCGCGCCCTGGGCTTGCCTCTCCCTGGCGACCCCGCCCCTCCTGTTCAAACAGAGCAAGGAGCACATATTCACTATAGCAGCGAAATGAGAGGGCGTGCACCCCACGCTTGTGAACTGCTTTACCCACAGATGGAGAGTTTGGCTGGGAAATGGAATTATTGAAGGGGAGCTATTCTTAATTGATTCGGTGCAATGGAGTGTCATGCTACTGGAAGACAAGGCCTTACTCTAAAACACATAATAAGATATAAGCTACTGAACAAGGGTCTTATCGTGTCCTTCAATGTGGTGTTTCATGGAATTAACTACCGAGACGCCCTTTTTACCTTTACACAACTCTGGAGGCAGGAGGGGCCATATCCAACCAATGTTACACAACAATTTACCACAATACAATACACACAATCAAAAAAAATGCAATCCCCATATCCGCAACAATATATATACGAGTGGGGTGACCCGTGGGAATTCCACGAGCAAGGACGTGAGTGACATTTCGACTATCGAGTGGGATGCTGCACCTCCACATGCAGTTCCACAAAATGGTGACTGCCAATTTATCAGATGCACAAATGATGTCATTTACACAATGTATTCACTTCTGATAACATGTGAATACATGTGCGTGCACACCCACACACACACACACACACACATATATACACAAACACACACACACATATATATATATATGTACACACACACACACAGGCACACACACACACATATATGCACACACACACACACACACACACACACACACACACACACACACACATACACATATACACATACACACACACACATGCACACACACACACCCCCACACACACATATATATACACACACACACATACACACCCACACACACACATAAATATGTCGGTTAGCAGCAGGGGCAGGGGACACACCAGGTGACACAGGGCACCAGAGAAATCTATATATAATTGTCTTTCTTTTGCTTGCTTCAAAAAAGCTAGATTCAATGCAAAACATGTTGTTGCTTTCACGGCTCGGTCAGATCCAGCCTGGGAGACGTTTTTTCAGCATCTTCTAAAGGGAGAAAAGTTATGGGAATAGTTGTCATTTAATTATTTTTTGCCTTCAAGTTAACCTCGAGCAGAGTATGATGTAATATGTATCCTTTGATCTTTGTGTGCCTGGCTTAATATGTTTCACTGCCAAATGTTCACATCATAGAACTTTATTATGGGAATGCATCCCTGGTCCTTGAAAGCCCAGGTTGTTGGGAGGAATAGCCTGAGAACTATCTTACTTTCACACATCTGTGCCTTTAAACTTAATCTCTCCTGTCTGAGGTCATTACTTCAGCGGAGGCTTTTTTAGGCTTTGTTCGATTATATAAAGGATCTTGTGTCAGAATGATTTCAGTGCGGCTTGGACTTGCACGGTCTTGTGTGACAAGGCCCTGCGATTTCAAGGCGTGCTCCGCAATATTGTGTTTGCTCGATTATTAAACCTCACTTGCTGCTATCAAGGTGCCTCTTCTTGAGTTCCAAAGGGGGGGACAACCCATCATCTGGTGTCAGAAGTAGGATCATCCAGGTGCATGTCGAGGGGGGGGGGGGGGCTCGCTCCTCAGGTCGGGAGGAGGCTAAGGGCCAGCGCTGGCAATAATGGGCTGAGGTAAGCAGATTTGCACACCCAAATTTAAAGCCTCCGCTCTTCCTTTTGGATGCGTGGGGCCTCTGGACTGTATTTGAGCATGTATCTCGAACCAAATTGAAGCAGAGCACCAGTGGATTAATGAATCGAGCAAGGAGGGCGCCCTAGGTTAGGAGGGACAGCCCTCAGGTCCCCGGCGTGGGAGTAGGTACCTAGACCCCGGCGTAGGAAGATTACTAGACCCCGGCGTGGGTGGATAAGGATTAAGGATAAGGATAAGAATAAGGATAAGAATAGGTCTTAGGTAGAAAGACTAGACCCCGGCAAGGGCTTGGATAAGTAAGTTAAGCTACGCACTGGATGTGTGTATCTGATAAACCCCCCCCCCCCCCCCCCCCCCCAAGGCCTTCTTCGTCCTGTCTCAGGATTTAAGGCATGCACATCCGGTGCGTTTTTACCCAAGGGAGGGAGTTCTGACAATATATGCTATAGGCAGCAAGTGTTAGGAGAAATAACAGAGGATTATAATACATGAGGCGTGGAATCCAGCTGTGAACACGCGAGCCGAGACGTGCAGGCAGGTTGCCATGGTAATGTGGTAACAGCCCTCGCGGGACGGAATCGAGACGGGAATGCGGACCATGCTGTGCACGGCATGAACGCATTCGCGTGCCCGAGGCAGGCGAGGGGATTATAACAAGCCAGAGACAATGATTGAAACAGTGAGACATGAAAGGTAAATGATGCAGCCAGGAGTTGTGGTTGCACCTTTGTGAACAACGTGAGTGATGAGATGGCTTGGAGTGATGTGTTGTGGTGAGCACGTGTATGTTGTGCAGAGTGGAAGTGGTGCTGCATTGTAGAGCATGCTTCCAAGGAGGGCTGTGGGATGCCAGAGTTTGGATTTTGGGATTGTTTTGTTTTGCATTTTGAGGGAGATATCGGTGATTTTTAATAATAATAATAATAATAATAATAATGCATTTATTTTATATAGCGCTTTTCAGGAAGCCCAAAGACGCTTTGACAGAGTGCAAAACATAAGGCATAGCAAAACATAAAAACAATTGCAAAAGACAAGAATCAATCAGGAAATATTTAAAGCAAAAAGGAGGGAGAAGGAGAAGAGATAGTCAGGGGTTAAATGCTGTGGGTTAAATGTTGAATGCAGTGTTGAACAGATGGGTCTGAAGTTGTTTAGGGTGTCAGGGTTTAGTCCAGGTTTTTTCAGAATGGGGGTAACAGCAGCAATTTTGAGGGATGGTGGGACGATGCCTGTAGACAGGGCGGAGTTCATTGTTGCAATGATAAGTGGAGAGAGAGCAGGAAGGGAGGCCTTGACAAAGCTGGAGGGGATGGGGTCAAGAGTGCAGGTGGCAGTTTTCATTCCTATGAGGAGTTCAGAGAGGTCAGTAGGGGAGACTGGGGAGAATTGAGACAGGGGGTGGCAGGATAAGGGGGGGCAGGTGGTTTGAGTGGGAGCGGGTGCGGCGGTGCGGTTTTTATATTTGGAAATAGGAACCTTATGCGATTTTTGGAGAAGGATAAATTAAACTGGAAGAAGAACGCAGGTACCAGGTAGGAGAAACCTGGTAGGCAGGAGAAGTGCTGAAGCAGATAAAGCACAGGAAAAAAGAAATCCAGGTAGAAACCAACAGGACAGGTGAGCCTGAAGAGGGGATGAATAGGCTCACAGCAAGGGGCCAGGTAAGGTATTCACAGGTAGGAGGGATTGGGAGTGACGGTGAAAGTGCGCACCGAGTCAAAAAAATGGCATGACGATCTCATATCTGCATTTAAATCGAATTTTTCTGTCATTGATGTGTGTATCTGTGTTTATTGTGTGTATTTGGCTGACGCATTGACGTGTGAATGATTGACAAGGGGTTCCCTACATTGCCTGCAGCAATTAGCAAGGTCGATGAGTACTGGCCACTTGTGTATTGTATATGTGTATTGGATGAGTATGCATTTTTGGGTCAGAGGTCAAGGGTGAGATATCCTGTTGTTGCGACCTGACCACATTGGGTATGATGAAGTGATATTATATTCATGTAAAAGTAGAAATTGATTGAGTAAAATTGGGGGCTAAGAAATAAAAGGTGTCAGTTTGGATTTTTTATTGAGATTCCATGTGGGATTCAGTCCAGATTTAGCATGGGAGTAAAGGTCAAAGATGATAGGCTGAGTCAACCGACCGGGTGTTAATTCAACGGCATGACAGGGACTTGAACGGGGCTGACTTGGGATTGCGGAATGCGCTGAATAAAAGTAAGAATGACATGTGATGCGGGGTATGTGTGTGGTGATGGTGTCTGGGGCCTCGGGGTTTGCCCCTGCCTATTTGCCGGTCTGTCTGTCTGTTACATTTGACCCTCAGAAAAGGTTTCGTGAGATCTCAGAATTGGACAGCCCATGTGTTATGACATGCTTGGGTGTCTCAAAAATTTGCTGGACAGACGTGGTGCGTCAGACAAATCGATTAAATTTTCGTGGGAAAGATGATTGAGAAGGACTTCAAAGGCAGGTGGGTGGTCACCTGCTGTGAATTGTGGTGGAACATTTGAGATGTCCCCTAATACAACGAGGGGACGAATTGGTTTGTAAATGTGTTGTGCAAGTACTTTCTCTGTAGGTAGCCAAATTCTACCTGGGGTAAGTCCAGGTGGAGAGGGGAGTTGTCTCTGGTGCCTTGCTCCACGGGGCAGTACTATTGTTGTCAAGTCTCATGTAATCTTGGTTAACGTATATCTACGGACAAGAGCTGCACTTTATTTTAGTAAGTGACTGGAAAAAAAAAGGTTTGTTTTAAAAGTGCCAGTGGATTTGTTTAGAGTTATGGAGGTCACAGCTTGCTGGAACCTCTTTGTTTATGTTTGACTGGCTTACACTGGCTAGTGTATGGGCCAAAAGGGGGACTGAAAATGCTTTGATTTTTGCAGCCTGGCGGACAAGAGCTGTGTTTGGGCTGAAAGTTAGAATCCAGCATTTTTCAGCCCTGAGCAGAGTGGATTGCCCATTGGGCATGTTTAGAATTTAACAGAGTGGTGGAGTTCTGTGGAAATATGAATCCAATGTTTGATGCATACTGTGTCGGTGTGCTCTGAGTTCGAAGGAAGATGATGCGATTATTTCAGATTTATCATAGTTAAGTTTGAGGAAGTTGATTTGAAGCCAGGATTTTATTTCAGTGATGCAGTCTGTTAGGATAGAGTGGGAGCAGTGGAGGATTTGCAGTTATTGATGGAGATGAACCGGTAATGTTAAAGGTGCGATTCCAAGGAGGGCTAATTGAGAGCTTTGAAGTGATTTACATCGGAATGCATCTCTTGGAGGACTCCCGCTGTTCAAGGGAGGAAAGGTGTGAAATAGTGACGTCATCTTCGCTGGAAATGTGGTTGGGAATGGGATGGCAGGATTGACGAGAGTGAGTCACAGTGGGTGAGAAAATTGACCAACATGAGAATTAGTTCTATTTCAATAAATAGATCAGGTTATTTCCTTTTATTATTTGTTTATTGGGATATTGGGAATATTCATAATAATATTGGGCAGCTATTGGTGCATGTGATGCTAAGAGTGGTATTAGAGGACATTGGATTGACTTTAAAGTGAAATGAAAATTGAACAGGTGGATTAGGAAAATGGGTTTGTTAAAATAATCATAGGAATAAATGGCAGTGGGTTTAGACAGGTATTGAAAGGGTTCGTGCAATGTCATTTTGGGGCACCACTCGACACAAGAGTGGTGGAGAGCTGAAGTGAATTCTGCCAATATGGTGCAATAGGGTGACAATTGATTTTTATTGGAAAACTATTTGTTTGCAGTCTTGGTTCGTACATAAGCTGGCAAAGAGATTATGCCAGTCTGAGGGAGTTTGTATCCTTTGGATGGGAGCTGGAGCCTTGTAGGGTTGGGGCTTGTGGCTCGCCATTGTCTGTCTGCCAGTTATGGTGGGCAGAGGGAAGAGGGAGTGATACTGCTCTTGCCTCTTGCTTGGCAGAAGGTAATTGTGGTTATTGGTGCTTTCACCCCTGTCTGTCTGTCCGATTTGTGTTCATGAAGTCCATGGAGCGAGCTCATGGGCCAAAATTGAGCTCTCGAGAGCTGATTAGGATGCATCTCTCAAGGGACCCCTGGGTGGTCTTGAGAGCTGAGGTGTGAAATATGGTGATTTTGTCTTGTGGACAATTTGTGAGTGGCTAGACAGACGCGCCTGGAAGGGGACATTGTATTGATGTGGGTTGAGTCTGAAGAAAAGGGTTCGGGAGGAAGTGTTGAAGAAGGTTGTTGGAAGTGCAAAGATGATAAAGGAAAGTCGGATCAGATGAATTATTTGTCAATGACAAGTGACTCTGCAGGATTTGCTGAGAAAAGGGAGAAGGTTGGAAAAAGTTGATGGTAAAGGCAGGGAATAAGAGAAAGTGGTTGTGGAATGTTGTTTTGTGATAAGGTGATACAAGGGGTTGGCTTGCACTGGGGCGACCAATGAATGTAAAGTTGTGAATTTCGTTTAATAACATTGCGTTAGATTGCTACAGGCAGGTTGACCCCAATCGAAGAGGTGATTGGGTGCTGGTGCAGATTGGATCACGGCTCTGCAGACCAGGTGAACAGAACTCCACCAGGTACATTGGGCAATTGAATTATTGCTCATAAGGGGAGGTGATAGGGCAATTTCCCCTAAGAAGATGTGTAAAGAAATGTTTACTCTACATGGTTGACTCTAGGTTCTAGAACCTAGGACAAAGCGCAGGGAAAGGGAATATTTTTCCAGTGGTTTATACTGGTGCGAAATTCGCTTGAATAGGATAAGGGAGAGGTTATCAAAGGAAGAATACCAGTTGATGTATTTTGATATTTAACTACCAGCTGCTAATAACGTGAATTATGGTATGAGTCAGTGGATAATTTGTTTACACAGGATGATTAGTGAGATGAGTGAATAATATTAGATGCAGGCAAATATAGAGGAAAATTGTGCTTCAGATTTTGAGACACTTCTGGGATGGAAGCAATACGAGATGATGTTTACAAATATGTGTTTACAAAAAATGATGGTTGCACATAGGAAGACAACAAAGCAGGATGGAGAAAATGTAGTGAGTTTCTCCATTGACTGATCATAATTGGGGGGCTAGGAATTTGATCATGGTGTGTGTGAGAAAATGTTTCACAGGATGGGCCACACCAACTGCTGCTACCGAGATGGTCCTCTCGCCATATGGAAAGAACCCAAAGGCCTTCGGCGAACCGGCCAACTCTATCGTCTCATGGCAAGATTCGGACACCCACGACTGGATCGTCGACCTCGACGACTCATGGCAGGAGGATATAGCTTTCTACGACTCCTGGAATGGCACCAATGGCCACGCGAATCCTGACTGGAATTCATTTGATTTTAGTAGTAAAGGTTCTTTTAAGAGCTATTATGCAAACTGAGGACGAAAAGACGAATGAATGTCCAGGGGTACCATCATTTGTAAAGAACATTTTTGGATTACCCCCTCTGTACAAATCACCCGACACCACGGATACCGACGCTGATTCAGACAATGAGAAGGAGATTTGTGATGATGGATGTGTCACCTTCTCTCCCACAGAGCAATCACATGTACAAGGCTTGATAGCATTGGACGTGGATCGTTTGCCCTGATTCGCGAGGACCGCACCTGCATAAGGAGGGCCCCTCATCAGGCCGGCGACTGGGTCGCACCTACGCTGCAGCGAGGGTGGATTCAGAACCCGGCCGGGCGGCAGCTATCTTCTAACCAGGGGTCTTCGTCGCGAATTATGGCTAACAATTATGCGTTAAATGTCAGACGGCCACAACCAGGGGCCGGTATCCATCCCTGAGCATGCGTGACGCATTGCGCGCCTGGCATGTGATTGGGGGGCACTGGCCCGCTGGGGTTGATACATTGTCTTTTTCGAGGTGTTGTCTCAAAGACAAAAGGGAGAAATATGTCGGTTAGCAGCAGGGG